>NC_045806.1:29086325-29686325 GCF_009873245.2 Balaenoptera musculus
TTAAATAAATACCAAGATACAAAATACTACCAAAGATAATGAGGAATATTTTATAATGATAAGCATCAATTATACAGGAAAACATAATCAGAAATGTGTAAGCATTTAATAACAGAGTTTCAAAATGTAAGAAGCAAAGATTGACATAATTAAAGGAATAAATCAATAATACCAAATCAGAACTGGAGATTTTAACATCCTTCTCTCAGCAGTTGATAGAACTATGCTAAGTGAAATAAACCAGACATAGAAAGAGAAATATCACATAATCTCCCTTACATGTGGTAAATAAATAAATAAATAAAGTTGTATTCGTAGCAACAGGGGGTAGAATTGTGGATACCAGAGGCTGGGGGATGGAATAAAGGGGCAATATTGATCAAGGGATAAAACTTTTCAGTTATAAGATGAATAAACCTAATGTACAGCATGGTGACTATAGATACTAATAACATTGCATATTTGAAATTTGCTTAGAGAGTAGATCTCAAGGGTCCTCACCAGACACATGAAAAAGGTAATCTTGGAAGACAATGGGTATATTAGTTAGTTTGATTGTGGTAATTATTTCACAATGTATACATATATCAAAACATCATGGTGCATACCTTAAATATATACAATTTTTGTCAAAAATAGGTTTAAAATTCTTTAAAATAATTTTAAAAGAACTGTGCAAAAAATCACAGAAAACAAAATAATATTCCAATTTGATAGGTCTCAAACACAATAACATCAGAATAAAAATTATTTTCATGTATACCTGGTATGTTACTGTGACAGACAATATGCTGAGCCAGAAATCAAGTCCCAAAATATTTTTACTTTTTAAAGAATGAACTAATCTAGAGTATGTTCTTTTAGCACATAATTAAAGATCACTATAAATAAGAACTAGGGATATCTGGAAATCAAATAATATATTTATAAATGACAGACTGGTCAGAGAAGAAATCAAAAAGGAAATGAGAAAATATATTGAACTAAATGATAATAAAACACATGAAATGTGGGAGATTCAGCTTAAGCAGTGCTTAAAGGGAAATTTATACCTTTAAATATTAATATTAGAAAAGAAGGGAATTTAAAATCAATTATCTGAGTTTAAGAAATCAGGAAAAGAAAAACAAATTAAATTCAAAGTAAGTAGATGGAAGGCATTAATAAAGCTAAGAGCAGAAATCAATACAATTGAAAGAGAAAAACACAGAAAGTAAGTAAAACCAAAAGCTGGTTCTTTGAAAATTTATACGCTTATACCTAGAAATAACAAAGCAAAGATATATTAGAAAATACCAATATCAGGGATTAAAGATAGTACATCACTGCAGATCCTACAGAAATTAAACAGCGAATAAGAGAATATAATGGATAACATTATGCCCATAAATCTGACAATGTGGATGAAATGAACAATTCCTGAAATACACAAATGACCAAATGATCCAAAAATAAACAGAAAACTTAATTACCCTTATGCAGAATACTGACATTGCAATTTCCATAAAAACAAACCAACCAACAACCAAAAAACACTCTGGACCCAGATGAATTGACAGCTGGTTTCCATAATACATTTAAGGAAGAAAAATATCTATGCTAAACAAATTCTTTCTAGCAATAAAGGAGGAAGAAAGACCTCCCAACTAATTTTATCAAGCCAGATACCAAAACTAGACAAAGATATCCCATGAAAAATATAAATGGATAGCCCTAATGAACATAGATGCAAAATATCTCAATACAATTTTAGCAAATTAAATCCAACAATATGTAAAGATAATACATCATGTCTAAACATGGTTTATCCAAGTAATGCTCTGTTGGCATACAACTCAATATGATGACAAACAACTCAATTTGAAAAGTGCTCAAAGGTTTTAAATAGACACTTAACAAAATGTATGCAAATAGACAGTAAGTGCATGAAAAGACAAAAATTCCTAGTCATCATGGAAATAAAAAATGTCCACGATATAATAACACTACACATTTTCAATAGTATGATTAAAGTGAAAACTACTGATGGCACCAAGTGCTACTGAGGATGTAAAGAAAGTGGAGATCTCTTACATGGCTGGTGAGACTGTAAAGTGGTTAGCCACTTTAAAAAACAGTAAGGCAGTATCTTAAAAGTAATTGAAATACCTACCAAAGACCTCAAAATTCTACTCCTAGCTATTTAACTAAAGGAAATAAAAATATATACACACATATTATTCATCCATTATTCAAATAGCCAAAAATTGGAAACAACCACAATCTACATCATCTGGTAAATAGAATCATTGTACATCCATACTATGGAATATTATACAGTGATAGAAAGAAATGACCTATTAATACATGTGAGAACACGGATGATTTAGTGAGAACTAAAAAAAACAAAATACTACGTATATGATGCCACTTATATGAATTTCTAGAAAATCTATAGTGACATAAAAAAGATAAATGGTTGCCTGTGCCAGTGGGTGCTGGAGGGAATCAAAGGGCAGAAGGAAGAAAATTTAGTGTGATGAAAATATTCTACACTTGAATTGTGGTGGTTGTTGTATCCTATGCACAATTTCTAAAATTCATGAAACTGAACACTCAAAATGGGTGAATTCTACTGTATATAAACAGTAAAACTAGAAAGTGTTTTGAAGTCTCAAAGTACTTTTGTTTGTTTGTAGTCCTAGATTTTTTATGTCCTAGTCTTAGTATTGTGGATACTTTAGATTTTTCAGTTCCAAGCTTTGCCCCTTCCCCATCTTGGTAACCTCATCAATTCCAGGACTTCAGCTACTGAAGTTGTCATATCTATGCCATAGAATTCACATAATGACTTTAGCTTGTACATGTCTCTTGGATATTTCAAACTCAGCATTAAAAGAAATTGAAAGCAGTCTCAAACCGTCCTCAGTTTATCTCCCCAAGTGATGCCAGTATGGTCTTTCAAAAAGAGCTCCTCTCATCACTTAATTCCCCTTGTTATAAGCATCAGTGGCTCCCTGAATCTTTCAGGGTACAATCTCTATTCCTCCAAACATAAAGCTTAAGCATTTTATGATTTTGACCTTGGCTTAGCTCTTTTTTGTTTCTTTTATTTATTTATTTTTTAAACATCTTTATTGGAGTATAATTGCTTTACAATGGTGTGTTAGTTTCTCCTTTATAACAAAGTGAATCAGCTATACATATACATATATCCCCATATCTCCTCCCTCTTGCGTGGCTTAGCTCTTTATTGTCTATTTCAGTTACTTCCTGTAGGATCCCTTTTTATCATGGGTCAACAATTATTAAAATGCTTTAGGGTGCGTATAAAGGAGGCGGCATGAAAGAAAAACAACAGCACAAGAGCATTTTATTAGTCTCCAGTGTCAGGAGCCCGCAGGTGTGCTGGTTAAAAAGAAAGTGAAGACCTCATCCAAGTATCTTATGCAGCTCTCCTATAGCTCTGACCAAACGCTGCTATCTGGACACAGGTTTAATAGTTATGACTTTTCAATATCTGATTCTTATGTGAAATTTCATGATAATCAATATTTGAAGATAATATTTACAAACTTAAAACATCAAGCAAATCAAATGAAACTTTTCAGCAATCTGGATTCCAGACCACTAGCCCAGCAAAACACTGTCTTTTTTTTTTTTTTTTTTTTTTACATATTTCCAAGTCCCTAAGCATTCTTTAGCATTTAACTTAGCTATCAACTCTAAGGGAGCCTTTTGTAATTTCCTCCCTACCAAAAAAAGGTGATTTGGATGCCCTTTGTTTATGCTTCCAGAATAAATACCTAATAATTATTAACTATTTGCTCTCTGCCAAACACATCCTAAGCCCTCTACAGATATTAAGTCAGTCATTTAATATCCCCCACAGCACAATGAGATAGGTACTTTAATTCTTCTTACTTTACAGATGGTGCAAATGGGGTACGTAGAGTTTTAGTCACATTCCCAATATACAGCTAGGAAATAATAAAGTCAGGGTTCAAATCCATGTAACAGTGGAGCCCCCATCAGCCACTGTAGTGCAATGATTCTTAGATTTTATGACACAGTACTAGAATCACTGGTGTGTTCATATGTTTGCTCTCTGGATTTTAAATATTTAAAGAACAGGGATTATGTTTTACTTTTCCTTTTATCCTCCAGAGCTAGAATTTATTTAGTATCCTATAGGTACTGGTTGAATGAATTAATGAATGAGGTGATGAGGTACTGCAAATTTTCAATATTGTTCCTGTGATTTTTAATTTTAGAATGTATTATCCTCATTGTAAAATTTCAAACAATACATTGTAATGTATATATTATATAAAGTTGCTCCATTCTCTTATCCTCTCTTGCTCCCCCGGTCCTAACCATAAATCCCAAGGATGCACATTTTTACCCATTTCATTATTTTCCATTATTTAATTTTTTAAGAATCCCTATAATTTGAAAAAGGGACTGTGAAACTAACATAACTAAGAATTAGGCTTTATTTTAAGAAAAATACTCAAATGTACAACTCTCAGAATGGATTAGAATAAAACTTCCATTGTTAAGATCAATTTTCTCCAGAACTAATAAGTAGTCAAACTGTAGCATATCTGGAATATTCTATGTAAGGAAATTAAACTGTGATATTTATTTTAATGTTGTCAATGATACTAAATTTAAACTGAACTTGACCTGATTGAAGGGAAATGAGTTAGTCTAAACACTAGTCTAAACCACTCAGACAATCATACTTCATGGGTGTGTGGCAAAATGGAAGGGAATATTAGGATCTGGCCTTAAAACAGTTGCTATTTAGCAAATTCCAACTGCAAGTTAGACAGTGAGAAGGAGACAGACGGACTTTAGCACATAAACACTTCCACGTGGTTTGATGAGAAGAGAGAACTGACAAATATAGAGGCACAAGGCTGGTACATGACCTTATACTACAGACCGTGTCTCCCCAAAATTTATACCATAATTCAAAAAGAGTCATGTACCCCACTGTTCATTGCAGCACTGTTTACAATAGCCAGGACATGGAAGGAACCTAAATGTCCATTGACAGAAGAATGCATAAAGAAGATGTAGTACATATATACAAAGGAATATTACTTAGCCATAAAAAGGAGCAAAATTGGGTCATTTGTAGAGCTGTGGATGGACCTAGACACTGCTATACAGAGTGAAGTAAGTCAGAAAGAGAACACAAATATCGTATATTAATGCATATACGTGGAATCCAGAAAAATGGTATAGATGTACTTATTTGCAAAGCAGAAATAGAGATACAGACATAGAGAACAAACGTATGGATACCAAAGGGGGAAGGGGTGGTGGGCTGGAGTGGGAGATTGGGATTGACATATATACACTATTGATACTATGTATAAAATAGATAACTATTTATGAGAACAGACTGTATAGCAGAGGGAACACTATTCAATGCTCTGTGGTGACCTATATGGAAAGGAAATCCAAGAGGGGATATACGTATACATGTTGCTGATTCACTTTGTTGTACAGCAGAAACTACCACAACATTGTAAAGCAACTACACTCTAATAAAAGAAAAAAGATATATTGAAACCTAATTCTCAATATGATGGTGTTGGAGGTGGTCCTTTGGGGATGATTAGATTATGAGGGTAGAGCCATCATGTAAGATATTAGTGCCCTTTTAAAAGAAAATCCAAACGGCTCCCTTGCCTCTTCCTCTGTATGAACACACAATAAGACAACCATCTATGAACCATGAAGAAGGTTCTCACCAGGGAGCGAATCTGCTGGCACCTTGATCTTGGACTTCCCAGACTCCTGAACTGTGAGATAAATTTCTGTAGTTTATAAGCCACCCTGTCTATGGCATTTTGTTATAGTAGCCTGAACGTATGATGACACCTTACATGAGAACCACATGGAAAAAGCTTCTTACTATGTAACACAGAAAGTACTGACATTAAGCAGAATACTGTTGCTACTTCAAAGCTTCCAACAACAGCGAATATATCTTACTCCTTTAGAGTGCCTAGGTCCTAACTAACTGACTGTGTCTGGCTATACATCAATCAAGTAATTACTTCCCACAGAAGCCCCTCCAATCCACCTCCAAAGCGAAGTAGAGCAGTTCTGCATCTGAGCAAAAATGTGTGTCAGATACCTTACATTTTCAAACAGAATGCCATTTCTGCCTCACGCATCACTCTCTTTTTAGTCAACACCACAGATAATCGGTGCTTTGGGCTTCTGTCAAGGATTTCAACCATAAACTGACAGAACTCAGGGCTTGCCAAAATCTTGTTGGCAGCATCTGTTAGTTATGGGAGACATTTAACTATTTATTAAGTGCCAATTAGGTATCCAGGTACACGTTGTGAGAAAGCATTAGGTATTATCAGGAATATAAAAATTCTGCGAAGAACGAGTCCAAATTCACATTGTTAAGAATAAGGGCTGGGCTTCCCTGGTGGCGCAGTGGTTGAGAATCTGCCTGCCAATGCAGGCGACACGGGTTCGAGCCCTGGTCTGGGAAGATCCCACATGCCGCGGAGCAACTAGGCCCGTGAGCCACAATTACTGAGCCTGCGCGTCTAGAGCCTGTGCTCCGCAACAAGAGAGGCCGCGATAGTGAGAGGCCCGCGCACCGCGATGAAGAGTGGCCCCCGCTTGCCACAACTAGAGAAAGCCCTCGCACAGAAACGAAGACCCAACACAGCCATAAATAAATAAATAAAAATTAAAAAAAAAAAAAAAAAAAGTGCATTCTTCGTTTGTGAGAAATGCATTTAAAAAAAAAAAAAAAAAAAAAAAAAAAAAAAAAAAAAAAAAAAGAATAAGGGCTAAGAGAATGAGAAAGTTTTGGCTCATGGGAAAAATGCCCACTATAATCCTATTAATAATTTTAATACTGAAGAAATTGTTCAATATATCTTACAGAATTTTACTAGAAAAACTGAAACAGGGATTCCCATATGCCTATAACAGTACTATACCACTTTCTACAGTGATTCAGTGAAATTCATGTCTAAGTTTCTTGTGGATATGATGTGCTCATCATCCTATTCCTCTCTCTGCCCAACATACTGCATGAAGCACTTATAAAAAAGAAACAAATTATTTCCTTAAAAAATCGTAGACCTCAATTATAATATCCTGAAAATACTCATTCAACAAATGTGTACCGATTAAACTTTATGTTCTGAGCATTCTCCTATAAACCGAGTGTAGAGTGATGAAATATAAGCAAAATCCTGTTTCCATGCAACATACAGGTTAGTGATGAAGACAGATAATGCACAATGGTGGTAAATGATATATTTCATGAAGAAATAATTCTATGATAAGTAGTAAGTACAAGTGAAATAATGGGTTCATTGGAAGGGAACGTCTCAAGAGTTGCCATTTAAAAGAAGTCAGTCATAGGTGCAAAACCACAGTGGACAAGGAGGATAACTTAAAAAGGTTTGATGAGGTATTTTTCTAACTCTAAGATATTTTCTCAGAAAAAAATTTGTAACAATTCTGAAAATGATGTCTATCTTACATGTTTCATATCTGGGAAAAAAACGAGTAAGCTTAGGAATTATAAGAATGGAGACAGAAAAATGCCTGCATCATTGCCCACTCTTTCTTACCCCTCAGTGTTTGGCAGTTATAGGAATTTGTGTTGATGAGAAATGCTGGAATTTGCTACCACCAGATACTCCTCCCTAGTGATACAGGTAGCATGAAAGAACATTAAAGCCAAGGATTTTAGAAATCAAGCATTATATCTGGCATGTGCTGCCATTTTTAACAGGAGGATATGATGAAATTCATTAGTGGCTCCTCCTTACTACTGAAATATGGTTCCCTTTTTAACACCTGGCTTGATGTTGTGCTTACACCCAATCTGCTGGCACTTTCCATACCCTTCCCTGTGTAGTAGCCATTTGTATATAAATATTCTCTTTTCCAATAGATTGGAAGTTTCATGAAAGTAGGAATTGGATGTGAAATCCCATTAAAAAGGGCAATGGTTCATAGATAACTCTTAACTCCTTGGATTCTAGTACCTCTGAAGAAATCTGGGTAAGTGCAGAATAATTTTTCTTTTCTTTTTTTTTTTTTTTTGAGAATCAGGTCGTGATATAATTTATTGTGCTAATGAGGGTTTTCAGTGGAAAGGATAATGAACAGGATTTTTAAAAATTGAAGTGCAGCTGAATTACAATGTTGTGTTAATTACTGCTGTACAGCAAAGTAACTCAGTTATACATACATATATATATATATCCTTTTTCATATTATTTTCCATTTTGGTTTATCACAGGCCATTGAATATAGTTCCCTGTGCTATACAGTAGGACCCTGTTGTTAGTTGCAGCATGTATTTTTAAGTTCACTCTACTAATCTGTCTTTTAATTGGTGAACTTAGATCCTTTACATTTAAGGTAACTATCATTATGTTGGAGCTTAAGTCTGCCGTTTTAATTCTTGTTTTCTGTTTGTTCTCTGTTTCTCACTTATTTTTTCTTGTTCCTCTCTTCCTGTAGGTTACTTAAATATTTTTAGAATTTCATTTTATAGATGGTTGTTGAGTGTATCTCTCATATAGCTTTTTAGTGATTTGTCTAGGTATTACATTATATATACTTAACTTATTACAGTCTACTGGTGTCATAATTTTACCAGTTCAATTGAAGTTTAGAAACCTTACCTTTCTTTATATGACTTTACTCTCCCTCGTGTATACTATAATAGTCTCATATATATATATCCCCTACACACTATTATCCGACAGTGTTATAATTTTTGCTTCAATCATCAGCCATAATTTAGAAAACTCGAAGGAAAGTCTATATTATATTGTATTTACCCATATTTTTGCTTACCATGTTCTTTCTTCCTTCTGGATGTTCTACTGTTCCTTCTTTTATCATTTCCTTTCTGTTTAGAGAACTTCCTCTAGCCATTCTTTTAGGGTAGATCTGCTGGCAAAATTTCTTAGTTTTCTTTCATCTCAGAATATCTTGATTTACCCTTCATTCTTGGAGGATATTTTTGCTGAATATAAAAGTCTGGGTTGACAGTTCTTTTCTTTCAGTGCTTGAAAGATGCTGTGCCACTTCTTTCTGGACTCTACGGTTTTCCTTTTTTTTGGATTTTTTATTGTGATAAAATATACATAACAAAATATACCATTTTAAGCATTTTTTTTGCTTATATATGGATATTTGCTTGGATTATTGTTACAGGCTTACTTTTCCTTTTTTTTTTTACCATTTTTATTGGAGTATAATTGCTTTACAACGGTGTGTTAGTTTCTGCTGTATAACAAAGTGATCAGCTATACATATATATATATCCCCATATCTCCTCCCTCTTGCATCTCCCTCCCATCCTCCCCATCCCACCCCTCTAGGTGGACACAAAGCACTGAGTTTAAGCATTTTTAATTGTAAAATTCAGTGGCATTAAGTACATTCACAATGTTGT
The DNA here is from genome assembly GCF_009873245.2 of Balaenoptera musculus. Taxonomy (NCBI): domain Eukaryota; kingdom Metazoa; phylum Chordata; class Mammalia; order Artiodactyla; family Balaenopteridae; genus Balaenoptera; species Balaenoptera musculus. Next base: position 29,095,780 of record NC_045806.1, read on the forward strand.
ACAACCAACACCACTATCCATTTCCAAAACTTACCAGGTAGATAATAACTCCCCATTCTCCCCTTCCCCAGCCCCTAGTAATCACTATTCTCCTTTCTGTCTCTGTGAATTTGCCTATTCTAGGTACTTCATATAAGTGGAATTATACAATAGTTGTCCTTTTTGTCTGGCTTATTTCACTTAGCATAGTGTTTTCAAGGTTCATCCATATTGTAGCATGTATCAAAACTCCAATCCTTTTTAAGGATGAATAATATTTTATTGTATGTATATACCATATTTGTTTATAAATTCATCTGTTGATCAACATTTGGGGTACTTCCACCATTTAGCTATTGTGAATAACGTTGCTATGAACATTGCTGTACAAGTATCTGATTGAGTCCCTGCTTTTAAATTCATTTGGATATATACCTAGAAGTAGAATTACTAAATCATATGGTAATTCTTTTTAATTTTTTGAGGAACTGTCAAACCATTTTCTACAGTAGCTGCACCATTTTACATCCACAGAGGCAATGTACAAGAGTTCCAATTTCTCCACATCCTTACCAACACTTGTTATTTTCTGTTTTTTTCATACTAGCCAACTAATGAGTGTGAAGTACTACCTCACTGTAGTTTTCATTTGCATTTCCTTAACGATTACTGATGGTGAACGTTTTTTTCATGTGCCTTTTGGCCATCTGTCTTGCAAGAAATGTCTATTCAAGTCCTTTGCCCATTTTTTTAGATGGCTTATTTTTTTCTTCTTAGGTTGTAGGAGATCTTTAATACTCTGGATATTAATTCCTGATTGGATATATGATTCATAAGTATTTTCTTCCATCCTGTGGGTTGTCTTTTTACTTTCTTGATAATGTCCTTTAACACACAAAATTTTTAATTTTAAGTTCAATTTAACTATTTTTTTCTCTCATTGCCTGTGCAGAATTTTTCTACAGAAAACTTTTATTTAAAAATATTTGCTATAAAAAAAGACAACAGGGCTTCCCTGGTGGCGCAGTGGTTGAGAGTCTGCCTGCTAATGCAGGGGACACGGGTTCGAGCCCTGGTCTGGGAGGATCCCACATGCCACGGAGCGGCTGGGCCCGTGAGCCACAATTACTGAGCCTGCGCGTCTGGAGCCTGTGCTCCGCAACAAGAGAGGCCGCCATAGCGAGAGGCCCGCGCACCGCGATGAGGAGTGGCCCCCGCTTGCCACAACTGGAGAAAGCCCTCGCACAGAAATGAAGACCAACGCAGCCATAAATAAATAAATAAATAATTAAAAAAAAAAAAAGACAACAGTAGCCTGGAAATATGGAAAAAAATTCATCTCTATGTTTCACTGTGAACAGTAAAAACTGCGTAGATCTGTTTCAAGGGGAGAGAAACTGAAGTTTCCTTTTTACTTGCTTTCCTGTTATGATTTCAGCAAATATAAAATTTGCAGCTGGTCTCTCTTATCCTGTCAGAGCGATTTAGGTTTTCTCTGTGGGTCTGACAAGAGGGAATACTCCTGTCTTGATTAGCATTAATAGCAATGTTACACATGTACATCAACTATGAATGAATCACAAATGTTTTAAATAGGTCTATGTAAAGAAATGTTTGAAACAAAGGATGAAAAGAGAGTGCTACCAAGGGAAGGGGAGCTGCATTTTTATGCTATAAAGTTTTTACACATCAATTGATATTCAAGATCTTCATGACAAAAAAAAACAAAACTAAAACATGCATCTTCTGTGTATGAACTATTAATTGACAATCACCTTAAGACTAGCTTTCTTTTCTTTTTAAAATAAGGATGTAAGACACTAAGAATGAAACTTGCATGACTACCTTTGATTAAAAAACATCCACTCTCTTACATAAAGTTAAATATTCATAATAAACACCAACATTTATCTTTCTAACGTGTCATCCTCTACAATAATATGATGCTGATTAACCAATGTTTAGTTTTAATGTATTAATATAACCAACACATTCAAATACCATATCTATTACAACACAAAGAATGACATTTATCATTTTTATTGAACACACCACACAGCAGAACATTTAGAAAAGATACTTGCATTTGATTGACCTAACACTTGAAATGTCTTCTTCATCTATTCATCAAGGATGTAAAACTCTGTTGGAGTTTAGGCAGTATATAATCCCTCTTTCAAGCTGAAAAAGCATCTCTTAGTTCTAGCATCATGCGGACCAGATACAGTAAATCCCCTACATATGAACCTTCAAGTTGAGAACTTTCAAAGATGCGAATGTGCCCCTGTAACCCAGCTGTTGTACTGTACTACTCTACTTTTCAAGGTACTGTACTGTAAGATTAAAAATGTTTTTGTGTTTGCTTGTTTTTTTATGTATTATTTGTGTGAAAAGTATTATAAACCTATTACAGTACAGAACTATATAGCCGACTGTGTTAGTTGGGTACCTAGGCTAACTTTGTTGGACTTACGAACAAATTGGACTTAACGAACGTGCTCTTGGAACAGAACTCGTTTGTATGTAAGGGACTTACTGTATCTTCATTCCTACTCTTACTAATTTTAGATAAGTCAAGCATATGTTAGATTTAAGCCATTGCCTTCCAGAATACCAAGTTCTTTATTCAAGAATGTATACTCACATGATAGTCCCTATATCCCCACCCTCACCCCATCACTTCACAATTAGCCTTTCCAATTCTCTCTCTGGGTTTGAAGGTTGTGTGTGAGTTTGTTTTTTAAAGAAGTGGTAGTATCTAGAGGCAGTATGTCCTAGTGATCAATAGCACATCCTCAGAATCATGCAGTCTAAAATTATATCTTATCTCTAGCTCTAGCTAGCTGCGTTAGCTTGATAAATTACTTAATCTCTCTACCATTCAGTTTTCTCATCTATCAATGTGCGAAATAGCAGTAACTTCCAATGATGAGGTAGTTGTGATGGTCAAGTAAAGGTAACACAGATGACGTGTTTAATGTAGGGAGTGATAATTGTAAACGTTGTATTAAATTACCAAGCATATTTGTTGTTATTACTATCATAATAAGTGAAAAGTTGAATATCATATAAATGGAAGCTATATACACAATGAGTGCTTTAAGAACGTATGGTTACCCTACATGTATAAGATTTATATTCAACATACTGGGGAAGTGACCTGGAAAAACGTTTTTAAATAATTTTATTTTGTAGATTTTGTTAAATTTAATATTTATAGAACCCTTTTATTTAAAAAGCTGATTTCTTGGCAGGAGAGGTATACTGTTCTGAAATAACCCTGATTTTCTACATATCGCCAATGTTTAAGAAACATCTAGATTATTTTTCAAAAAGTAGAAAATATTACCAATTCTCTTATTTCCCCCAAAGCAATCAAGTTTTCTTTCACCTATTTGCATAACATTCAAGTTTTACTTTCAAATCACAAACGTTTGGAGGTAAATTATGGTAACAAAGGTTAAACAGAAATATAAGAAGAAAAATTATAGTTTTCTCTTGAACACATATTTGAATTTATTTTCCAAAAGGGAGTATGTAAGTTAACACAATCTAAATCAGGCAATGCTCATCTAATTTTAGAAAATAAAGTAGTTCTTTTTATTTGATGGGAGCAATAAATATTTGTAAAGATGTGACATCTTTCACGTTTGTAAATTTATTAATTTCCTAACAATAAAACATCATTAATCCTATTGCCAGGAAGACTTTATCTTATAAAAATATGCAATAAAGATGCTAAACACACAGTTCCTACTTCACATGACTATTATACTACCTCTATTTTTAACCAATGTTTTTTTCTACTTTGTTGCTATTAATAAACTGCTGCAGTAGAAAATGATTTTCTATTTCGCATTGACAACATGATGTCAACGTGAAAATAAGACACAAGTAATGTGGCTTTATAAGGGTTTCCAGCAATTACTAAATTTTCACTTTTAGTGTTCAAACCACTAGACCAGAAAGGATTAATACTGCCAAATGATGATGATGATAATGACAACAATGACAGTGATTATAGGAAAGCTCACATGTACTGAAATTTTGCTGTGTCAGACACTGTACTAAACACATACACATATCCTTGCCCCACATCATAACTTTATAAGGTATGTACTTTTATCAATCCATTTTACAGATTAGGAAATTAAATCTAAAAGAGGTTAATTAATTTGACTTCAGTCATTGAGTGTATTAATAGTAGAAGTGATATTCGAACCAAGACTGTAAATCTATGAGTTCAAGAGTTTAACAACCAATGTCTTATAAGCGATGACCCTTTGTCAGCAACGGATAAAGGAATGCTCTACAACTCCTGCTGAAGAAGATGACACCCAGTTGATAACAACACATCCTTGGCCATGCTCACTTTCTCAAAGTTAAAACAATAAGAGTTGTGTGTTGCTTAATTTTTTTCAACAACTGAGGGGCCCTGGCACACTTCCTTTGACTCTGCTCTGCTCAGGCACCCTTCAAGCTGCCATGTAGACGGTTACTCACAGCTGGAGGTGACTCCAGCCACTCAGCTGTCTTCACGACTGAGGGAATGAACATCTTGTATCTAGCATAACAGATGTTTCTCCATAACCAAGTGTACATAGGAAATGAAAACCCAAAGGCTGTTTCATATTCTTAATCACATTAAATAAGTACTACTGTGGAAAAAAAGCCATTTGTGTTAAGCAGCATGAACAAGGGCTACTGGGGTCCTCCAGCTATCCTTTTTCCCTGGGGGGAAGTTTCCAACAACCAGCTCCTTCTTGACACTGGGGCATGGGGCACTGGTGCATACACAGTGGTGCCAGGGGTGTGTGTGGTGGCTATGTCCCCAAGGGATTTCAGTGATGTGGATTCCAGGCAGCTCCCATAAGCTGGGGTCAATGTCAGTGAAAACTACAGAGGTCGTTGCCAACATATGTGGGTGTCCGTGGTGGCGATGTCTGTTGATATCCTCCTGCCCTCCTTTTCCCTTGCTTGGGGAGCATCGGCTGGGGCAGTTTGTGTTCCAGGATCCATTTCTAAGATACTTTCTTTAATGTTTGGTGGCTCAGTGTTATTTGTCCTGTCGTCTGTCTGTCCTTGTCTTTATAGAGCATGAATCCCCCAGTCCTCTCTACGTATCACAGACTTCCTATGGATATTGGTCTCATGACAGACATAATTCTTACAATGGCAGCTGGATTTCAAGAGTAAAGAGTTCAAAATACAGGAAGTGTAAGGTTTCTGGTATCTTAAAGCCCAGGCCTGGAAAATGCCACAGCACCACTTTCACCATATTCTAAAAGCAGTTATAGGGCTCTCTGCACTTGAAGGGGATACTAAAGCTCACATCTCAATGGGAGAAATTTCGAATAATTTGTGTCCATCTTTAATCCACCACAACATCCTAATGCTTCCAATACAAAATTCAATCCCTATACGCAGCATTCATCATTGGGCCACTGCCTACTTTTCCAGGCATCAGATCACATGACAACCATCCACCTAAACCAGCTGTCTCTCCACACAAACACACTCCACTAATGCACCATGTCTCTCCAACGCACCATGTACTCCCAGTTATTCCTATATATTTACACTTCCCTGTTCCACTGAAGACTACAACTAGCTAATGATCACTCCACCACCAAAGTCAATGTTATTGCCAAATGAGCTATGTTCCATTTTCAACTTAGGACCATATAAAATAAACTACTCTGTCTGTATAAAATCACTTTTAAATCAGTAAGGTTCAAGCTTTTAATATCAACATCCAAAACCACAAATCCGTAATTCTGAAATAGAGTTCTAGCTATTCCAAAACAGGAGATAGACTTTGAAAAACATATAACCTTTACAAACTGATATGATGTGTCTTTATGGTGCCATTTTTACAGTCACTGTGAATATGTGCATTCTCTGAATACACGGGTATGGAATGCAGGAGCAAATCACCTGAAAATATCACCAAGAAGCAGAGAGAGACCCTTGAGTTCGAAATATTCTATTCATGAGCTGTGGGGATGATACTAAGTTTGTAGAACTCTGTAAGATTTGTCACAGTGTAAAGCTTAAGGTTCCCAAAACAGAAATCTGCCATGGGGTCATCAATATCACACATATAAAGGTTAGCCCATGCACCACACCTTACGGAATACTAAACTTCCTTTCTATGCTTTGCCTTTATCACAATCTACACTGAAAAAGAAAAGCATCCTATACAACTCCAATATATACAAGAATAATTCAGCAATAGAATAAAAAGTTCCTGAAAACTGTGAAAACTGATTGGGTAGATTTATGATTTCATATGAATTCTTATGCACTCCTAAGGCAAGTTAACTAGAACAAGAAGAACCCTCTTTCGTTATGAGAGTCCTTGTGACATAAATTCTCCCTCAAAGAGTTCCTCTCTGCTGTGAAGATAGCTGTAGAGTTGCACACATACACTGCTGAATGGCAATTACCTATATGTGGATTATGTAGATAAATCCTAACCCTTATCTGCCCCCAAGGGGTCCTCAATCCTCTTGTCAGGGTATCTGGCTGCAATGAAATGGCACTATAACTTAAATTCAGGTTTTGAAAAATATGATCTGCACACATTCAGACACAGGTAACACAACTGAGAAAATACACAATCAGAATAATTTTAAAGATTCTTAGCCCTACCTCACAACTTTTCCAAAGTTTATTGAATTGCATCAACAACTCAGTGGAAAGGAGGAGCAGGATATCACTAATTTAATACCCTCCCCAGGTGTGTAACAACGTTGGAGACCTGTACCTCTTGTAAATTATCAGGCCCTAGTTTCAGACTGAACAAGTTTGAATGCAACTTTTGTGACTTACTGGCTAAGTGAACTGAGGCAAATTACTTTAATTCTCTATTCTGTAATCTCTCAACTCTAAAATGTATATCATAATGTTATCTGTCAGGATTATTTTTTGCATTAAAAAATATAATTCATGTAAAGTAGTATCTAGTAAGTATCAATCAACAGTAGCTGTTTTATTATTACTATTTATTTTGTGGTTATATGTTTACATCTCTATTTTTGTCTATAATCTGTATGTATGACAGAAGCAATATTCATCTACTCTGAATTTACTTACCACCTACTATACACGAGGTACTGAAGATAATACGTGAAGTATAAAAGTCCCTGCTCACAATGAATACCAAATATGTGCAAACTGCTTTGCCAAAGTAGGCTGCTTCTGATCCTCTCTTCCAACATGAAATAAGTTTTATTATTATTATTGACTACTTTCTAGATGAGGAAACAGCCTCATACATGTTGAGACTTGTCCATGATCTAATAGCTAATAAAAACACCAGCAACAGTTGAGGTAAGTTATTCCAGCTTCTAACTCTCATTCCATTCTACCTTTCTGATTTTGACTCTCAGCAGAGATAGCCACCTAACCACCCATATTCACGCTCCCCTTCCACAAGGTATGACCATTGCTGGGAAAAGGCTGCCAAACAAGGGGTTAGAATTCTCATCCCCTTAGGCTATGGTGGGGCATATGTCTTATTTTGCCTTGTTAAATGTTAGTACCATGGTGTGTATCCCTCTTGAACAAAAGGGAGCTGGAGCTTTCCTTATGCTTTCTCTTCAGCAGCTGCCTTGGAGTCCATGTTTAAGAAGGCAGCATTATGAGACAGAAGAGTAAAAATTCTCTAACAAACTGCACAAAATCAGGATGAATATAATCACTCCCTGACTTTTAGTTAAGACTATATTATTTGTGTCCCAAGTGCAAAATGTATATGATTTGGGGAGGGTTAAAAAACAAGAATTTCAAGAGACAATGGTAAGCCCTGTAACAGAGTTGACCATAAAGTGAGGACAGAAAAAGATGGGGAACTCTGACAGGGGATTTAGAAAGCACTCTAAAAAAGAAAAAGGTAAAAGAACTAATAGATTTTTCCAGGTACAGAAAAGAGACAAACCCTCAATGGAATAGCATTCAAACAGAGTGCACTATCTGTGACAGTCTTATTTTGAGCATGTTTTATGTGAACATGGTTACATTTATCTATTGATGTGCAACAAACCACACCAAAATCTAGTGGCTTAAAACAACAGTCATTAATTAGCTCAGGACCCTACAATTTAAGCAGAGCTGAATGGGGAAGGCTGACATCTGTTCCATGTAGCATCAGCTAAGGGTGACTGAACCAAGGTGTGGGAGAATAGAGCCAGTGCTTCAAAATGGTCCATTCACATGGCTAGCAAGTTTATGCTGGCTATTAGATGGTGCTGAGCTAGGTTGAAACCTTTGGATCCTCTTCACTCAGGCCTCTCCATATGTTCTATAATTCCTTACAGCATGATGAATGAGTTCTAAGATCAAGGCTACCAAAAGAGAGAGCCACCTGGAGGTTGTATCACCTATTATGACCTAGCCTGGAAAGTCATATGGTGTCACTTCCACCATAGTATATTAGTTAAGATAGTCACAAAGGCCCATACAATTTCAAGGGAAGGGGACATAAACTGTACCTCTTAATGGAGCCATGGCAAATTATTATGAAAAACAATTTGTTATAAACACCAAAGATTGAAAAAAATTTAAGGATGGCAAGGTGAATTATTATCTACCTGAAAAATCTCTTCTAATCCCAAAATGTCTTGTCAAATTGCTAAAACATAACTAAGTATGTGTCTCAACTTGACTGTTCAGAATTTCAGGTCTGTTTCGTATTACCTTTCACCTACAGGGCATGAGGTTGATAGTATCTGATATAGCACTGAAACCTATCAATATAGACCTTCCAGTGTGATATGAAGCTTAGCCAGCTGTTTGAGAAGGTTGTGGTTGATGGTTCTCAGCTTTCAAGAGGACAAAATAAATATAATCATTTAACCACTATGTCCTATTGAGTTAGAGAGAATTTACAGAATAAGGCAGTTATAAGGCAGAGTAAGCTCCTGACACCCTTCTGAAACAGGTTGACTTCTAGATATCCTCAAGAAAATCTATAAACTCTTTGAATTATTTCAGATATAATCTAAACTAGAATCAAAGAATAGATGAAATGGCCTTGATCTTAGAGATTCATGTTTAACATCCTCACTGGTTAAAGTTTATAGGCATGCTACAGATTCTGTGTATTCAAGGTTGCCTAAGACTTAGTTCCCGTCTTCTAGGGTTTATAGTTTTGGATGTATAGGAGACCAGGTAATTGTAAGAGAATGCAATGAGCACTATAACATGGTGATGAACGGTGTTCTAGGGGACAGAGAAAAAGAGGGTGGGCATTGAGCCTCAACACTATGCTGTATCTTTAGCTTACAAATGAGATTGAGGCAGAGAGAAGTTGATTAACTTTCCCAAAGTTTAACAACTGTAAGTGTTACAGTCAAGATTCTAATTCAGGATTAAAATCCAAGCAGCATCAAAATTTCCTGAGAACTTTAAAAAAAAAAAAAAACAACATTCTTGGGTCCCAACCCAGACCTACTAAAATAGATACTGGGGGTGCGCTCCAGAAGTTTGTGTTTTAACAAGTCCTCCAGGTGGTTAACTGGAGATTTAGAAAAGGTTCTAAAAATAAAAAGATTTCACTTGACCCTCAAAGAATGAATAGGATTTGCCAGGTTGAGAAGGGAAATGAACACTTAGTAGAGCAGCAGATCAAAGACACAGTCTGTATGCTGCACTGAATTTGTGTGAAAACCAGCTAAATACATTACATGAAGCAATTTTACTAACATCACCATTTTTCATTACATAGTAAAAAGGAATTATTTGCCATGAGACTCTGGAACATTGACAGCTTTCCTGCTCAGAGGCCCTGTTTGATCTGAGTGCTCTCTGTGGTCCTGGACATGCAAATAAGTAAATGCTGTGTGGTGACACCAAGGATGGCTAGGAGTACATGCAGGTTCACAACTTGAAGCAATCCGGACTGTGGAAATGAAACTGCATCGGGCAGCTAAAGAAAAAAGCAGTGCCATAAAAGAGATATAGCTCCTCAGGCCCTAAAAGGACCTACTCTGTTATCAAGAGGAAACATATTGCCAATCATGTTGTCAGGAGTAAACTGTCCAGACTAAGGAAAAATGTACAGACACACAGATGTATACTGACATGTGTTACAGAGACAAAGGTTCATTATACAAATGGCAGCTGGTTAACATTCATCCTCTACCATGTATAAAAGAGGGAAACAAATGAAACCTGACAAGGTTCTACTTATAGCATTAAGATTGTATAATGTAAGGTATCAGAGCACAAGACTTGGACTAATGGTTGTCAAATTTGAGAGTACACTGGAACCGCCTGAAGGACTTGGTAAAACACAAACTTCTGGGGTGCACCCCCAGTATCTACTTTAGTAGGTCTGGGTTGGGACCCAAGAATGTTCTTTTTTTTTTTTTTTTAAAGTTCTCAGGAAATTTTGATGCTGCTTGGATTTTAATCCTGAATTAGAATCTTGACTGTAACACTTACAGTTGTTAAACTTTGGGAAAGTTAATCAACTTCTCTCTGCCTCAGTCTCCTCATTTGTAAGCTAGAGATACAGCATAGTGTTGAGGCTCAATCCCCACCCTCTTCAAACTCACCATTGTAGTCCATTCTGATGGAGTTCTATAACAAAATTCTGCCACTCTCTACCTAAGCGTGTATGTTAGGTTCACCCATATTTCTGGCCCAAAGTGTTAGCAAGTTAATGCTTAAGAGGCAGCCCCTAGCTAATAATGGATAGAAAATGGAAAATATTACAGCTTCCTGCCCCTGAGGTGAAACAACTCTTAGTCACATCCTCAACGGTCGTTCTCAAAGTTTGGTACCCAGACCAGCTGTAGCACCATCATGTGGGAACTTGTTAGAAAAACTGCAAAGTCTCAGATCCAATCCCACATACACTGAATCAGACTCTAAGGATAAGAACTAGCACTATGGTTTAACAAACTCTACAGAGGATTCTGTGAGATGGCGACACTTAAGAAACACTGCTTTATACCATCTTCCGGTGACCACCATCAGGACTGAACCCAAGATGCTCTGAGTAGCAACCTGCTTATTAAAATATTCTGTATTCTCTTTATTTCCGTTCCTGTCTCAACTCTCCACTTCCCCTACTGGTGATTTCTAGGATCACTCACACACACACACACACACACACAACACACACACAGAATAAAGTACATATACTTCAGTCCTTCCCTCAGTATCTGCCTCTGTGGGAACCTATTACGTAAAAAATGATAGTAATAGTGCCTATGTCTCAGGGAGTGGCCAAGATAGTAGAGTAGGAAGACCCTGAGCTCATCTCCTTTAATGAGCACACCAAAGTTACACCTATTTGCACAGCAACTATCTCTGAGAATGACCTGTAGACTAGCAGAAAAAATTTCCACAACTAAAGATATAAAGAAGGAATCACAACAGTATGGTTAGGAGAAACAGAGATGTCATATAATCAAGACCACGTCCCTAGGTAGGCCACCCATCAGCAGGAGCATGATCATCATTTCAGAGGTTCCTCCCCAGGAATGAGGGGGTCCCAGCCCCACATGAGACTCCTCAGCCTGGGTGTCCTGCACCGGGAAGACAAGCCCCCAGAACATCTGGTTTTGATGGCCAGTGGGGCTTGCATACAGGAGAGCCAGAGGGCTGTAGGAAAGATTTCGCTCTTAAATGGTGCACACAAAATCTCACATGCTCCAAGGCCCAGTGCAGAGGCAGTCATCTAAAAGGATCCGAAGTCAGACCCACTTGCTGATCTTGGAGAAGACTTCCAGAGAGGTGGGAGGTTACCGGGATGCCCCTGGGGACAAAGACACTGGCAGCAGCCATTTGGGGGCGCCATATTGGAATCCTCCCTCTTAACTGTTAGTACTGGGATGAGGCCCCAACCACCAGCCACTTGGCACCAGCCCTAGGATACAGCACTGTACGTCAATTATATCTGAATAAAACTGGAAGAAAAAAAAAAGAAACCAGGAAAAAAATTGGCAAAGGACCTGAATAGACATTTTACAAACACACACAGTCGGCCAACAGACACATGAAAAGATGTTCAACATCACTAATCATCAGGGAAACGCAAATCAAAACCACAATGACATATCACCTTACACCTTTCAGAATGGCTATCATCAAACAACAAATAATGAGTGCTGGGGAGGACGTGGAGAGAAGGGAACCTTCGTGCACTGACGTACTTAAGTCAAATCATTGTGCTGTACACCTTAAAATTATACAGTTCCGTATGTCAATTATATCTCAATAATACTGGAAGAAAAAATAAATAAAACAAAGAGAAAAAAAACTCCTCTGTCTCATAGGGCTATTGTGCAAACTACATAAAAAGTGTTTAGAGCAATGCTCAGCATGTACTGAGATGCTAAAGAAAATTAATCTACAACTATCTTTCAATTACTAATCATAATGGCATCAATCTAACAAAAATGATTTAATATCTGGATATTCTAAATAAAATGTAAAAAATCAAGTAAGAATTGTCTTTGGATTTTGAAAGTAAGGAAGCAACCACAATTTAATCGTAGGATCTTAATAGGTTCTTTTTTTCCATAATTTTCATCTTTCTGATGTATAAAATCTATTGTAGTTCAACTAACTCTCCATATTCTTTTGTCACTGCTGGCATTTTTTATTTAGTAATTGTGGCCACCTTCATAGGGAACACTTTTCCTAAACATTCATCTGTATAAACTTGTAAACTCGTGCTCATCATTATGTATTCAAAAACTTGCTTCAGTTGGGAAATTTGCTCTTTTATTTCTGAGGTATTACTAAGAAATAAAGCCCATGGCAATGTCACTCTGGCTTCCTGAAAATGCACCTGACATTTGGGTAATTCGACATGATACTATATAGTAATTACCTTATAAGTGAGCCCCAAAGTAGTTGCATCTCCTTTTCTGACAGAAATATTCTTTCCTGTCATCTCTGGCTTGAACTCCCACACAGACATTTGCCAGAATGAACATTCACCACAGGGAACAGTCTCCAGCAGGCGTCTAGAAGCTATTTCATCAACACGAATGATTCAAAGACAATGCACTGAACCTGCTAAATGATCAAATCCTCCAAATTCAGAAAGGGATTTCTGAATTCAGCAGCTTAAATAATATGGGATATATTGAGAATTTTATTTGGAGGTGTAAAAATAGTACAACGAACTCATGTATCCCATAAAACTAGCTTCATCAATTGTTAACATTTTGCCAAATTTGTATCATATCCCTCTCCTTACTCAATACACACATTCACACACACATGCATACACACACGATTAATATTGCTAAATCATTTAAGAGTCAAAGACATCAGGATCATTTACTTCGAAATTCTTTTTTTTTTTTTACTTCTAAATTCTTGAAAATTTATCTCCTAAGGCAGTGGCATTCCTCTTACTCTTTAAACAAATATTTTGTAACACTTTTTGGTATTATCATGAAATTCTTGTATAAAATATCTGCCTATATGTAAAATTTTAAAAAACCCCACTATATAAAGCCTCAACTGTACTATTATATATGTATATATATGTATATATATGTATATGTATATTATATATGTATAGTGTATATATATAGTATATATAAAGCCTCAACTGTATATATATATATATATATATATATATATATATATATATATATATATAGTACATATAAAGCCTCAACAGTACTATTGTAGTATATTATAAGGAGAATAAATATCATGGAAAAATTAAAGGATAATCATCTACACTTGATACCCAGATGAAGACATCATTTTGGTGATTCAAATATTATAACCTGTGCTATCACCATCAGTGGCATTTTCAAAATCCTAAATTCCTGGTAAATATCTGAACAAAGTACAAGCTTCTCTATATACAATCACTGAATTATTGGAAAATTCAGGTGATATCAAAAGAGTGTAAAAGGGCTTTATGTTGATATATAAAATAAAGTTAGTGTCTGTGTTCAGACATATATAAACAGCTTTCTCACTTACACAGATATTTGGCTGTAGGGCATTGTAAAGTAGTATGGAATGAAGGGACAGCTCTCTACTGTGCAGGAAAAGTAATTATAATGTGCATTACAAGATGCCTAGCATACCTGACTTGCCCACTTATTTACCCCACAATTTCCCAGATACCTCTTAAGGAAGTACAACTCTCAATGAGAATAAATGACTTAAAGAAGAACAAGCACAAAAATATTAAAAACTATAAGTCATTAATTTTTATTAAATAATAATGATTTTCTTGAAGTATTTTGTTCATATACTTTCTTATTCAAGTCACTAACAAAACCCAGTTTGTATTCATTTGACAAAAAAACAAATTGAAGGCTTGAGAAACTACCTTTTCATTATCCCTGTAATACTGGTAGCTACAAGCAGAAATTTTTTCTAAGATCATAAGTACCAGTGATGAGCCTCCAGATGGAGCATTAGTACAAAAGATTCAAGAAACACAGTAGATCCTTCAAGCTACCTTAATTTATTCGCTAAAATTATGCCACCCATTTCCCCCTGCTTGCAACAATTCCTTTAGAGAGTATCACTATAAAATGAAGATAGAAACAGTTCTCCCTTAAGTAACTCCAATGTCAAGATAATGTGGTCATACAAATATGAGCCATTATATACCAAGCTCTAGTAATTTATCACTAGGACATTAAGTACATACTCAGTTTATATACCAGCTACACATTTTCTTAAATTATAACTACATTGTTAGTGATCATGGGTAACAGTTCGGTGTACTGGTTTGAAGGGAAATATACCAGTTGTCTGAAATTAATTTATTTGAATCATGATGATTTTATATAATGTTTTCTCTCAAAGGTACATTTTAAAAAGCTAGTTTTGGAATACAAAATTATTCTATAGTAACCAATTAAAAAAAATAAAAAACAGTAAAAAAAATACAATAAGTGAAACATACAATGTTTCAGTAATATGCTCTTATCTAAAAATATCATGGAGGTAAACTGTGAAAGATAATACCACAAATGTCTACTTCCAAATTTCAACTAAAATCACAAGCACCTAACAGAAGTGAAAGAGGAATCTTAATTAAAAAAGGGCAAAAGGTGCCTCTTTGACCTAGTTTAGGTGTGACTAGATAGTACTAACTGTGCTATGTAACTTATCTACTGTATTAAAAAATCATGAAGTAGAATAAATGATTCCAAGGGTTTTTCAAAATACTTTAAAGTAAAAAAATGTCAGTTTACTTAGCCACTGACTTCTATTCTTTCCTAGTTAGGATTGGGAAAAGGATTAAATCACAAATGCAATGCATATATTTTGTCATCCAAGTTAGTGTTTTGGATAAAAGAAAAAAAAAGACTGGGTTTTAATGCCCAGTGGTACAAATGCCAATACCTGAGACATCATATTTTAAAACAATATAAGAAGTAAAATAACACTCTGGAGAAAAAATTTATAATAGGAATAGATGAGATTTACCCAAATGCCTGCTTCAATTTTGACACAGCTATTTTTAATAAGTCATTTGGCTTCCAAACGTGTACTAACTCTACCAAAACATGAAATTCACTCACACGTCCTATATCTCTAAGTCCTTGTTCTATGTGTCTTCCGCTAAATATAAGTGAAGAACATATAGGCATCCAGTTAAAGTATGTATACATCCCTAACTTTCCTGACACACCAGGAAAACAAAACTGTCCAGAAAACATCACCTTTAACTACATGTATGTATGCACGTGTAGTACATATGTAAGTGTGCACATACATACACATTACATGTATGTGTGTATATACATATTCTTGAAAAAGAGATTGAGCGATTTGGAGTTGGACTGGAAAAAGCACATGATAACTCAATCTCTCATCCATTCTACGGAGTGGCTTCCTTCATCAATGTCAAATGAGATTATATTTTGTGTCATGTTAACACTGGATAGTAGATTGAGTGCAATAGCTTTCAGAGCACAGGTTGTGATACAGCTGTCAAATATCAACCAGAATCACATTTGAATTTACAACCTAGAACTGAAAGGTCTTTTCAACCCTTTGAACCGAACATGGGAAGCAAAAGGTTTACAATGCATCCTGACTTTTGAGAGTTGATGCATTAAATAAAGCTTTGTGAAAAGGAAATAGCTATGAATAAACAACATATTCCATGATATTACTAAAAGAAAGTTTCTAAAGAGTCCATTTATGGCAGAGTATCATTTATCACTACAAACTATGAACACCCTGTAGATGAAATTAATTATCCAAAAGAACAATTTTTGTGGGTTTTTTTTTTTAAAAAAACTAAAAAATGATTTCTAAACATAGTCACAATTATTTATGACCACAATATTTAATTTTAGTACCAAAGTAATTAATGTGTTTATTCTTGAATGTTGAAATTTAAAAATACTAGTTATTGGCATAGTCTTAAAATCATAATATTCAGTGTTTTTTTTTTCTTAAACTCTTTATTGAATTTGTTACAATATTGCTTCTGTTTTATGTTTTCAGTTTTTTTTGGCCACGAGGCATGTGGGATCTTAGGTCCCCGATCAGGGATCAAACCACACCCCCTGCATTGGAAGGCGAAGTCTTAACCATTGGACTGCCAAGGAAGTCCCCAAATCATAATATTTAAATGTAAAAATTTTATAAAGCAGCATGCAAAATATATTTTAATATAACACATAAAGAGAATATATAACATAGAAAACATAAAACTTCAATAGAAATTCCTTATGGTGGTGAAATTACAGGTAATCTTCATTTCCTTTCCCATGCTTATCTGCATTTTCAAAATTTTATACAGTAATCTGCTATTATTTAGTAACAAGAAAAAAAGCAAAACACACAAATACCTATGAAATGTTATTCCCTCCCTCTGAATATGTCCAACTGTATGGATATCTGTAGTTGGTAATAAATCCACCAAAAATTATCAGGGAAAAGGAGAGGACAATCAGAATTAGACATTGTTTCCATTTTTTAATCTATGTTACACAGTAGGGACTATTATGATGTATCTGAATTCTGAAAAAATAATTTAAAAAATAATTATGTTAAAAACCAAAAAATATAATTTGTTTTTCTTCCCACAGCTGATTTCTCATAGTCTCTTTTCTCCATGTCCACCTTAACTTAGTAGCTACTCCTCCAAAAAAAAAACAACTAGCTCTGTCACCTTTGGATCTCTTGCTAGTAAACTGTCTTCACTTAAACCAGCAAGTGAGCTTTCTCACACTTCGAGAAAGCCTAAGCAACGTATAAATCCAGAAGAAAAAGTGCAAACACTGTAGAAAAGCCTCTACATGAAGTTGGAGTTTAAGTTTTAGCAGTTTTCCAAACCAGGCCTCAGTATCCACCATTGGATTGTGGGAAAATGGCAGCAATGTTCTATCTCCAGTTGAGGAAATGATCTATAACCTAGAATAAGAGCCATGGCCTAGGACTAAATTCAAGACCAAGACAGTATCAAGTTAATAAAGAATAAAACTAGGGACTTCCCTGGTGGTGCAGTGGTTAAGACTCCCAGTGCAGGGAGCCAGGGTTCGATCCCTGGTCAGGGAACTAGACCCCACATGCATGCCACAACAAAGACCCAGTGCAACCAAATAAAGAAGTAAGTATTTTTTTAAAAAAAGAATAAAACGATATCTAATACACCCAAAAGGAACCAGCAGTAATTTAACTAACTGCCTGAGCAAAGCTCAATACACTTTAAAAGATGATGACTTTTCACATTTCACTCACAATGTCCATTACACACACACACAATTTTTAAAACAAATCAAGGCATGGAAAGAAGTAGGAAAATGCGTCCCACAATCAAGATCTGGAAGAGATGATCAATGTCCCTTACAGAACAACAACTCATGAATGTGTTTACACAAGTAGAGTTTTTTCTCTCCAATCTTTGTCTGCCATGTCCCTGACCCTTTTTAGTGGATAGCAAAAATGCATTATCTGGCAAATAGCTGCATGCTTTCATTAAATGCATTTGTTTTGCTCAATCTTTGGGAACACATTGCTCATGGTACCCCCAAATCATATCACTTACTCAGCAAATCTGAAAAAGTGATTATCATACCCTAACTTGAATCTGGGTTTCATGAGGATGGTACTGTGGCATTTTTACTCCAGTAGGAATCTTTTAAGCCTCTAATTAGAATGCTGAAGAGGTCGGTATCCCTAGTTCACGCTCCTAATCTTCTACTCTGATACAAATTTAACAACGGTTTCAATTTAGCTGTAATCATAAATTTCTGACTCAGTAATTCGTCTGCTAATTCCTATATATCTTCTAACATCTTCATACATATATGATCATACAAGTAGATATTGTTTCAATAACTTGTGTTTTCTTATCAATTAGCTATTTACTACCAGTCCTGTAACTTATTAGTTAATTTTCTATTATTATTTTCTCCAATATGCTGTCCCTTCGGCCACATCTTACAAGCCCATTAGCATACAACAACTCTCTCTTATATTTTCTAAGCCTCGATTTTCTTTAAATGCTTTATGCTGAGGAACATGCCTACATCTAGGACTTTAAAGTCTGTAGATAGAACTCTGGCAATCAGACAGCAAGCCTAAAAGCTATTTAATAAACCTTTCCACTAATTTAGATCCTATTGTTCCTACAGCTGTACAGAAGAATGCTGTTCCTATTTTCTGTGATTCTCTAACTCTTTTAGTTATACCAGAGAGAGAATATCAGATAATGTCCAAATTTCTTTCAATGGGAAGTGCATGTTTCTACAATCTAAAATAAAACATGTTCTCAAATTTCAAAATCCCCAATGCTATACACTATCATGATAACACCTAGCTTGTTATCATACTCTACCTCTGACCATGCTATTTTACATCATTGCTGTCTAGATTTCTAAAAATTTCAAGAGTCAACTCAAATCTCATCTCCTCCTAGGCGGCTTCCCTTCTAACATATACCTTTCTCTGACCATTTTCTCTCATCCAAACCGCAAAGAACTGTCCATATTATTTTCCTGATCCAATCACTAAGTTGATAATTATGTACAAAAAATATAAGTAAAATTCAATATACAAAATCTCTCAGCAACTAGATACAAGAGACATGAAAACAAAGATCATTCTTATTTCCTTATATTCCCTGTGAATAACGAAGTATACTGCACCTAATGGCTCCCAACACACACATGTACCTACACATCTTGATAAGAAAGTTATTAAATGAAGCCATAGCAAATGTAAAATATCTGCTTAAAATTTTAATGGATCCACTATGTTTGAAATTATTTCTAAATAAAATAATGAGGAAGTAAGCCTTTTCTAAATATTTGGTTCACTATCTTCAACATCCACTAAAGAGGAAGTACCTATGTAACATTTTATTCCTTTTCTCCTTTCCTTACCCCTACTTATTTTTCAGTTCTTCTCACCTTCTCTAACCAGAGGCACATGTAAAAGTTCAGAACTGTACTAGTGACATGGTTAAAGCATACTATAATTTGTTCCAATAAATTATCTAAGTAGAACAGCTCTGTAACTCTAGTGATTTGCTTTTTCTCTGCACAGAAGCTAAAGGCTAGTTTTATAGTAATAAGACTGATAGAACTTGTATATACTGATAAAATTGAAAGCTTTGTGCTCCCTCTTTGTTCAATTGTTTCTCATCAGACGACAATACTTTTTTCTCTAATCCGTGATCTGCTGCATCTCGGTAATCTATCCAGGTTTCAAATGCTCTCTCCTGAGCTTCAGTTTTATTCAGTGTTCAGGATTATCTTATCTGTTGCTTAAAACTAACTTATTTAGCTGCATTTTTTCTGGAAGAAGCCTATCAATAAAGGGGAGAATATTGTTTTTCAGTTTCCCATTGGGAAGATAAAACTCTAATCTTTTTGCATACCAGAGATAAAAAACAGACAAATGTAGTCAAGCCAGAACAATACGCAGGAGAATTCAATTTGCAGTCCCATGAGAGCTAGGAAAAGTAGATGCATTCATTCTCTCTGCTCAACAATTTAGATCCAATCAAGACAAACTGTACATTTACATGAAAAGGCATGGTAGATAAAACGGGATATTTACATTTACTTTTCAGATACTTCTGATTCAGGATAACAGGAATATTAGTCATAATATACTTCAAAATATAATCCATTTAACAAACCCTTACTGTAACATACGAAGGCTTCTCAAGGAGGAAATTTTGCAGGTTTTGAAAAACTAAATTGAATCATGCCTTTAATGTTGAACTCCTGTATTTTTAAAGGGCATGGCCCATCATTGAGATTCAGTACTCAATAATCTTAAGTCTCATTCCCCATCTAACGATATCCTTTCTCCATCAACCCTGACGCACCCACAAGTTAAACCCTAGCAGAATCATTTACTCAACTGGAGAAAAACAGACCTGTTACGTTTCTTTTATTCCACTTGGGTAAGATCTGAAAAATGTCCACCTCTTCTGCAACCTTTCTTCAAGGCTCCCTTTCAGTAAATTACCATAAAAGCCGAACCTGGGTGAATCAATAGGCTTTACCCAACATATCAGAAGTGCTGAAGTGGAGACAGATAAAAAAGCATCACAAGTCATCAATAATAAATTAGTTTGTCTGCAGTAGTGACATCAGGCCAACGTGAGAAAGGACTTACTTCTGAGTTATTTAACCCCTCCAGCATGAGAATTTCCACTGACGAAAGACACAGTTAAGAGAACAATAAAATGTTTCATGGATAGAAAGTAAGAGGAAACTCATTTTAGTGGGTAGATGCCACTAAAATGATTTTCTTCTTACCTTTGATGGCTAAGGTCATCAGATCCAAACTGCATCTACCCAGCAAAATGAGTTTCCTCTTACCTTCATCAACTGATTAAATTTTTAAAAATCTTTACGTTTCTTCTTTCTTTCTACTCAACTTTTTATTTTAGGCGCTTTTGCCAAAAGCAACAAGACCACCTTTTGAGAGCAGGATCACGACACCATTTCCTACATGAATTTCATCAAAAACTCTGCGAGCCCACAGAAGAAACACTGAAGTTAGGGAAGATTGGGAATTTCAAAAGGAAGCAATTTGTTGAGGAGATGGTGGGTGGAAGGCTGATTTCAAAACTGTAAAATAAGCTGTAGGAATCCATGTGTCAGAGATGGGTAATTAAAATATATTATTTTGAATGAATTATAATAGCCTCTCTGATGCTGGTCACTGTTTTCACCCTTTTCAAAAATTTCATCAATCTTCTATTTAATAGTCTGAGCACAAGCAGAACGACAGCCAACATAGTTAGGCCCCTGGCAGAAGGCATGCATGGACTCAATCAAGTTTATCAAGTTCCCTTCAGATCCTATATTCTCACATACTTTACACCCTTATAATTCTTGAAACAACAAATACTTTCAGCTCTCTTTACTACTCATGGCTATTGCCTCCATAAATTTTCATCAGATTTGCCTTCTGTATCCTATCTCCAGAGTCCTTAAATACCCATTGCATAGCCAAAAAAAAAAAAAAAGAAAAAAATGATTCTTACATACTCTATTTTTCAGAATGCTCCTTGACTCCAGTTTTCCCAAAAGATTCTACTTTTCCAAGTGTTCCTCAAAAATAAAGGCTGCCTCTCCTATACACCTCGCCCCCCATAGGTTTGTGGTTCTCCTATTATTAAACTTGTCAATCTCTATTCGAGATTATTATTCTTTCACGCTTATATAAAATATTTTTGAGAACTTGGGCACACCACACAACACTGTTCATGACCCATTTGCCTTATTTTCCTCTTTGAAATCCTTGTTATTCCATCTTCATCTAGGATTTCGGATCCTAAACTGTAGCCTTCCCAGCAACTCCAAATCCTTCCGCCAAAATAGAGAATTTCAATTTATATTTACTGTACCCACGTTCTCAACTCTCATTTAGTCCTCAATCCATGAAAATCTGTTACTCCACTGCATTATGGCTAAGGTCATCAAATCCAAACTGCTTGCTTAATCTAATATCCACGCTTTAGTTATTGCCTTATTCGACCTCTCTGCACCATTTATATTGCAGGGCACTGCTGGCTTCTTGAAACTCTGCCATGTAAGATTCTGAGACATCACTCTTCTGATATCAACCTTTTCCCTGTGAACGCATCTTCTCATTTTTGGTTGTTGACTTTGTTCCTTGTAAATCAGAATGCCCAAGTATTCCATTCCATCTTCAGATCTCATCTTTACTCAGTTTATCTTCCTTTTTTGTTTGAATTCATATGCAAGACTGCAGCAATCACCTTTATGCTTACTGTTGCTAAAATATAATAATAGTTGTCACTAATTTTTGAGCCTCAGACACATATAACTAACTTTTCAAAAGGGTATCTCCATTTGAAGGGATCATGGAGATATAGAAATCAACATATCTAAAACTGAACTCTTCATCCCTCAGTATTCTTTCAGTACAATTATTCTGGGAGTTGTAAGCTCGGTGAACCATAACATCTTCCAATCATGAAACATAGAAAGCTTTGGCAAAGGGCTGTAAAAATTAGATTTACCCAATGTTAAGTCTACATCATTTTTTAATTAACTGATTAGTAAGTCTATCAAAAGGAAAAACAGTTCAATGCTGACCCTTATTAGTAAAACCATTATAGATCCCAACTACTAACAACGTCATAATTCACTTAATATAAGAAATATAATGTCTAAATCACAAGAAACTACAGCCTTCTCATTCCCACAACCAATCAGCCCTTATCTAGAAAAGTTATCTTCAGATTTATTTTGGTGGCCATTTTATAAGTATGGATAGAGTGATGAATAGCCTAGCATATGAACACTTGAAAAGATAGGAAAATCTCCAACACTGGAAGGGTGGTTATATGTTGCTTCTAAATGTAGAAAAAGAATCATGAGGACAACTTTAAGGGTAGGAGGGGGATACAGTTCATATAAAAAGTAATTCTTTCACAGAGAGCATTGCCTTGCACAATGCCATGGGTTGGTTGTCTTATTACCTCCCAAATTCCATCTCTCCGAGGTTGTTCAAACAGAGGCTAGTCAGCATCTGCAAAGCTCACTGTGGAAGAATTTGCTTCTCTAAATGACTTTAATGTCATTAACAGAGATTATGTTTCAACACTACACATGAATCAATAGCGATTTACTACTCTACTTCCTATCAACTTTAAACAAAACAGGCATAACAAACTGAACATTTTCCAGAGAGTTTTTTTTTTTTAAAAAGGTTTTCTTTTAAGGTTAGAAAATAATTTAGTTTGAACTAAAGTCTCATTACGATTCATGATACTTAAGTTTCTTCACTACCGTCTCCGACTTCCCTCACCAACACTTTAGAAAAGCTAACAGTCTCTAAATCAGGATTTAGTAATTCCCTCACTTTATTGAGAAACGTAGAAAAATAATAGCTTCTAAAACAAAAAGAAGTACCTTTGCCTCTAGTCATTCACTTCACCAGAAATTCCAATATTTCATCAGTACCTGTGAACAATACAGAATGCTCAGAGAAGGCGAACCATTTAATCTCCTCCCTCTGCTCTAAGGCAGAAATGCTTATTCAAACATTATAGACTCTGGATAAAGTCAAATTACAACCTTACTTTACCAAAACATTAACCATTTGGTGGCCTTCCTTGGCTTTAATCCTGAATCAGGTTCTTAAGCACGGCACTCCCTGTATTGTGCACTGGACAGAGAACTCTGCTGTTTTTCACATTATTTTCCTTTGTTAATTCAATGCACCTTGTGTTTCAATGTTTTTGGTAAGAACAGCAATAAATTTTAAAAAGAGGGGCATAACTCTTTGCTTACATATACTTTTGGCAAGCTACAAGCACACTTAGGATTAAAACTGAAAATTAAATACCTATTTTATGAGTCATGATTTCAAAGACCTTCTTTTGTCATTTGTGAGTTGAACAAACATGGATCTTGTCAAAGTTATTTTTACTGTTGATCCAGATTACAATTTATAGCAACAGTGCCCTCCAGAACATCTCTTAGTTTCCTTTCATCGACTCTGTCCTTTTCTAATTTCTCTCTCTGTACTGCAGCCAGAGTGATATTTTCAAACCTGTGGATCTGATGAAGTCAAGTCCCACCTTGCTTCAACTATTTCAATAGCTTTGCCTCCCTCAAAGGATCCACACAACCATATATGGTTTTACCTACTCCACCAGTCTACCTTAAAGCTCCCTCTCAGCTTCTGTCCTATTGCTATTAATTCCTTTTTCCTCGAACCATGAGCCCTTCTGTCTGGAACCCTCTTCCCCCCATTCTGTGCACAAAACACTTAACCTTCAGATAAACTTCAGATCAATTCCTCAGAGAAGACTACAAGGACCCCAGTTTAGGTCAAATTTCTTTGCTATGGGCTCTCGTAAAACCAGGTTTCCTTTCTTTCAAAGTGCTTATCTGGGATGTTATTCATGCATTTAACAACGGAATTGTTTAAGCAATGCCTGTTTTAAATACTAGCAAAGTTTTTCAACTGTGACATCATTGGCATTTGAGGCTGAATAATTCTTCGTGGTGGGTGGCCATTCTGTGCAATGTAGGATGTTTAGCGGCATCCCTGGCCTCTATCCACCAGTTTCTAGAAGCACACTGCCTCCCCTCCAACTTCTGACAACCATAACGTCTCTAGACACACTAGTGTCTACTGGATTGGGGTATAGCTACCAAACCATTAAGTTCATGAAAATACTGACATATGTTTTTAATCACCATTTTATGCCTATGCCAAGCATAGTGCTGGGTTTCAGTGGGTACTTAATAAATATTTTAAATGATAAATATTGGGCAATGAAGTTATTTCATAGCATAATCGGAAAAGATATTTCATGAAAAGACGAAAGCATGAAAAATCCATCTAAAAATTTATTTTAAAAGCTTTCAAATACTAAGGAAAATATACATTATTAAATACACAAAAAAGAAAGAAGCCAATTGAACTCAGCTTTAAGTACTTTTCAAGAAGCTAAGCGTTTCTATAATTGAGATATTAGATGTAAAAAACTCTGAAGTTTAACAGCATTTCCCCCTTTCAAATTACTCTACCACTACTTGAAAGAAGACCTATAGAAGTGCTCAGGTTGATAAAGGTAAAATATTATACTCAATTCCTACATATTCCTTAGTTTAATCTGATTTAAAAGTAATAAGCTAAAACTTATTTTCTACATGACTGGATACAGAGATTAAGTTTGGGCTACTAAAATCAGTAGCTGGTCTTGCCAGTGTTTAATGTTTTTAAACTTTTAACCACTGAACAAAAGATTGATATTATACTTCAAGGGAATTATGCCTTTATATATCTTCTGTTCTTTTAATTCAAAACAGAAGCTCAGCTAATGTCCATAAAAATATTAATAAAAACTCAAATGGCTTAAACCAAAAGATTGTGTTATGTTAAGAACAACTTAAAAAAAAAAAAAAGAACAACTTTAGCAGTCTATCTTTAACTCATCACATAGGAGCCAGCATTCTGGAGTTGTATTCCTGGGTGTGTTAGCAATATGTTAATCATGGATAAAATAGTTGTGATTTATTTGAATGCATCCACTCAAACTATTCCCCCAAGCCCTAAGAAACTTATCTGTCTTCAGACTCCTTTGATATTCAGAATAGGATTTACACTTCAGACAAGACAAGAGACAGTTTTCATAAAGGTTACATGAAGGGTTCTGGGATACAACATGGAAACCACATATTTCGCTGTATACACTGACACCAGCCTTTAAAAGGATGATCTCCTGAGATTAAGGGACTCAGTGATAATACCTGAGTGTATAGCTGTGATTTCGGTAGAATAGTAAAGAAGACAAAAGTTATAAATTATTTTTTTCTCCTCCTAGTCTACCAGACTTCAGTCCTTTAACATTTCTTCCTTGAACACTTCTTCAGTTAAAGTATGTTATCTATCAAAAAAATGATCTCTGATATAACCCAAGAGGTGTATAATGCCATTTGAAAAACAAAGTATAAGGTAATTGGGTCAAAGGAAACCAAGCTGATTATCAAACGTAATTTTTAGTCACAATCTCATTTTACACTAGATAGATCGATGAAAAGTTAACTATGCTATTTTTACTAGGAAAATGCAGCTAGATATTAAAAATTTGCTTCTGATATTACAAGAAAAATATATACATACTAAAAATTACCATTAAAAATTCCTCAAGAATGTATCATATTGGGAACCAGTATCACTCAATGAAGGCATTATATTGGGGACCAACATTTCACATGAAGTTCCACCAGACATTTTTTCCTTCACGATGGGTACAGACAGCTGTTTATTCAGTGGGGTACCAGAAGAAATAATCAACTGGTTTGGTCTTAGGGGCCATGCTGTGTATGGCTTACATGCAGCAAAGTGAAGTACGTACTCCCATTGTGAGATGCACATGGAAATTAAGTATTCTGAGCAAAGAGCAGGTTCACATCTCTTGCTCAGCCTTCTCTAGTATATGTGCTCAAAAATGAGGAGGTCAGTGTGCATATGTCAATCCCAATCTCCCAATTTATCCTTTCCCCCCTTTCCCCCCTGGTAACCGTAAACTTTTTATTAAGTGTATGTTTTACCTAACTCCAGAGTCACAGAAATGGGTTTATACTCATTTATATCCTCCAACCTAAACCTAAATTTGCAAAGTATATAAATTTTAAAATAATTTTCCAAGGTAAGAGTTTAATCTGAGGTTTATGATTTCAGCCTATTTAAATTTGGCTTCATAAAGTACAAAATTCAACTAGTTACAAGATTATAAAATGCGAAGACCCTAAATTTATAGGGTCTCTTACAAATTTGTATTTCTTTTCCTGACTTCCAATCCTTGAATCCTGTAAATCCTAGTCTATCTACCTCTGTTATTTAATAACTTTTATGTTCTCCACTACTCATGGGTTCACTATGCCTTCTGGCATTTTGCTTTTCACAATCTGATCCTAACTTTACTTTTAACCTTATATATCACTACTTCTATATATGTAGTGGTTCAGCTCTCCTATTCACCACAAAAAAATGTCATTTTATTTCTTGCATCTTTGAAATGTGCTTATCCCATCTCTTTGATCCTGAATGCTCCCCCATCAATAATTTCCCATCTACTTACTCTACTATAACCAAAGTAAGTCATATATTCCCTAATTGTTTCACAATATTTCCCTTTTATTATCTCATATGACAATGATAAATTCCACTTCCTTTTATTAAGAATCTCTGTTCCAGTTAGAGACAAATGTGCTTATATACTATTTTATTCAACCTTTAAAACAGTGAAATATAAGGATGACTATTCTCACATTACAAGCATGAAAATTTAGGCCAAGTAACTTACTCAAGGATAAAAATCACTAGTGCAGAGGAGCTGTGACATGAATCAAGGACTCTTTGACCCTAAAGGTATGCTCTTTCCATATATACCATGAGGTCTCACCCCCAACCTGTGCCTTCCATTTTGGTTGATTACATTTACTTTGTTATTAATTTATTTTATGTGAGTAATCTCTCATCAGTTAGATTTTGATTAATCAGAGGAATTTTCTACTGTTCTTAATCACGATCCCAAGAACATGGAGAGTGTTTTTAAAAATAATGAAACCATCAATTTCTAAAAAGAACATATTGAGTTTTGTTTTTTTGCTTATTTCTCTGATGCCACCAGTAGCAAAGGACAGCAATGTATTAGGAAACAAAATGGAAGAAAAAATTAACACAGAATTGGTTTTAAACCTTACTGTGATAAAATTTCATTTTCTCACCCATAGGCCTCAGTTTCCATACTGATCAAATAAGCTTAATTCTGAAATCATTTCTACTTTTAAAATTCTGGGTCAAACTCCTAGGATTATTGGGCAGTTCAAATGAGATTAATGTAAACAGATTTAAATATAGATTATAAAGACAAAGAACTATTAATTCTGATATAGTTTTAGTAAATAAAAAATAGATTCATTTTCAATATGTGCTAGTAAGTAGGGGAGTTAACTACTTAAGGGCTCTAGTTCTCAAAATGTGCCAGAAATTTGGAAGATTGAAAGGTATTTTTAAACTGAAATGCCCTAAAAACATATCACAATCAGATTAAAAGCCAAGCAAATATTACATATACTATTACCAACTTTTGATTTTAAATATTAAAAAATACATTATACTAAATATTTGTAAGTTATTTTTGCATTATCTTAATTATACAGTGTATATGGCATTTGGCACATTGACAGCATGTTGGCTTTTAACATTTCTAAATTAAGTGTTTGTACTTAGTTTTTGTTTCTGTGTTTTACTTACTTCGTAATAATTTCCTGCGGAGGAAAAAGTCCCAAGTCTTCTCTGAGAACTTGACTTTCCCCTCTGATGTCTATACTTTGTTTATGAGAAAAAGAACTACTTATGGAAATTCAGTATTTCATATTTTGGTAATCAATCAAAAGCAATAAATACTGCACAACCAGCATCTTAAGAATGCACTTAGGTACCGTATTGATCCTCAGAACATTAAACCTCTTACCAGCGTTACGACTATATTCTGCTCCTGGATGCACATGCTGTGCCCAGTGACGTGATTTTATAAAGAGCTGTGTTCATATAGGCAAGGGAAAAATTACATCTAAAGATGGACTCTGTAACTGTCTGTAAATGCATTTTAGGAATTTTAAATGTTATTATCTTTGTGGGATATAGTATACATACTCTACATTTCACTTTAAGAACCTTACTACCTAAAAAAGAATGAACTTACTATTTAATACATATATTTACTCGTACTAGTGCATTTGGAGGTTGCCATATTTGGTTAATAGGAAGTTACTATAAACAACATAAAGTGCAATAGCCCATAGGGATTCTGCAGAGATATTTCCAATACGGTAGATATATTAAATTTGATGTTGTTTGAATTTGATACAAGTTTACACATAGTACTCCACTAGAAATATAAGTAAAGCATACCCACTCAGTGAACTGCATTTGGAATCTATCAATACTGGGGGCGGGGGGAGGCAAAAAAGGGATTTACATTCAGTTCTGCTATAACACTTGTTCTGAGAACGTGAATTTGTTTCAGTGTGATGGATATATTAGGGAACAATGTAAGAATAACACAAATTATACATTGCCTTTGTGCAATGTCGTCCATGAGAACTACTAGGTAAACTCAGAAAAATGCATCTCACCAAATGGAATGATGTAGGAATACACAAAGCATACACATCAAACATATACTAGCTACTTTGGTTTACCTCCATCCATACATCTGGTGTTAAAACTTCACTTCTGACTTCACATAGTGTGAAATGATAGAAGTGGGCTAAGTAACAAATGCAAACTCTTCCTACACCCATTTCCACAATCAAGTGTCAGGTTGTGTAAACTATCTAACATGTATAAAACAATAATACCATTTTCATTAAGTCCCTATGTATTTTTATGTAACACTGACAAAGTATTTTTTAGTGTTTTTCCTTTAACTCCATTTTCCATAAGCCCTGTGGTCTTTATTACATAATACTGCACAGTGCAATGATTTTTAGGAACATGTTATGTGATACCAGTACTGAGTGTACTATGAAACTAATAACTTCTGACAGTCTATATTGATCTGACAGAGAAAATTATAATTTCATAAAAAATGTAGTTATCTATTATATGTATGTGGTATAAGTTTATGCAGAAATCCATTGATGTTCTAAGCTTCAGGAAAACATAGTTATAAAGTGAGTGACTAACAGAAAATGAATTATGTTTATGTTTCTATCTAATGTAGTAATTTTTTAATCCTACTATCAATACTACACAACAAATGGAAACATTTAATGTACAGGTGTCTTTTTAAAAAATTTAATCTTATTGTGGTAAGAACACTTAACATGTGATATACTCTCTTTATACATTTTTAAGTGTACAATGCATTACTGTTGCCCAAAAGTAAAATGTTTTAAGTCAATCTCTAGAAGTTATTCATCTTGCTTGACTGAAATTTTATGCCTGTTAATCAGTAATTCTCCATTTCATCCTCCCCCAGGCCCTGGAAATCACCATACTACTTGATTTTATGAACTTGACAATTATATATACCTCATGTAAGTAGAACCATGCAGTATTTCTCTTCCTGTAACTAGCTTATTTTGCTACTTAGCATAATGTCCTCAAAGTTCATCCATGCTGTCCCATATGGCAGAATTTCTTTCATTTTTGAGGCTGAATAGTATTCCATTGTTGTATATACCACATTTTCTTTATCCATTCATCCATCAATGGACCTTTAGATTGTTTCCACATCTTGGCTACTGTGAATAGTGCTGTGATGAACACAGGAGTGCCAAATGCTCTCTGAGATCCTGATTTTAATTCTTTCAGATAAATACCCAGAAGGGGGATTGCTAGATCGTATGCTAATTCTTGTCTTAAGTTTTTGCAGAATCTTCATATTGTTTTCCATAGCAGCTGCACCATTTTGCAATCCCACCAACAAAGTGCAAGAGTTCCAATTTCTACACATTCTCACCAACGCTAATTGTTTTCTGACATATATAGAATTAGCCCTAAACCGTGCTGTGATAAAAGTTCATTTTTTCCCTTCTCGTATCACTTATGCCAAGATCTGTTTAGACGCTCTCTATTTTCCTCCACTGGTCTACTTGTCTACCCTTTTGTGAATAACACACTTTCTTGTTTACCACAGTTTTATATGCCATTTTTTATTATAGAGGCTCTTCCTGTTTGTTTTTATTCAAGAATGCCTTTGTTTTCCTAGGACATTTACAACTTGCTATAAATTTTAGAATTGGCTAGCTGAACTGCAAAGCAAAATATAAAACAAAACACCTGTTGTGATTCTTATTTTGATTGTTTTACAATCAGTTTTGGGGGAATTTTTGTCTTTTTCATACTGAGCATTTCAATTCATGAACAAGGGAGGTTTGTCCTTTTTTTTATCCCTTAATCTCTCTCTAAAATTTTATTATTTCCTCTGTGATGTTTGTGTATCTCTTTTCTTAGATTCTCTACTAGGTACCTGATGATTCTGATGTTACTGTAAATGGCATCTTTCTTAAAAATTTCACTTTCTCAATATTCACTATTAATATATAATATACATTCAATTTTTATTAAGATGTAATTCCCATACCATTTAACTCACCCTTTTAAAGTATACCATCATCAAAAAGTCTACAAACAATAAATGCTTGAGAGGGTGTGGAGAAAAGGGAATCCTCTTACACTGTCAGTGGGAATATAAATTGGTACAACCATCATGGATAACAGTATGGAGGTTCCTTAAAAACAAAAAATAGAGCTATCATATGATCCAGCAATCCCACTCCTGGGCATATATCCAGAGAAAGCCATAATTGCAAAATATACATGCACCCCAATGTTCACTGCAGCACTATTAACAGTAGCCAGGTCGTGGAAGCAACCTAAATGTCCACTGACAGAAGAATGGATAAAAAAGATATGGTATATATACATATACATATATATATACACATATACGTATATATACATATACACATATGTACATATATATACATGTACATATACATACATATATATATATACACATATACATATATATACACACACACACACACACAATAAAATATTACTCATCTGTAAAAAAGAATGAAATAATGTCATTTGCAGCAACATGGATGGACCTAGAGATTATCATACTAAGTGAACTAAATCAGAGAAAGACAAATATCATATGATATCACACATGTGGAATCTAATTTTTAAAAAAGTGATATAAATGAACTTGTTTACAAAACAAACAGATTCACAGATTTTGAAAACAAACTTATGGTTACCAAAGGGGAAAGGTGGGGGGGGAGGGATAAATCAGGAGCTTGGTATTAACATACACACACTACTATATATAAAATAACCAACAAGGACCTACAGTATAGCACAGGGAACTTTACTCAATATTCTGTCATAACCTTTATGGGAAAAGAATCTGAAAAAGAATGGATATATGTATATGTATAACTGAATCACTTTGCTGTACACCTGAAAGTAATAACATTGTAAATCAACTATAATCCAATTAAAAAAAAATCAAGTGTACCATTCAGTGATTTTTAGTATATTATCAAAGTTGTACAAGCATCATCACTATGTAATTCCAGAACATTTTGATCACTCCAAAAAGAAACCACATGCCCACTTGGTATTCACTTCCCATGCCCACCCATGGGCCCTGGAAACCATTAATCTAACTTCTGTCTGCAAGTTTGGCTACTCTAGACATTTTATAATTGGGATTATACAATATGTGGACTTTTGTGTCTGGCTTCTTTCACTTAATATGTTTTAAATGTTCATCCATGCTGTAGCATGTGTCAGTACTACTTCTTTACTTTTTATGGTTGAATATTCCGTTATATGAATACATCACATTTTGTTTACCCATTGTTCAACTGATGAACATTTAGACATTTTCCACTTTTTGGCTATTGTGAACAAAGCTCCTATGAACATTCATAAATCATTTTTTTTGTGCTTTCAATTGTCTTGAGTACCTAGGAGTGGAATTATTGGGCCATATTGTAACCCTATGTTGAACTTCCTGAAGAGCTACCAAGCTGTTTTCCACAGCAGCTGCATCATTTTACATCCCCACCAGCAATCTATGAGGACTCCCATTTCTCCCTAACCACACCAAATTTGCTAATGTGCATATTTTTTTATTCTAGTCATTCTTGTGGGTGTTAAGTGGTATCTAATTTTTATTTTGCTTTGCATTTTCCTAATAGCTAATGATATTGAGGATCTCTGCATGTGTTTATAGGCTATTTTTACATTCTCTTTGGAGAAATATTTATTTGAAGCATTTTCCCATTTTTAACTGGGTTCATTTTCTTTGTATTATTGAGTTGTAAGAGCTCTTTATGTATTCTAAATCCTAGACTCTTTTCAAATATATGACTTACTAATATTTTTTCCCATTCTATGGTTTGTGTGTTCACTTTCTTGATATCTTACTTTGAATCAAAAGTATTTTCTATTTCAGTGTAGTCTATTTTTCTTTGGCTGTTTGTGGTTTCAGTGTTATATCTAAGAAATCATTGCTTAGTTCAAGGTAAGGAATAATTGTGTTTGATTTCTCCTAAAAATATTATCATTTTAATCTTTACATTTAAGTTTTTGATACATATTGACTTAATTTTTGTAAATGGTGAGAGAGAGCATTGCAGCTTATATCTAACTGTCCCACCACCATTTGTTGAAAAGATTATTTTTCCCCCATGAAATCTCAGAACTCTGATTTTTTTAAAAAAATCAATTGATCATGAATTTATGGATTTAATTCTGGACTCTAAATTCTATTCCATTAATCTGTATGTTTATCCTTATGACAGTATAACACAATCTTGATTACTGCAACTTTGTGGCAATATTTTAAATTGGGAAGTCAGTCTTCCAACTTTGTTATTCTTTTTCAACATTGTTTTGGTTAGACTGCATCACCTGTATTTCCATATGAAATTTAGGATCAGCCTGTACATTTCTGCAAAAAAAAAAAAAGAGCTAGAATTTTGACACAGCATGTGCTGAATCAGTAGATCAATTTTGGGAATTTTACAATCTTAAAAAGATTAAGTCTTCCAATTCATGTTCATGGACCAATTCTTTACGTCCAGAAAGGGGATTCTCCCCAGTGTCTTCAAAAAGGAACAAAGGCCAACTGATAACTTAACGTTATTCCAGTGAGGCCCAGTTTGAACTTCTATCCTATAAAACTGTAAAGTAACAAAAAAATGTGTTGTATAAGTCCCTAATGTTATGGTAATTTGTTCCAGCAGCTATAGAAAAGTAATGTACTTTTTATTTCTAGTTTGTTGAGTGTTTTTTTTTTTAAATCATGAAAGGATGTTTGATTTTGTCACATGTATTTTTGGCATATGCTGAGATAATCATGTATTCAATATTTTTGATCCTTTAATCTCTTAATAAAATGAATTACATAATTCGCTCCTACGTTGAACAAACTTTGCATTCCATTTGATCATGGTCTATAAATTCTTTTTTATATGCTTCTGGCTTCAATTTTCTAGTATTTTGTGTAGGATTTTTTGAAAAATCCTTATACTGTCATTTATATTTACCTATTTATTTAGGTGTGTTGACCAGTGCTTGCTCTTTCTTCATGAAGATTCAAGTAATGGTCTAATTTCCTTTCATTTCATTCTGGAGGACTTCCTATATTTTGTATGGCTGATCTATTAGCCATGAACTATTGGCGTTTATTTGGGAATGTTTTAATTTCTCCATCTTTTTCTGAAGGATGGTTTTGTTGGATATATAATTCTTGTTTGATTTTTTCTTCTATCACCATTTTTGAATATGTTATACCACTGTCTTTTGACATCCATGATTTTTGATCGTAAAACAGCTGTTAATCAGATTGAGGACCCTTTGTACGTGAGGGATACCTTCTCTCTAGCTGCTTTCAAAATGTGTACATAAATGGATCTCTTTGAGTTTATCTTACTTGGAGGTTGTTGAACTTTTGGGGTGTGTAAATTAATGTTTTCATCAAATTTGAAAAAATTTTCAGCCATTATCTCTTCAAATAGTCTTTCTGACCTTTTCTCTACTTCTTCTTCTTCTGGAATATCCATTATGAATATGTTAACACATTTGAGGGTGTCTCACAGGTTTCTGATGCTCAGTTTATTTTTTCATTCTTTCTTCTTTCTGTTGCTCAGACTGGATAATCTCAATTGATCTATCTTCAGGTTGTATGATAATTTCTTCTGCCCACTCAAATAACTTGTTGAGCCTCTATAGTTAATATTTTAAGACGTTTTTCAAGAGCAATTTTAGGTTCATAGGAAAACTGAGTGGAAAGTATAGTTATTTCCCTTATGCCCAGACACATGCATAGACACTCCCACTGTCAACATCCCCCATCAGAGTGGTACACTTGTTACAACTGATGAATCTACACTGGCACATCACAATCACCCTAAGTCCATTGTTTACCTTAATGTTCTCTCCTGCTGTTGTACATTCTACGGGTTTGGACAAACGTATAATGATATGTATCCACCATTATAGTATCATAAAGAATATATTCACTGCTCTAAAAATGCTCTGTGCTCTTCCCAATCATTCCGTCCCCACCCTAACCCCTGCTAACTACTGCACTTTTTACTAGTCCCATAGTTTTGTCATTTCCAGAACAGCATATAGTTGGAAAGCATACAATATGTAGCCTGCCTTGGGTGAGATACGATGGCTCTAGGGGCTGGAGTCGAGTATTTCCCTTCTCCCATGTGGAAGTCCAGTGCTGACTGGATTGGGTATTTCCCTTCCCTGAGGTCAGTTAGTCTCTGCTTAGTTTCCCCTGAGGGCAGGCCTTACTAAAAATAACCGTGTGTCTCTGTCATATGTCAAAATGGTTACTTTTCCAGCTCCCTGCCAAAAGCAGGAAGGGAATTCTCCGTGACATTTACTGTGGGAACCTGGTGGAGCTCCTATGACTGGGTGTCTCTGGAGTTGAACTCTGAGTTGTCCACACTGAGCCTCCAGCAATTCAACAATTATAGTTCAGGTATTCCTACCCCGCACTGGTTCCTGTGGTATTTTCCATTCATGAATCTCTACTCTGGTAAGCTGAGTCTCTGTATTTGCCTGTGTGTTTCTTCAATCTTGGGGGTTGCGGTTTTTCCTGTGTTCTCACCTCTTTTATGGCTCCTAGGAGAGTTGTTGATTTTTTCAGTCTTCTGAGGGTTTGTTTATTTGTTTTTTTACTGGATGTTAGAACAGCATAGTGAACTCCAAGCTCCTTACATGTTGAACCCTATATTTAATAGCTTTATATCATTACTTTTCTACTCCAGAATTTTGATTTCATTCTTTTCCATGTAATTTCTATCTCATTTTTCATATTTTCTTTTGGTAAGACACTGTTCTCATACTTTCCTTTAATTCTTTAGACATGGTTTTCTTCAGTTCTTTGAACATATTTGAAACAGCTGGTTTTATTTTATTTTATTTGAATTTTTAAATTTTACTTATTTTTTTATACAGCAGGTTCTTATTAGTTATCCATTTTATACATATTAGTATATATATACGTGAATCCCAATCTCCCAATTCATCACATCACCATGAAACAGCTGATTTTAAATTTTTTGTAGTAAGTCCAATACTTGGGCTTCTTCAGAGACAGCTGCTGTTGGCTTTCTTTTTCTTTCCTAGAGTAGGGACCATACGTTCTTGGTTTTTAGCACATCTAGTATTTTTTTTAACTGGACATTTAAAATGATGTAATGCGGCAACTCTGGAAATCAGATTCTACTCCCTCTGCAAAGTTTTTTAGTCCTGTTATTTTGGTTGCTTGTTTAGAGACTTTTCTGAACTCATTCTGGAAAGCTGGTATTCTTTGTCACATGTGGCCACTGAAGTCCCTGCTCAGTTAGCTTCTTACTGGCCAGCTAATGATTGAACAGAGATTTCCTTAAATTTCTGGAACCAATAAATCTTCCAATCTTTCTTGAAGAGCTCTGTGCATGCTGGTGGCACTTTTACCACTCAGCAAGGCAGTGTACAACTTTGTCTTATCTTCACTTCTTGCACTGGCAGAATCTCAAGTTAAGCCAGATGTTGGAGACTAGGTTATTCCCAGGTCTCTCTTGCGCTTCGTATAGTTCTGGGCATGCACAAAGCTCTATGCACTTAAAATGCCTTCTTGATTCCCAGTAAGATATTGGAGCTTTTCCAAGCATTTTAAAAATAAATATCTTCTTTCCAGGATTTTACTTTCAAGCTTTTTGACTGGTCAATTGTTTTCCTCAACTTTTATCCTCTTCTAGAGCAACTGCAATGTTGAGTTATTGCCTCTTATTGTTTTCAAGAATCAGTCCCAGAAAAAACTGTTCACACTATATGAGCTTTGATGATTTAACCTGATGGTTAAATAAAGACAGCGTTATGAGTGAGGTTTTCCATGGACCCAGCAGACAGGGAAAATAATGACAGTTCTCTAGGAATGGGACTTTGAAGGAGTTCCAACCTTATTCTGTCCCCAGACTGCTGGTGTTAAGAGTTACCTCAGAAAAAAAAGAGTCGAGGGTCAATGTTCTCACCAAGATTCAATCACTGTCCTTGAATAAACATACCTGGCTTGCTGAAAGCCTTTGCTTAATTTCCCCAGTTGGAAAAAATTTGATTCTGAAAATGTTTTCCACGTTCTCATTATTTTTATGGAGGAAAGGATTTATTAAGTGCTTACTCTAAATTTTTTGCTTGAATCACTACCTAATTATTGATTTTTTTTTTAAACTTTGGGTATGTATGTATGTATGTATGTATGTATGTATGTATTTATTTATTTATTTATGGCTGTGTTGGGTCTTCATTTCTGTGCGAGGGCTTTCTCTAGTTGCGGCAAGCGGGGGCCACTCTTCATCGCGGTGCGCGG
The DNA here is from genome assembly GCF_009873245.2 of Balaenoptera musculus. Classification (NCBI taxonomy): domain Eukaryota; kingdom Metazoa; phylum Chordata; class Mammalia; order Artiodactyla; family Balaenopteridae; genus Balaenoptera; species Balaenoptera musculus. The sequence continues at coordinate 29,133,140 of NC_045806.1, forward strand.
GCCTCTCACTATCGCGGCCTCTCCTGTTGCGGAGCACAGGCTCCAGATGCGCAGGCTCAGTAATTGTGGCTCACGGGCCCAGTTGCTCCGCGGCATGTGGGATCCTCCCAGACCAGGGCTCGAACCCGTGTCCCCTGCACTGGCAGGCAGATTCTCAACCACTGCGCCACCAGGGAAGCCCCGATGTTTTAAGTCCAGAAACCTTGCTAATATTTCTTAACTCAAGTTGTCTTTTTGAAGATTATTTTTGTCTTTATAGGAATACAATGATAGAATCCACAAATAGAGACAATTATGTTATTCTCCTTCAAGTTCTTAAATTTTTTTCTTCAGTCATATTGTACTGAGTAGGATTTCCAGTATCATTATGAATAGAGGTAGTAGTAATAGTCATCTTCTTTTTATTCACAATCTCAATAAGAAAGCTTGCAGTTTTGCCATAATCATTCAGATGGAAATACGTGCCTTCTCATCCTAGTTTACTAAAAATTTTTACCCTGAGTAAATACTGAATGTTATTGTTTTTCTGCATCTCGAGATGATCATGTTTTCCTTAAATTTGTTAATACTGTGAATTACCAAGTATTTAAATACATAGATCAAAAGCCATGGATGTATAGTTTTAAGATAGCTAGATATAGCAGGTGATACAGTCAGCAAGCAGTGATAAAAATGCTTTAGTGTTTTCTTGCTTGAATAAATATCTATGTACACTCAACTCCTACAATCTGCTGTGGTTAACACTGAAAACACTTGTCCAAATTTATGAAGTTCTCCACTGTCAACCCTAGCAGGTGCATGGAATTAAATGATTACAGTGATTTTTGACAAGTTCTAAATGTGTCATATTCATTATAACCTTTGGTGACTGGAAATTATGTCAGTAATGTTAAAATATTCAAATAAGCTCCATCTACATGTATATTCCAGGGTTAAAGAGAATATACATTGTTGATAGATTACCTAGGTTTGAAACCCAGATCTGCCACTTAGTAGCTGTGACTCTGGGCATGGTTCTTCTTTGTCCTGTACCTCAGTTTCCTCCTCTGTTAAGGTAACATTAACACTATCTTCAAAGAACTCTTACAAGGATTTTATATGTTATGTGGGTCAAGTCCTTGGAAGAGACCCTGGGAATAGGAAATGCTACAAAAGCGTTAGTTATTATGTATTTTCTGCCTACGTTAAGAGTACTGCCTAACATATGGATGGGTTCTATCACTGATATTACCACTCATTTTTATAACCAACATAAATCTTCAGTCTTATTAACAGTTAACCTATTGCTATTTAGATTGCTAGTATAGTATAATGTCTATTATAAGAAATCAGACTTATGATTGGGGCTTAGTTTTTAAAATCATCTCTCTGCTCCCAACATTTTTCAGATCTATAACTAATATATTAATAAGAAATTTAGTTGATCAAAGACACATTATAGGATTTGTAACCTGGTTAAAACCTTAAGGATTCATATTTTAGTATTGCTTATATTTAGACTTTCACTCAAAATTAACTATAGGACAGCTTTAAGAATAATAAGATTTGGGCTTCCCTGGTGGCGCAGTGGTTGAGAATCTGCCTGCCAATGCAGGGGACACGGGTTCGAGCCCTGGTCTGGGAAGATCCCACATGCCGGGGAGCAACTGGGCCCGTGAGCCACAACTACTGAGCCTGCGCGTCTGGAGCCTGTGCTCCGCAACAAGAGAGGCCCGCGCACCGCGATGAAGAGTGACCCCCGCTTGCTGCAACTAGAGAAAGCCCTCGCACAGAAATGAAGACCCAACACAGCTAAAATAAATAAATAAATTAAAAAAAAAAAAAAGAATAATAAGATTTGATGTTTGGACTTTAAAATGGGAATTTTCTGTGTCTTTTTATATAAAGAATTCTCAGGTTATAAATTAAGCTCTGCTTAAAACACTACTATAAGTTACTTCAAAGTTAAATAGCATCCCTTTATAATCATAAAGAAATTTAATTCCAGTCATATAGAAAAGCAGAAAACAGAGGTGAATGGGTCCACTGCATTAATGATGCAGAAGTCATTCATGGTAATTTAAATCATGCCAAGAAGTCAAAGGGCATTAGAAGCAACAATAAAGAGGATGAGAGCTTTCTAGAGGAGAGAGAACTTCTTTAGGGGAAAGCTCCCTCTGACTTTTGGTCACTACTTTGAGTAATGACAGCTTATGAGATAATACACCTGACCCGCCAAGATTTCATTCAACCTTCACAAGAAAAAAACAGAATTGGTCAAAATGATAAAGGACACCATGGTAGCGCTTGAAACATAGTTGGTAAATATACGATATTCATTAATTTGTTCGTTTTCCCCTTTGTACTTTCATTCAGGAAATATTGTTAAGCACCTGCTATCCAGTTGTGTCAAATATGTAAGAGCAAAGGACTGATATGGTACCTTTCCTCACGGAGAGGGGTAGGCAATAAACAAGGAAGCAAGCAACAAGCAGACAAAATAATTTTAACACATTTAGTGACTTCAGTAAGTGCTAAGAATAAAATTATCAGTCATATGCTAAAAAAACAAAAACAAAAAACAGGAGGCAGGTATATTTTAAATGCTCTCACAGAGGAAGTGACAAGGGAAGCATTTGAACTGAAACTTGAAAGGTAAGAAGTCAGCCATAGGAAGAACTACTGCACATTTGCCCGCACTCACATCTTACATGCCCAGAGCTTGCACCATCAGCAAATCATGACACAGTTTCTGGAAACTCAGTATTTTTCACAACTTCCTGCTCCCAAATCCACATCACATTCCTGCTGGCAGGCAAGATGAAAATTACTTGCATTCTGGGTCTCAATCTCTTATAGTAGTAATTTCTTTTCACCACAATTCCTAATTCTATCTATTCCCCATTTTCTTGCTCAGAAAGTATCCTCTCCAGGACTATTTTCTCTCCTGATGTTTTTTGATCAAATGTTTTTTGCCTTTGCATTTAGGGACTTCCACAGTTCATCTGTGTACAGGCAAGAAGTCCATCAACGCAAGACAGATTCTTGGAATATTCTTCTTAACTTTCACACAGTAATGCTAATTTTCCCACCAGCCTATCTGGTCCCGTTATTCACCAGCATCCTAAAGGCGAAGAACCTAACGACACAGACTCAAATTGGTTGCTCAGTCCAGTTGATAGTTATATTTTTGAAGTACTGTGCATTTATTCTCCGATCTCAATGACCTATTTACAAAATTTAAGAATCACACTCTCATGCTGGGGACAGGACACTTGATTCTGCTGGCTATACCGCCCCCCCATCCCTGATGGTGCCTCCGAGCCACTCTGCAGCAGACCTCCATTTCTGTGGACACAGTTGCAAGCCACAGATTCATGTATAAATACCCTTTAGTCAAAAAAAACTAATTTTATACTTCTTAAGTGGATCACGTTTTTTAAAAATCTCATCCTTCTACACAATTGGACTTTACAAAAGTGGCATTTAGGTGTTAAATCCTCCCATTGGTTTAATAAAATACAAGGTACATCCTTAGGAAATACCCTATTCAGTTTGCCAGAGGGAGACTGTTGAGGCGTTACTTGTCTACAGTACTCCTACTTGAAGCCTTATGTACAAGGTTTGGAAGAAAAGTTTTCCGTGCCCTTTATGACTAGAATGTCCTAATATCTTTAATAATTAAGACATATCTGACTGCAACTCCCTTCGCTTTGCTTGTGACCAACTCTGAACATATGATACTTGTGTCTATGAATTATATTTTCTTTCTGCTTTGATTTGCTGGATGACTTATGTTATTTACTCCACGAATTTTTTTTTTTTAATTGAACACTTACGAAGTACCAGAGCTTGTGGTGTTTACAATTTAAAACTATGCTTTGCAGGTCATGATTTGGAACCTGGGAAATCCTGGAAGAGGGTGATTTGTCAAATGAAAGGGAGCAGCTCTCAAGTCCAGACCTCTCCCCACTTTACCCTCGCCACCTCTACCAAATACTTTCATGTTGGTTCCTCCTTAGTAAAACAAACGTTAAACTCTGAATTCTGACTTACTAATATCTGTGATTATGGCACAAATATTTGATTTAGCAACCCAGTGGGTTTGTCAACTTAGCAGCTTTATTAAAAGCCAATTTATTTAATAGTATTTACCCCCAAATTTTTCCACTTCAACATAATGTCACAGTATCAACAAAATGTACTAAATTCAGAAAGAAACAATAAGTAGTAGTCACACGTAACACCTTCCACTGGATTTGCTCGAAGATTTCCCTCATGTCAGATGAAGTATCCAATTTTTTTCTTTCCCAAGAATTATGTCAGTAAGGGCTTGTGTTTTGTTCTGCACTTTTCTATCGATGGGTTCATTTTTATAGGTATTGTGTTGCCCATCTCCACAAAGACTTCACACTGCACTCAACTGACCTAATATTTCATTATAAAAGGACTGGCGACAGGAAGACCAGTGACATGAGAACAGATTTGAATAGCCTACTCGGTAAAAAGAACCTCTGTGCTAGTCATTGTACATAACAAACCTTGTCCATCCACAGATACATTTTAAGTAGCGAAAACCGGATTTCTGTCTCACAATAAGATATCCTCCTTTTAGTGTTTAAAGCAAAAATTTCTCCTTAAATACAGCTTGATACAGTAGAAAGAATAGAAATGTTAGAGCCTCTAACCTGACTGTGACATATTCTTCTACGAAATAATTGAAAAAGCCATTAACTCCCTGGGTATCTCTATTCATCATGGCCCTGACACTATTCAGATGTCACACCACACAACGGGATAAGTGAAGTGAGGTGGGCAGGGTTATATTAACCAGTACGAACTGTGAAGCACGCAGGGACTAGTAATAGTAGAAAGCCCTTATCCCCCATAGGCCTGAAGGGATAATGAGAAGGAATGTTAATACTAGAGCCCAGCGAGAGCTAAGCTTTGGAAGAGAGATTTCCAACAGCAGTTGTCGCTGTGGAGAGAAAATTCAGCCACTGCTACCTTGTAGGTTAGCAGGGAGTGAGGCAAGGCAATAAATACCTCTTGTTCCTCCAATACTGTCCTCTCTTGCCAGTAATTTCCATTTGGGTCACACATCCAGAGCCAGAGTTAGAGACGCTGGTTGACAGAACCCATAAAGATTAGTCTCCCTGTTATTAAGTAAGCAGGGTAGAGAAAGGTATAGAGTAAAATTGGACAGGCAAGCAAAAAAAGAAAAAGAAAATACTTGCCTAATAATTCTATTATTCGAGGAATAGTAGAAATAATAATTCCCTGGGTTGCCTGGTTTACAGGGAAAGTTTAAGACTAAAATGATATGCTTAGGATAATAATTTATAAACGTTAAAGCATTTTACAGTAAATGAAGTATCAGAAAAAATGTCTCTAGATTCAGGAAAGACAAGCCAATGAAATTAGTTTAAGTCTAACTTATTTTTTATAACGAAGAGTTTAAGAAATGGTAAGACATTTTGGAAATCATGGTACTAAGACATCTCCCATTGTAAGATACTTGAATTGTTTCTACTTTTCACGTATGTTAATGAAGCAATAATGAACACGTTGGTGTCTAACTCTCATTTCTGTGATTTCAATTCCTGGGCATTTGACACCTTCAATTTTTTTTTCATAAAGGCTGCACCTGTTAACACTATTTTATAACAGAAAATTGATCACTGATTGCTTTGTTAGACATTGATTTTCTTACTGGTTATACCTATTACAAATAAATATACACACCATGTGCTTTATGCATTTAAGAATTAGATTCTCAAAATTCTGTCACTCTTTGACGTTTTAAACCATTTACCTGGAGTAAGTTTTATTCATCTTCCTCAATGTTTATTCTACACTATCACCCCAGTTTTATATAGCAAAAATTTTTCCCCCCTCAATCCATTTGAAATTGATTTTGGTAGTACAAAATAAAGGTCTATATAGAAAAGGTCTAATATTTTACTGATTAGCTTTCTCAGTATTACTATTGAAGAATATTTTACTTTCAGACTGATTTATGGTATTATGTTATTAAAGCAGAGCTCGTATTATTTTTACATTGCAGATAAATAAAGGACACATTTTTATTTATCTTGCAATTGTCCACGACATATTGTGATGTTTCTGGATTGATTCTGTTTTTCCTGAGTCACTGAATATTCAAGTAAGTCTGTGACCTTTATAAACAAATAACAAATTGATTAATTTATGATTCTTTTCCAATTAAAATTTAGACACTGATTCAAAGTTTTCTTGTGTTACTGTTACAGAGAAGTCTAAAACTACTTGATTTTTATTCTTAAGTACACATCTTTTGTTTGTTTATTAACTTGTTTTACTTAGATGTCTGTAATTGAAATTTTTAAAATACCAGAATAAGTCTTCAAAAAAATTATGAAACTTTTTTTTTTATTACAGCTCAATTTAATTTTCCTCTCTTCAATTGGCTGTGGTTTTGTCTTTGGCAAGCACACCTGTACAATGAAACATTCTCTTTTTTTTCCCCCACATTACTTTCAGGTTTATATTCCTTTTTTTGTCTGCGTTGCAAAAGGATTAGTTCCTCAATTGCACCCTCTATAGATTCAATTTTCTTTGGCGTTATTTTTGTTAAAAGCATCCTGATGAAATTCTTAATTCCACTGTTACGTTGTTAGCTTCCTTACAGTTTTTACTTTATTTTATTGAAGTTTCTTTTACTCTCCACTTATATTTTACATTTTTGTATTTTAAATCTAGGATCTCTATATGACATTTTGAAATTTATTCGTGGAATTCAGGTTTATATGTCGTTTGAAAATACATAGAAGACACATTTTTTTCATAAGTTTTACTTTTGAATTTTTAAGACATTACTTTTCTAAAGCTTTTGAGACTTTTCCATAGGCACCAGACTGCTTTCTTTCTTTCCTCTATTCATCCTTCCCTACAGAACAATGCAATACGTCCAGACATACTCTTTACCAATCTTTGGATTGCCCTTGGAGCCACTCACTGGCCCACAGGACGTTGATATAATCCTGTCCTAAATTGAAAGCTGAAATGTAGGTGGATGTACACATCTCCTAGCCCAATTAGGGTCCCAGTCAGAGGTGTAGCACCATGATTTTGTGGGCTGGAGGTGGACGTGTCCTGACATTTCTCCGTAAGACCAGTATATGTTGTTTTCACGCTGCGCACTGTGGATCTGGAGGAGTTTGAGATACTCTGGGCCACTCCAAGGAACAAACAGGGGCCTTGATTAGTGTGGGCCTGGCAATCCTGCCTCCACTTCCAGCAGAGATGCTCCACTTTTTGTCCCCACTTATAGAATATTGTATTTTGGAAAAAAAAATGAAGAAACTGGATATGAATTAAGTTAATAAATCTGAAAATAAACGGGATAAAAGAGATTGGATCCAGGAGGTTCTATCAAACAAAAAGACTCTCTAGTCATTGCCATGAACAGCACCTAATACAGAAAAGTTCCTTAATACATATTCATGTAAAGAGGAATGAATGAATGACTATGACCTTGAGTATATAGGAGATGCTCCACTTTTATAGTTTAAGTATTTGACTTATATGTACAATTTGATGAAAAGGTTCTGCTACTAAAAAACAGTATCTCATAGAGTTGCGCTGCTCAAAATCTACCTAGTAAGCGTTTTAAAATGCAGATTCTGATTTGTACAACTAACTGAGATCATAATTCTGCATTTCTAACGAGCTCCTAGGTGACGATGATGTTACATTTGTGTGGACCACACTTTAAGTAATTGAGTGGTCTGAGGGTATATGAGTAGTCTCAGCTCTGCTTTAACCAGTTTAGCCATATAAAACACTATACATGCCAGCATGCATTCTTCTCAGAGATCTCTGTGTCTCTGTTAACAGTATTTTCTGTGAGGAACTATGTGTTTTTAGAATGCCATGTGTTGCAAGCCCTGCTCTTGGACTCCTATCGTGTTTCTTACTATTATCTGTAGTTTGCTTGCTTTTTGTCTTTTTGTGGTGATTTGTCACAGTGGTAATCTGTCCATCATCTCTTAAGCAGACATACTAACTTTGGAAAACTTCACACATGCATCCTATCCCTCCAAAATTGAAGCAATATACTTTGCAGCCTCCTTTGAAGCTAGAGCATGGACGGCAATGTGTTACAATATCCCCATTCAGGTGCAATGTAGCAAGAGTCTTATTCTTAAGAGAGTAAGGTAAGGGAGCAGGTGACAGTTTCTGGTCAGGGTGGTGCTTTTAGAAACAGAACTGGTAGATGTGCGAGGAGGAGGCACCATCTATACATAAGCAGAAAAAAGTGGGTTCTACTCTGGATGCAGAAAGTTCACCAGTGAAATAGACAGAAGCACAATATCTTAATTTGGATACTGCTCTACACTGCATATCCTTCAAGCCTGACTCTTTGCCCTGTTCCTCTCACCTTCAAAACTTCCTCTCAGGGGCTTCCCTGATGGCGCAGTGGTTGAGAATCTGCCTGCCAATGCAGGGGACATGGGTTCGAGCCCCGGTCTGGGAAGATCCCACATGCCGCGGAGCGACTAGGCCCGTGAGCCACGATTGCTGAGCCTGCGCGTCTGGAGCCTGTGCTCTGCAACAAGAGAGGCCGCGATGATGAGAGGCCCGCGCACCGCGATGAAGAGTGGTCCCCGCTCGCCTCAACTAGAGAAAGCCCTCGCACAGAAACGAGGACCCAACACAGCCAAATAAATAAATAAATAAATAAATATTAAAAAAAACTTCCTCTCAGGAACTAACTAGGAAATATATAATGTCTTTTTGCCAATCCGTTTTCCATTTCAATGAACTAGCAAGGTGTCTGCTGCAGACAACTAGCAATCCTGACTAATACAGTCTTCCCAAAAAGAAATATTTCATGTTAAACAAAAAGCATTTTGCTCTGTTCAACAATAACAAGCCCCTGCAATATAAAAATACATTTTTGCATTAGAAGGTATACTAATTTCATGAGAGAGGGAAGGACACTATGAACAGATGAAGTCTGTCTCAATGCTTAGTTTTCAAAAGTCTGTGAAAGATGATTAAAAATATAAACATGAGAAGCAGCAGAAATAGAAAAGGCAAACAATTAGATATATTTCCATGTGTAAAATTCATATGAGGTGAGTTTGGTGCATCTACCACTCTATAATGCCTTAGTCTGAAAAGGGGCATTCTGCACTGTTAAGGATAGTAAGTCCAGGAAACAAACAACTTTCCTTGTTTTGCAATAATACTGATGGGTTCTTCACTTTCAGTCCTAGTCTGCTTTTCTTAAATTGACGACAAATTAAACTGTGGATTGCTTGAAGACCAACTATGTCTGTAACAACATTCCTAAAACAACTAAATTCATAATGACTTTGTATTTAAGATGTTTACCATAGTAATATAAGGAGAAAACCAAATCATAAGCATTTATTCTTGTGCTCTGAAAAACAAAGTAGTTTTGATCAATGAAGAAGCAAAAAACATTATTACACAAAGTTCTGGTTTTTTCCTCAACATATCTCTGTTATATACTTTCTGGTGTTTGTTCCTCCCACAAAAGTAGGGAGGACATTTTCTATGCCTTCAGATTTTCTTGAAATTGTGCTATCTCTAGTCAGAAATCAAAGAGATGGAGAGTACAGTAGAAATATTTCTAAGGTAATGAACAACGATCTTCTGCAATGAAAAGAAAAGATGTAAGATGCTTATTATCTTCACACTTTACTCTGCTTACATTCACCTTCAGTTTTCCTTAAATCATGTGTAAGAAAATGAGGTAGGAAGAAATTATAAAAGATGCATCTGTTATTCATTTTAAAGGTAGTAATCAGTAAATTCTCCAAATGTCAGTTGCTCTTTTGAACACCTAAGATTTTGTTTAGAGAAAAATTCTTATTAAAGATGTCACCTGTGTATATGAGAGGATTATGTTCTATTTAAAACACCTAATTTAACAATGCTCAAATAAGACATAATTTACAGGAAATATATTTAACCACCTCTATTTGCCTGTTATGGCTATTTTTATCAAAGTGAACTGTGATTTTTAAATTGGGGAAAGGGTTCACTTTCCATGCTATGTTATTTTCCACATCTTTTGAAGTACACAATCTATACTCTAGCTGATGATTCCTGACTTATTTTACCATTTTTCCATAAATTAAGCAACATTAAAAATACAAAGTTTCATAAGGTATATACAATATCAGGATACATTCCCATCCTGATATTTGGCCACTCCTTTTGAGAAATATTTCATTTATGATACCTCCATAATGGTACTGTATGAGATATATGGCAACACTACTTCCTCTGTGGATTCCATCCAGGGATGACTCCATTTAAGAAAGGTTTATGCCTATGGAACCTGTGTTACTTCACTCATTCATCTTAAGATCTCTCTTGATATGTATTTTTTTAAGACACACATGAAATTCCGCCTTCAGGCTGAAGACACAAATCTCTGTCTAGAAACACGCTCACCTAATTTAAGAAATAAACTATATTCAGGGGGGGAAAATGAGGAATTTGTCTCCACTAAGGGCACATCTCAGTCCTCTAGATATCTAGAAATAGGATAAAAAATCAAACACCAGAAAAAAAATGTTGACAGGGAGAGCTAAGAGTGAAATATTACTTACTTTTGTGGACATTTTAATGGGTGTTTTTGTCTTAACTCCTTCAACTAAAGGCACTCACACTTAAAAGAATGTGAACATACTTCCTACTTCTTTGTTATTTGATTTCTACTAGGATGCTGAGTACCAAAGGAGGCACAATAAATGCTCACAAAATGTGCAGAAAAAGCTTTATAGTTCTATGAAACTGGAAAATAGAGGTTTCTTGTTGAAAAACAGCAAATAAATTTAACTCTAAAATGTACACATACATACTTTTATTCCAAATTAGAAATCTGCCAGAATTCTTACAGAATAATGAGCCACTGAATATAAGTTCTCTTAATTTCTTATTAATGTTGCCTAATAGGTAAAAACAAACCACAAAACGGGACATCTAAAGGTTACTTTTCTAAGAATGTTTTATTTACTAAAGAAGTTCTACTAGCAGCTTAATAAGCTTACTTAATTCACTTTTTAAAGATATTTAAGTAAAATATGTCAAGCCAAATAGCCAAGTTTTGGGGTTTTAACAATTATTCTAAAAGTGGACATATTTTTATATTATTCACCTAACTTTGATTGTATGACTATAAATAAGTTCAAATGTAATTTTCTCCAGAAGTCTTAATTTCCAAGTAGGTATGATTTCTCTCATTTTCCCTCCAATTTTACTTCATAACTTTAATGACACATCATATTTTTTTTGTAATATTAATTTGGTTATTCCCCTACAGAACAATCAGCTTCCTGAAAGCATGTCATGGATCTGATTCTTCATTGCATTTTTCTATCATGGCTATTCTGGTAGACTCCACCAATAGCCATGATTCATTTCCTCTTCCCTGTACCCACACCCTTTACTATGTAACTTTGCATTTCTCTCCAGTCACCGGCAGGGTAACACGCTCAACTACAAGAGACTTGCTTTGACCAACTGGATATTATCAGATGTGGTATAAACCGAAGCTTAAAACAAATTCACACATGGGGGTTGCTTTCTTTTGTATCTCTACCACTGACTTGAAAACATGACTAGTCTTCCTTATTGGAGGAAAAGAGGCATGTGGAGCAAAGCTAGGCCATTTAAATCATCAAGGCCAGCCTAGTTAAAATGATAGCCAGTTGACCTTCAGATTTTCAAAGAAGCCCTATCAGAAACAACAGAGCTGTCCAACTGGCACCAACTTAGAAGAGCTAAACCCTGTACGCAAATGAGAAAAAAATGTTTGCTTGAAGCCACCCAGTTTGGGGATGGTTACAAAGCCACAGGTAATAGTTTAGTATATGTTGTAAGTAGTCTGTGCTCAAAAAACATATGAAATTTAAAAAAAAAAACTCTTCAGAAAGTGGGCATAAAGGGAACATACCTCAACATAATAATGGCCATATATGACAAACCCACAGCTAACATACTCAACAGTGTAACGCTGAAAGCATTTCCTCTAAGATCAGGAACAAGTCAAGGATGCCCACTCTCACTGCCACTTTTATTCACCATAATTTTAGAAGTCCTAGCCACAGCAATCAGAAAGAAAAAGAAATCCAAATAGGAAAAGAAATAGTAAAACTGTCACTGTTTGCATGTGATATGACACTATACATAGAAAATCCTAAAGACTCTACCAGAAAACTACTACAGCTCATTAATGAATTCAGTAAACTTTCAGGATATGAAATCAGTACACAGAAATCTGTTGCATTTCTATACATTAACAATGATATATCAGGAAGAGAAATTAAGGAAACACTCCCATTTACCATTGCATCAAAAAGAATAAAATACCAAAGAATAAACCTACCTAAGGAGGCAAAAGACCTGTACTCTGAAAACTATAAGAATGTGATGACGACATAAACTATACTTCAATAAAAAATGGTTAAAGATTTAAAAAAAAAAACTTTATTTGGAAAATTTATCTTAGAGAACATGGATGCAATAACTAAAATGCCAGACCAATCCAAAAATTTGCATCAGACTGTGGTTTGAATCAGTTGCCAGTACTGTATAAAACAGTAAGGCTCAGGCATATTCAACTACAGGGCTATCCAAATGACCCATTCTGAACTGGGTACTACAACACTTTGGATATGCTGATTTGTGGATGGGTGGATAACCTAAACAATGGTCACACAGAATTTTTTTTGAAAGTTACTTTTTATCTTTGAGGGTACAAGAAAATGGAAAATATACACATGCTAAAAGTGATTGTTGCCACTTTGAAGAAGATGCACCAGTAAATCAGAGATACAAAATATGGCTTCAGAAAGCTATTTGGTCATTTAATAATATTAGTACAAATATGGCTGTAGTACAAGAGAGAATATGATCTGAGTTATAGAATAAAATGGGAGGCAGGAAGAGAAATGACAATGTACAAGGAAAGATAATGTGAGTAAAGATGAAGGATACATAGAAATAATTTTAATGACATCACTTTAAATATTGTATCAAGCCTTGACTGAATTCTGTTTTCACTTTTTTGAACTAATACATCCCCTTCTTTTCATGAGCTAGTTAGAAAATGATGAGTATTACTGAACACATGAATGGTTTTCATTAAAGTGAACTGAGGTCTTATTCTCTATTCTTTACATAATAACCAGTTGACAGTATATTATGTGCCCAGCTACAGCATCAAAGCTTCCATTTCAATCTCTAATATCCATGATTACAATAGGTAAATATGGAACAGGTAAATTTTGATGAAAAAAAAAAGAAGCATTTCAGAAAGGTAAAAGCACAGAATTCAGCCCCAGAATCATAAAAAAATATTTGACTAATGCAGGGGCCAGTAAAGCATGTATGAAATATTTCAACACAATGACTTTACAATCTAGCTGTACAGAGAAACACTATAAATCCATCAAATAACTAAAGAAGAATGCAAGCCTACATATTCTTGTACAAGAGAATATGACAATTGGAGGCCTTTCGTTCAATGGGAGAGAAAAATAAAACATAACTTGATGTGGGCTATATAATAGAAACATAAATATAATACTGTGTCCCAGTACCCAGATCTTGATTTCTATTACCATTCTCCAATAGAATGAATTGGGGCTTCTTATTCTACGTACGATTCGGGTGCTGAATATCTAAGATAAGCCTGGAAACAAAAAGTAAAAAAGTGTCCCCCCCCTAGATATGGGTATGTCAAAGGGACACAGAGGCCAATTAAAAAACTTCCAATGACCAAAGGTTGAAAATTTGGGGCAACAAAATTAAAAAGATGTATTGGATTATAAACATAAATGTTAAAAGTAAAAGGTGTCAATAACACAATCAATAAATGAGGGAGAGGAGACAAATATCCCATGCAGAAGAATTCAAAATAATTTATGTAGATACCTCATCTTCAAGGAGGTGGAACATAGTTATTCACTCCTTAAGTATGGGCTACTCACAGTTACTTCTTTCCAAGGAGGACAATATACAAAGCGTAAAAGAGTAAATTTACAGTGGAGAAACCTGACAAGCACTACTTCACCAAGGTGATCAAGGGCAACTCAAATCATGTTGATAGCATGCACCCTTGATATCATGTGATGAGAATGGCACATTACCTGTGATATACATCCCCCCAACCAAACCCATAAGCCCCAGTCTAATTTTGAGAAAAACGTCTGGCTAATTCCAATTGAGGAACATTCTACAAAATACCTGACCAGTACTTCTCAAAACTGTCAAAATAATAAAAAATAAGGAGTCTGAGAAAATGCCACAATCAAGAGGAATCTATGGAGACATGACAACTAAATATAATGTGATATCTTGTATGGAACACTGGACCAGAAAAGGGGCAGTCAGGAAAAACTGAGTAAATGTCAATAAAGTATGAACTTTATTTAATAAAAATGTATCAATCTTGGCTCATTATTTGTGACAAATGTACCATACTAATATAAGATGTTAACGGGGGAAAAGGAATGTGAGGTGTATGGCAACTCTCTTCTGTCTATGTAAGTTTTCTGTAAATCTAAAGTTACCCTTCTCCAAAGAGAACATGTAGATGACCAACAGTCACATGAAAAGATGCTCAACACTGCTAATCATCAGGGAAATGCAGATCAAAATCACAATGAGATATCACCTCACACCTGTCAGAATGGCTATCATCAAAAAGAATACAAAAAAAAAAAAAAAGAATACAAATATGCTCAACATCACTAATCATTAGAGAAATGCAAATCAAAACTACAATGAGATATCACCTCACAGCAGTCAGAATGGCCATCATCAAAAAATCTACAAACAATAAATGCTGGAGAGGGTGTGGAGAAAAGGGAACCCTCTTGCACTGTTGGTGGGAATGTAAATTGATACAGCCACTATGGAGAACAGTATGGAGGTTCCTTAAAAAACTAAAAACAGAACTACCATAGGACCCAGAGATCCCACTACTGAGCATATACCCTGAGAAAATGATAATTCAAAAAGCGTCATGTACCACAATGTTCATTGCAGCTCTATTTACAATAGCCAGGACATGGAAGCAACCTAAGTGTCTGTCGACAGACAAATGGATAAAGAAGATGTGGCACATATATACAATGGAATATTACTCGGTCATAAAAAGAAACGAAATTGAGTTATTTGTAGTGAGGTGGATGGACCTAGAGTCTGTCATACAGAGTGAAGTAAGTCAGAAAGAGAAAAACAAATACTGTATGCTAATACATATATATGGGATCTAAAAAAAAAAAAAGGTTCTGAAGAACCTAGGGGCAGGACAGGAATAAAGACGCAGACGTAGAGAATGGACTTGAGGACACGGGGAGGGGGAAGGGTAAGCTGGGACGAAGTGAGAGAGTGGCATGGACATATATACACTACCAAATGTAAAACAGATAGCTAGTGGGAAGCAGCCGCATAGCACAGGGAGATCAGCTCGGTGCTTTGTGACCACCTAGAGGTGTGAGATAGGGAGGATGGGAGGGAGACGCAAGAGGGAGGAGATATGGGGATATATGTATATGTATAGCTGATTCACTTTGTTATAAAGCAGAAACTAACACACCACATTGTAAAGCAATTATACTCCAATAAAGATGTTTAAAAAAAAAAGACAAAAAAAACCCCTGCTTTCTTGGGTCTGCACAGTTAGCAGTGCCTACTCCAGCATGAGTGTCAATCCCTCATGGAGGTTATTGAATTAAGAAAGATGATGGGAGAGGAAAAAAAAAATAGTTGGTTATAACAATAGGAATAAAGAAGATCACAGTTTCCGTATGAGACTTAGCCATAAGGCTTGTTTATTTGATATGCATTTCAATTTTTCTCACCCCTATTTGTGTGCCTACATATTGGATAACACTTATTTTTATTCAATAAATATATCCCTTTCTATAACTAATTTCAATAAATAGCTTGTAAAGTGAGCACATATGAAGGATAAAACCTTATCCTGCCCAAGAAACTTTCATTTTCCATGGAGATCAACAACTGAAGAATCTATATGGTATGTCATATGTAAAGTTCCTTAATTACAAACATTGCTCCAACCCAATTCACAGCCTACCTTACCTAGATAGGTGCTACAGTATCTTGGTTAAGTACTGTACTGTATTACCTGGGTTACTATCATATCATTACTAGCACGTAACTTTGGGTTTGTTACTTTTTCTCTCAGTGTCTCACTTTTCTCATCTGTTAATTAGATCAACCTTCATGGGCTGTTGAGATGATTACAACATTGCCAGGAACATACTAATTGCTCAGTGAATATTAGCCATTTATTACTACTAGTATTATTCTTCCTTGAAATATCCTTCATTTGGCAGAGAGGAGAGTTATAGCAGTAAAAGATGTTTTAAAAAACAAATTTTGACACAACTTCATACTATAAAATGAACTTCCATAAACAGAATTATTAACTTCTTTTCCAACAGCCCTATTTGATATATAATATGGGTTGTATTAGCTCCAAATTTTAGGTATGGAAATTGAAGCTCAGAGTACCTAAGATACTAATGTAAGGTTACAAAGATAGTAAGTTACAAATCCAGGTGGAGACCCTATGATTTCGGTATCCTGTTCTATTCAACATTCTTATGGTTTTAAAATTTTGCCTGTTTTAATAGTAACTGAAATACAGTAGAGTTTATCATTGGTACTTGTTTAGGCAGATATGTATGGCTTCAGATTCTAGCTCTGCCACTTAACTATCCAGATGATTTTGGAGGAGTTACTTCTCTAAACTTCAATTACATAATCTGAAAAATGGAATAACATTTGCCTTTTAAGGTATTTTGGCATTGATTAGAGCAACACATATAAAGCACTTGGCGCGTTGTTGGTATATAGGAAGGACTCCTCATAATCTATTTATTATCATTCTTATGCGAGTCTTCTAGCATAAATCTTGTCTCTTTGGAAGGACACTAATAGACTTGCTGAAAAAGAAGAGTTACTTAGTCCTAAAAGTATTGTTACTCAAGGCACCAATATCTGTTATAAGATTGTTATGTTCTCAAGTGGCCCACCAGGTATTCCATCTTCACTATGATAAATCACAATTTAGTTAATATCACTCTTATTGCTATTATTATATACAAGAACAATTATGGATAGCTTGTATCCAGGAAAATCACTATGAATATTAACATCACAGGCTGTACAGTACATGACCTCCGATTTTATACTTCAAGAAAACAGCAGAAAAGCCACTATGGTTCATTAGTTTCTCAGGTTGTATCGCTAAGCACTTTGTCACTGCCTCTTCCTAAATTATCTTACTCTGATGAGATGGCAGCATAGAGGTGGTATCCTATGTATTACAGCTACACTTATTTCAGAGTAATATATACTACTTTAGAAAAAAAAAGGACCCAAAGAGGTGAGGCAATCTCATTTTGGGGGCAACTGTTGATAAGAACACAAGTTTAAAAACAAAGCAAAATAGCAGAGTAGCACATACTATCTTCCCCCCACTTGATTTATGAAAGATATATGGTGAGCCCCTTTTATGTACCAAGTATTATGTTACATCTTGTTTCAAAGATGCTTAAGGCATGTTCCCAGTACAGAAAGGGCTCACCACCTAGGCAGGAAGACAGAAAAAAAAAAAAAAGTATAGAGTGTGACAAGAGTGGAGATAAGAAAAATCTATTTCATTTACACAGGGAAAGGGTTATCTATGTCATGTTAATGAATTTGAATTTATAATAGTTTGTTTTTGTTTGGTTTTGTTATGCTTGAAAAGCAGGACAGTTCTTACATGACTTCAACGACCGTCACAGGTGACACAATTAATTGTTCTTATCGTAAATAGAATGTTGTGGCCATTTTTCTGAGAGTACATAATGATAGTGACAGCTATAAATATTTCAGTGCTCAGTATGTGCCAGGCACTGTTCTCAGCAAATCATTATCTCATTGGATTCTTACAACAGCTCATATTACAGATGAGTAAACAAAGAACTATATGATCAAGTAACTTGCTCGAAGTCCCACAACTTGAAGATTGGGGAGTCAGGATATAAAATCATGGAACACAACTCCAGCACTAAGAGGTTAATATTCTGGTAGATGGAGAATCTTTCCCAAAATGGGTACATATAAAGGTAAGAAATTAAGCATATCCCAAATGCTCACAATTGGTTACACAGGAGACCCTCCTGCCCTGGCTCTCCTTGCTTGTCCAAAGATATGAAGAAGGGATATGGCTCTTCACATTTCTCCTCCCTGCACCTCCACAGGTGTAGTAACAGACACAAAAATAACATTTAGGTTGTATTATGTTCCTCTAACATCTCATTAACTAGACCAGCATTAAATGGTAACCATGGCTCTTCCACAGATGAGCACTTCCATAGGCTATTTATTAGTATATGTAAAAATAGAGCTCTGTTATAAAACAAGCTTGGAAATTACTGAGATATAACCACTTCAGCATGTCTCATCCCAATAATATTTCTCAGGAGGTTTAATATAAATTGTTAACTTCCAATAGAGGGATATACTATGCAACATATTCCAAACTTAACTTAATAAGGAATTTTTATTTCTTCATGGACATTTAATGGACCTAGTGTTCTACGGGATGCACTTTGGGAAACCATTCTAGAAAGTGAATTATATAATTTTAGAATATAGTAATTATCACGGCAGGCATTCTTATTGCTCTCTTGGGTAAATCAGGTGTCTTTCCATAGGCCCTGTTGCTTAGCAACAAAGTAACCAGAATGCTTAATGAATCATCTGAAAATCAAATTATCAATAAAGTACATTATCACTTTCTCTTACTCGGATAGTCATTTGGCTTTTTTCATATTAGGAACAAAGAGTCATATTTAAAACCTACAAGGTAACACAGGCTGCCTGATAACTTAATTAAGTAAGCATTAGAGCACATTTTGGTATTGCTTTATTGTAAATAACAGAATTGACAACTGTCTTACAGGATCTACATGAACCATTCCTGTAAAAGCACCTCCCTAGAGGATCTCAAGTACGTATTCACTCAAATACCAAATAGTATTTTACATTTTCTGAAAGAGTAGAAAAGCTATCAGAAGCTTATATCTTGCATGTAGGATATGAGTTATTTGCTCCCATTAATTTTTTAAATTGTCAGCAATGTTTCCCTTTTGAAAAATATCTTATGGTCCCCTATATTATGCATTCACAGTATTTTTTTTTTTGCTAGTTTGATCATTTCCCTCCATATTGTGTCCACCATAATTTCTTAGCTTGATACCTAGCACAGAGTAGATACCTAATTAATATTTATTGAAAGAATTTACAAATTACTGATTTGTACTTCCCAAGAGAAAACCTTTTCTAACTGCTATTGACCACATGGATTTTTATCTTCTATTCACATTACGCTGTCCTCAATTTTCACACCTCTTAATGCCAATCCAAGTGCTTCCTCCCTCTCTACACTCAGTCACATCTCAAATAATTGCTCCCAGCTTCTGCCGATAGTCACCGCCATGGCTGTATCTATCTAAACACCAGTAATCGCAGCATTCTTCAGAACAGTCAAGAACTTGAAATAACACAAATATCCATCAACTGGTGAATGGCTACACATATTGAGCTATCTCCAGATGATGAGATAGTATTCGGCATAAAAGAACCAAGTACCTGCAAAACATGATGAGAACTGAAAACTTCATGCAAACTGAAAAAAGTCAGCCACAAAGACCACTTATTTTATTATTCCATTTAACTGACATGTTCAAAAATGGCAAGTCTCAAGATATATAAAGTAGATTAGTAGATTCCTAGGGCTGGAGGTGAAAACAGGGATTACCTATAAATGGGCATGTGGGATCCTAAAATGTTCTAAAACTGTACTGTAGTGATGGTTGTGCAACTTGGTAAACTTATTAAAAATCAGTGAACTGTACACATGAATGAATTTTATGGCATGTAAGTTACACCTCAATAAAGTTGTTAAATAACTAGTGAGCACCACTGTACTTAGTCAAAATGAAGGTTCTGACCAGCATCAGCTCATGAGCTGATATCTTTGTTACATAAAACTTCTTTCTACATATACATTCATTCTGTACCAGAAATGCTTTTGACATTATTCGTACTATTATTCTAGTAACTGTTTGAGAGTTGTGGTAACTATTTTAGAAGCACCCATTTGTCAATATGCTTCTACCATCAGGAGATACACATTTCATTTTCAGCATAGCTGACTGTATTATCCTGGATTAATCTCTTTTTGTTCTTTGATTTCTTTGTCTGAAAAAAATATGATGCCCCCCTCTTTATAAAGTATTTAAGTATTCACAAATGGAATATCTTCTAAACACAGAGTATCTTCAATTACGCTATTTAAATAATGTTCTGAGATGATTATTGCTCTAAGAAAGCTTTTTAGCAAAGTTAGTTCCATGTGATTTTGTTCAAATGCATTGGAAACTGACAGCTACTTTGCCCCATTATAAATACATCAAATTGCACCCTTTTCTAAGACAGAAACAGGTCAAAAGGTATTATAAATCTAGGAAAACAGATATTGTTTTATAATAATACATCCATGCATGATTACTAAGGAATATTTAGATGCAACATTTTTTAAGCAATTAAGCAGTTGAAAGAAATAGTTTTCCTTATTCATGAAATGAAAAAAAATCCATGTGATTTGTGTTCAATAAAATTCTTCACATACATTAAAATAGCTAATCTGAAAACTATTTTTTTGCGTTTTAAATCAGGTTGTAACACAGAGTATTTTTAACGTAGTACAACCACAAGCTTTTCATATATATGGTTTTTAGAACCTGAAAGTGAAATGTTTAGATTTTTCACTATTCCTATTATTTGATTTTCCTTATCAGGAGAAGCTGAACGCAGTTGTCTTTGGGTGTATTTTATTTTCCTAAGAACACACTTATGTTTTCCCACCTGAATTTTTGGAATTTCTCTTAACCAAAGAAATATTAACAATTGAAAGCATCTGAAGGTTTCTCAGATAGTGTCTCAATACTTTTAAACAGAAGAAAATTTCAAATTCAATCAAAATCTTAGGGAATCAATATCAAGAGACCTTTATCTTTAAAATGGTAATTCTATACAACTTGGAGATCAAGAAGGCCACATTTGACAAGGGAGTCACTGTGCTCTAAATGCAATATTAGGCTGAATCCTAATTTATCTTTGAGCCTCTGCTCTTTATTCTTTGATACTAATGAATCTTTGAATTATAAAAAAAAAATTTAAGCAATAAAATCCAAAAACAATCAGTAAAAGAGTAGCTGAGAATATCAAGTTGATGTCAGCCTTGATAGGTCAAATTAAATAAAGTATTTAAATGATATACTTCTTGATTGTATGACCCTGGACAAGTTCTTACCATCTTTGAATGCCAGGTCATCAGTAAAATGGATTAACAGAGTTACAGTATGGAGTAAATGAATTAACATGTCAAATATTGTGCACACATATATACAATGGAATATTACTCAGCCATAAAAAGAAATGAAATTGAGTTATTTGTAGTGAGGTGGATGGACCTAGAGTCTGTCATACACAGTGAAGTAAGTCAGCAAGAGAAAAACAAATACTGTATGCTAACATATATATATGGAATCTAAAAAAAAAAAAAAGGTTCTGAAGAACCTGGTGGAAGGACAGGAATAAAGACACAGACGTAGAGAATGGACTTGAGGACGTGGGGAGGGGGAAGGGTAAGCTGGGACGAAGTGCAAGAGTGGCATGGACATATATACACTACCAAATGTGAAATAGATAGCTAGTGGGAAGCAGCTGCACATAGCACAGAGAGATCAGCTCGGTGCTTTGTGATCACCTAGAGGGGTGGGATAGGGAGGGTGGGAGGGAGACGCAAGAGGGAGGGGATATGGGGATATATGTATACGTATAGCTGATTCACTTTGTTATACAGCAGAAACTAACACACCATTGTAAAGCAATTATACTCCAATAAAGATGTTAAAAAAATATTGTGCACATTGCCTGATACATGGTATGCATTCAGTAAATGAGGAAGAGACTTAATCCTTTATCTGTCCAGTCAATACCAACAAACTCTAACCTAGAACAATGGTGACAGTACAAGATATTCTCTATTTCTTATAATTTTCTGTTTCAACTTGGACATACAGGAAGAGCATTGAACTTATGCTCAAAATTTACCCAAACCATTTACTGAAAAGTCATTGCTAAATGACTGCCATAAATGGATAACTAAAACTAAAGATTCTCTTTAACAGAAAGTTATCCTATATAAACAGACTCTAGTTCTCATGATTTCACCATTCCAATTCTTCCTTTTTTTTTCCCCTCAAAGCCACAGTCTAATTCAACTCCAGTGACTTTTAGATATAGTAGGTAACATTAAATGGCAATATTTTGTCTACAACTTAGTTCACAATATTTTGCCTTATACTTTAGAAATCAATCACATACTTCATGGAACATATTATTAGAAATGTTCAACAACTTTTAGAAGCCACAATTCCATAGTTTCTCTTTATTTCCCTCTAACTTAGACATCTAATAAAATATTTCAAAAGAATCCCATCACTACCAGGGATTGAATGCCACGAGGAAGTATTGTGTATGCTTTCTCCAGCCACTCATTTTCTTGAACGATTAAAAGTTCATGTAAACCATATCTGACAACCATAAAGAAATGAGAAACAGCACACTCTCAATTTATGATCTGTTATCATAATGTACGTGGGATACACACATTTGCAGCAACATTTCATGCTAGGTGATAGATGTATTGTTTCAAGATGTCCATTCAAATGACAGGCCACTTATGATAAGTCTCTTTGCTCAAAGTGATACACTGACCAAGAAAAATCACCCATTGCTTTAAAAATCACATTAGGATCATCAATGTGATTTACACACACTTTATTTCTAAATTTGAGAGTAAAGTTTCACTTTCCAAACTAATTGGTTATGATTTTGGTTAACTGTCAAACTAAGTATGTATTGAAAATTTATATGACTAAATTTTCCAAGAGCCTTATGAGAAAGCAAATGGACTCCAATCAAGAATCCCTGTCCTTTAGACCAGTGCTCTAAATCCTTACTGTTCATAAAAATCATCTGGCAATCAAATTTCATATTCTGATTCAGTGGATTTGGGGCAAAGCCTGAGATTCTGTGCATCTGATAAACTCCCTGGAGATGTCAAGGCTACCAGCCCATAAGACTACAGAGTCTAGAGCTGAAAGGATCTAGGTTACTATCATACTGACAAAGCAAAGCTTAAAAATTAGAAAAAAAAATTAGATTCCATTATGATGTAAATATTAAATCTTGCAGGGCAACTTAAAGAAAAAAAAAACTTGGTGACAGGAAAGAACATGGTATGTTGGAAAACCTTTAGCCCTTTCTCATCACTCTGTAGGACTAACTATAGATTATTTTCTCTCTGCTCACCTGCAGCCCACCTTAAATACATTCTACAAAGTCTATGTAAAGCAGAATCAAATTAAGAGGGGAGGAAAATATGTAAACTTAGATGGGAATAAAATTTACATCTTTATTTACATTAACCTCTATCATTTTCTTCAATTACAAATGTAGACAATAAACTTCTGTAAGAGCAGTACCTACAATTTGATCTGTATAGACATCCCATATATAATACATATTATGAAGTTATGACAGTTAATAAATCTATGAGTGGCTAGATCTACTTATATAATACCAAAAATGTGTATATATTATATTACAAAATTTTAATGTTCTACTAATTGTATTACTATATAATTTCTTTTATAAGCCTTTGTATTTTATTTTATGGATTTAAAAGCATTTTTCTCAGAAGGGATTCCTAGCTGTTACCAGACTGCCAAAGGGATTCATGTCACAATCATTTCAACCATAATGTGCCTACCTCCACTTTAACCCTTCTAAATGATTAGACTGTAATTCTCCCAGCAACAATCTGATGCTCCCTCATTCCTTCTCAAGTTGACTAGGTGTCTGCCCTTGATTTTCCTTTAGAAGCCTCTGCACACCTCCATCATTGTATTTATCATATACATGCAGTATATTTCCTTGCATGTATCTTTAACACACTTCAAAAACACCAAAAGGGAAGGAAATATGACTGTTCTCAAGGTATCTTCCACATCTGGCACATAATAATTACAGTTGACACCTGAACAACATGGGTTTGAACCGTGGGTGTGGGTTCACTTATACGTTGATTTTTTTTTTCAACAGTAAATACCACAGTACTACATAGTCCGTGGTTGAATACACATGCAAAATCACAGGCATGGAAGAACTAAACTGTGTATACTAAGGGTGAACAGCAAGTTATAGGCACATTTTCAACTGCACAAAGGGTCAGTGCCCCTAACCCCCATGTTGCTCGTGGGTCTAAGAAAGGAAATAAAACTTGTGTAACTCAAAGGATGCATAGGGCTTGAACGTAATGCAGGCAGGGAAATATTTTCAGTAAAAAAGGATATAACCAGGATGGCCTTTGCAATACATAAGTGTATCAAATCAACACACTGTATACCTTAAACTTATACACAATGCACGATGTTATGTCAATTATATCTAAGTAAAGCCATGGGGGGAAAAAAAAAGAAGGTATAGAGAACAGTGTTGAGACAGGCCTGCTTGAAAGATCAATTGTATATCTGTACAACTGGAGAGGCGCAGGCAACACATTGGGTCACACTGAAAGTGAGAGGTCTTAATTGGGTCATGAGTGATTTCCTGCCTTAAGAGTTCCTTATTCTTCAACGATTCCTACCCAGGAGGTAAAACAAGAAAGAGAACTCTCTGAGTTCATTCCTTTAATTAGAGCAACTCTATTCTATGAAGAGCTAAACATTTGTTGTTGAACCATTTAGCAAATACAAGCCAGATATAGCTTTTTGTACATTCCCCAGGTATCTGTTTAACTTCAAAGTTCTGAGACGTTCTGAAAATACACGTTTACTAGGACTCAATTTATCATGACGACTCATTCAGTTTGAAGACATCCAGCATCCTAAACAATTGAGAATACGTATATTCATGAACCTAGAAAATCAGCAAAAAACCTACCAAACGCCAAAGTGATGTTTTCAAACAGACGCTGACTTCTATATGAAAAGCTGCATACTAGACAAGTATGTCTGAACTCTGAAAAAATTTCCCCAGCTCCACTATTACCACCCTCTTCTAAGATCAGTGATTGTCTAGTTTCTAAAATGGCCATCTACCTGGCCTTCCTGATTCATCACTTGCCCCTTTTTATCTCTTTTTAACACTACACCCAGGGTTATTCTAGAAAAATGTAAGCCTGATCATGTCACTCTCTAACTTGAAACTCTCCAATGATTTCCCCATTCAATCAGAATAAAAGCAAAAATCTTTACAATGTCCACCCAAAGTCCAAAACCAGAGGGTCTCCTATTATCTCTTGATCTTGTCTCTTCTCCTTTCCCCTTGCCTCCCTCTTCTACAAACATATGGCCCTTCCTTGTCGCTCCTTGAACCCTCTAAGCTTGTTTCTGCCTTAGGGCCATTTCCCTTACCATCCTCTCTATATAAAGAACTCTTCCCTCAGATGTCTGCATGACTGCGTCCCCTTCACAGTACTCAGGTATGTGCTCAGAAGTCAGCATCTTAATAAACCTTTCCTGAAACAGGTTTTATAAAATTTATATTACCCTAATCATCCCTGGGACCCCTTACCCACCCCTCCTGCTTTATTTTCCTCTATAGTACTTATAAATACTTGAGATATCATCTCTATTATTTAGCCTATGTCTGCCTTATTCTATATGAATCTAAAATTCATAAAAACATGGCTATTTGTTTATGTTGTTGTTTACTGCTGTATCCCCAAGATCTAGACCAGTGCTTGTGCTCTACAGTCAACACTAAGTATAGACTCTTCATAGAAATGAAGGAGGGAAATAAGAAAGCAAGCAAGCAACAAAGGAAGAAGTGTCCCAAGTGTGAAGCACTGAGACATACATACATAAAAGAAATATGTTATTGGTTCTGTTTCTCTGGAGAATCCTAATTGATATACTTCCTAATATTCAGTACATGCAGACTGGACCCTTACAATCCATTCTCCATTCTGCTGCCATGTGAACCTTTCCAAAAAGTAAAAAAAAAAAATCTATAAAGATTTTTAAAATATTCAATGGCTTCCTGAAAATTTCAGGATAAAGGTTCAGCAAAGTTATTCACTACCCTGCCCCTGTTCTGCCTCATCTACCATAACTCTCCCCTAAACACTCCAAACTCACATACATATTGCTCCAGATATACTTATTTGTAGCTCCATGAGTAAAGACTGATACTTCAAACATCCATGTCTTCACATATGCTGTTCCTTCTTCCAGAAATGCCATTCCCCTTGTCCCTCTGTTAGAAAACTTATTTCTGTGCCTCATCAATATTCCTAGTAAGTCCTTTTCAGAACTCTTTAAGCACTGCCATTCATATGGTTATCTGTGCTTACCTCTATCAGAGCATTAATACCCACTCTTCTGAAGTCTTTTGTCTACTGCACTAGATAGTACCATGCTCCATTGTAATCACCTGCCTCCTTTTCTTTCAGGTCCCCTAGTCCTATTACAATGCCTCAGAAATCAAGTATAATGTTTGCTAAATGAATAGAAAATAAGTAAAGATTCAATTTTGAATATATATATATTTTTTCAGGCTAACAAGATAGAGTTAGTGCATGATAAATATGATGTTTCATATCAGTAGGGAACATAGGAATTATTTAATAAATATTACCCATTTGGGGGAAAAATAGCCCTACATAAGCCATTGGTTTCAATAAAGCACATATTAAAGATTTTACTGTAAGTAATAAATCCATGAAAATATTACAGTAAAGTTTGAATGAGTGGTTTTTTAAAATTTTACAATAGGAAAATATTTCATGACAATTACACCAAAGGAGAAATCCACAAGACAAATGATAAACAGATACAACTATATAAAATGTGTATGTGTCAAAAATAAAAGCATCATATACAAAAAAGAAAGATTAAGACTATGTAAATACATACACATATGTGATAACAATTTTATTATACAAAGACCTCATACAAATCAATTTTAAAAATACTCTTGGTAGAAAATAAAAAGCACTGAGAAGTTTTTAAAATATAAATGGTAATATAAAGTATGTTCACTCTAAATAGTTACCAAAGAATATACAAATGTAATGAGATGCCTTTTTTCACCTGTCAAACTTGCTAAGATATAAAGGAATCACAGTATCTGATGATAGATATAGTATGCAGAAAGAATACATAGAAACAGCGCTTGGAGTACAATTTGGTAGTACTTGTTAAGTCTTAAAAATATGTATTTTCTATGAATTCCAGGTACAGAAATTTATCTTAAGCATGAGCTCAAAGATCACAAAGGTTTATCACACTGATATTTATATTACAGAGTATTTTAAACTAAACTGTCCAACATTAGGAGGTTCATTAAAAAGATTATGACGTATCCACCCAGTGGAATAGTAATAGAGTCAGTACAACATTGTGGATGAGAGTCAGACTTATGTCTGATACTCATCTGTGTCACTAGGTACCTTTGGGTCCTTAATACACTTTTCTTAATTTTTCAGCTTTAGTAGTCTGATACATGAAATAGAAATACTAGAATTTAATGCACAGGCTTATTTAAAGGATTAAATAAGTCAATGTGTATAAACCATATAGCATAGTGTTTGATGCATAATCAGCACTATGAAATAATATTACTAAAATACTATTGAAGAAGAATGTTTTGTGACCTGGAAAGATATTTATGCTCTAATATGTGAAAAAAGCATTATAAAACTGACAAACATTTCATTTAAAAATATGTATATGTATCAATTTGTAATACTCTGGTTTTCTTTTTCTTTTTAATTCCCTAAATTTGTTACTTTTTTCAACAATATACTTTTCCAGTAAGGAAAATATTAAAAATTCTTAACAGAATGTATTTCTTTTCTATTTTCAATACAAGGGCAAATCCATTCTTAATAAGTTATTCCTTAAAAACAATGCATTCGAATATTAGATAAAACAATAGTAAAACAGATTTTGACTTCTACTTGTGTAATCCATGTTCTAATTTGCATAACAGTTGACATAAAAATAAAACATAAAGTTAAATATATATAGAATATGAAAATACAGCATGTTTTCTACCAGGATATCTTTTGTTTAACATAAAAATAGTAAGTTAAATAGATTGAGAGCAACTACTATCTTCCTCTGTACAACAAGGGTAATCTTTGCTCAGCCCACGAAGAACCACAATGCAAACCCAAAAGAAAACCAAATAAATTTAATATGTGAAGTGGATTTATATAAGATACTTTTGATGAGTTCATTTCTAAGAAATTACCATCAGCAATTATTTTGTCATATTACTGTTGAAAAGCCAGTGAAACCTCCAAGGGGATTTTCTGTGTTCAGGCCCTGCATTATATTCCTCCCAGTTGTTCAAAATAATGTAAGAACTTCGTGGTTATGGATGTTCAAATCTCATTTTAAAATAAATGGGGAAACAGAGTTGAGCAAACACTAAAATACTGTATTCAATGTGGTACTCCATAGGACACTAAAGCTATAAGATGTGTGGGAAATGACTTCTGTGCTCAAATAATTATGGGAGTAACATTGTATATTAGGTCTCTCTTAGCCCAGGGGTCAGATACTTTTTTTATGTAAAGTCCAGATAGGAAACATTTTTAGCTTTGCAGGCCATATGGTCCCCGTCACCATTATTCAGCTCTGTCACTATAACATGAAAGCAGCCACAGACAATACATAAATGAATAGGCATTGTTATATTCCAATAAACCTTTATTTATAAACACAGAGGTGGCTGGATTTGACCCACCCTGGCCACAGTTCGCCATCCCCTGATGTAGCCTACTAGAAGAGCGGAAAATTATACAGGACAATTTTAAACAAAATTTAAACACAATGTTCCCAAACATATATGAACATAGATCAACTTCTCTATGTTCCAACAAAGAACACACATCAGGACACAGTATCTAAAGTATTTTATATGCTCCTACATGTATGTGTGTGTGGTGGGGACAGAGGATTGTACTGAGACTGAATAGAAATGGTCAATCATAAAGTTGAATTTTTATTTGAAATTGTATTTAATAGAAAACCATTTATAGGAATATCAACTCTACTGCTTGAGCAAGCAATATTTAATTTAGCTCTTAAGTATTATAAAAATTAAATGCATCTGTATGCATTTTTAAAATTTCCATATGCCTACTCAGTTAATAAATATAAGAACCCCCAAATAGTTGTATATCATATCTACATGTGACACAAAAGACATCTATCCCATTTATTTTATAGCTACTTTATTTATTTATTTATTTTTATTTTTGGCTGTGTTGGGTCTTCGTTTCTGTGCGAGGGCTTTCTCTAGTTGCGGCAAGTGGGGACCGCTCTTCATCGCGGTGCGCGGGCCTTTCACTATCGCGGCCCCTCCCGTTGCGGGGCACAGGCTCCAGATGCGCAGGCTCAGTAGTTGTGGCTCACGGGCCCAGCTGCTCCGTGGCATGTGGGATCTTCCCAGACCAGGGCTCGAACCCGTGTCCCCTGCATTAGCAGGCAGATTCTCAACCACTGCGCCACCAGGGAAGCCCCCATTTATTTTAATAGCTCTAAAATCAGGGTCCAATTAAAGAAAAGTGAAGTACAGGACAGATTAGCTGAGTATAGATTTCAGCCCAGGCCTGTATTGACAGACTTGCCCAATACTCACTGATTTTCTCAGAATTAAACAGTTGAATCCTAGAAAATGACCCCCCCTCCTCATTTCAGGGCTTATTTCACCAATCTTCTCTCATCAAATCTCTCAATATTTTATCTCTTGTATGTCTGGCATAATTTCATTCAAATAAAGTGAATTGCACTATGTAAACCTTGTTAAAAGAAATGTTCATGTTCTCCTTGTTCTCAATGAAAGAAAAAAATAGAAGACTTTAAATGGCATCATTATTCTGCCTTAACTTTGTATTTATTTATAATTGTTCAGTTTCTTGCAAACTGTAGACACACACAGGCGTGCAGCTCACAGAAGTGTGTTAAGAGTACTAAATACTTCTCCCTGAGAGGAAGCATCTATCTGGATGATGCCTGATAACTAAAGCATTTTATCCAGCTGCTACCCATTTATACTAAAGCAACATCAAAACTCCAGTTCAGGGACTGGTATGATCCAGATATCTGAAACCACATTTCTAAATTCCTAGAAGTCTAAATTCAGGTTGAAATTAATCTCCAGGGTCAATATCCTCTTTCTGTTTTCTATCCTTCTTCCTAGATTCTGTGTGTTCTTTTAAACATGCTTGCTTCTTTTGCATCTGGATTTTTGTAAGCATAAACTTTTCTCTCCATAAAGCAATACGGCTCTTAAAAAAAATAGACGAACAGAAAAATGTTTCAGGTGCATAAGATTAAGTGACAAGACTTTTTAAAATAATGTGCCCATTATATACAAATGGTTACTTGGGCTTAGAAGGGGAAATAAGCAAGTAGGAAACAAGAGACTTAATGTTCATACGATGAATGTATGTCTACACAAAACACACTTTTCATTCATGCTAACTCAAAAGGACATGGGAATGACAGGAGATGAGTAGTAAGTGCTATTTTAGTTTGAGAAGACCTGCAACAAGAATCTGAGTGTATGAAGTTTATTTGGAAAGTACAGGCAATGCCAGCTGGCCAATGGATACAGAAAAGGGAAGGAAGCTAAGGAAGGATGTGATAATAAGCAAAATGTCACAGTAGTTGAATGGAAATTAATCCTGTGTGAAACTCTGAAAAAGGTGTAAAGTTTACCTCTCAATGTTTGCACTGGAATTGTTAGGAAACTCCCAAGAACCATTGGTTGAGATTGCTCAGGGTATTAATCCCCTATTTTTTTTTTTGTCTTGCTACATGTGTGAAGAGCATAAATTTTAGGGTTCCCAGAGGTAAAAAATATTAGGCACAGAGATTAAGATCCTGGCATAAGAATACTGACTGACTCAGGAACCTGACATGAAAGAGCTCCATACAGGAGGAAAACAGAGAGCTGTATCATAAAGGATGAGTAGGAGGTTACTATGTGGAGAAGAGGACTAATCAACGTATGGAGAGAAAATAGAAAACTTGTCAAAGGCAAGGGTTCAGCATTTTCCTTAATATTTGCTCCTTTGACTCCCTGGAACCTCTTACATTTGATAGTGATTATGGGTGATATGTCACTTGAGAACACTGAGCATTTAATGCATATAGATTTCAGGGATTTTCTAGATTATTCATCTCTGTAGTATAGAAAAGTAAGTGTGGTCTATTATTTTATTTATTTATTTTTTACATCTTTACTGGAGTATAATTGCTTTACAATGTTATGTTAGTTTCTGCTGTACAACAAAGTGAATCAGCGACATGTATACATACATCCTCATATCCCCTCCCTCTTGCGTCTCCCTCCCACCCTCCCTATCCCACCCCTCTAGGTGGTAACAAAGCACGAGCTGATCTCCCTGTGCTATGCAGCTTCTTCCCACTAGCTATCTATTTTACATTTGGTAGTGTATATATGTCAGTGCTACTCAAACAGCCTCTATCATATTCAAGGATCGCAAGACAATAAAGTAAAGATGACCATTCTCCCCAAGTTGATCAAAAACATTCAGTGCATTTCCAATCAAAATCCTAGCAGGCACTTTTTTTTTTTTTTGTAAAAATGGGCAAGCTCATTCTAAAATTTATATAGAAAGGCAACGGACCTAGAGCAGCTGAAGGAATTTTGAAAAAGAATAAATTAGGAGGATGTATGCTATCTGGTTTTTAAGATTTATTATAAAGTGACTGTGATCAACGCAAAATAGCATTAGCAAAAAATAAAGATATAGGTCAATAGAAAATAACAAGTCGAGAAACAGATCCACACACATATGGTCAACTGATTTTCAAAAGATGTACCAAGTTAACTCAATGGAGAAAGAAAAATCTTTTCAGTAATTTGTACTGGAATAACTAGATATCCATGTGGGAAAAAAATAACATTGACTCTTTCCTCAGACCAAAAGCAAAACTTAGTTCAAAAGAATCACGAACCATAAAATTAAAAAAAAATTAATATATGAGAAAATTTGTATGACCAACAGCTAGGCAAAGATTCCTTAGATATAAGACAATGAAAACTCAGACAATTAAAAAATGACAGACGGGACTTGGTCAAAATTAGGTACTTTTGCTTGTCAAAAGACATCATCACTAAAATTGAAAGGGAGCATTAGTGAAAATCGCAGAGGAAGGAAACAAAAAGCCTACCCCCTGCTTCCCCATAAAAGAAAAGAAAAAAAAAAAAACCTAGACATTAACTGTCAGACTCAGCTTTTTCCAAATCTGGAAATTAACTATACTATTTCAGTAACCAGGGGAATGCTTATTCCAAACATGGGGACTGATTTTTGCTAAGAACAACAAATTTTGTGGTGTTTTAACTTACCCTAGTGCCATCACGCACTTCCCAGCTTGGCAGTAGACTTGGTGCACAACCTGGCACCGAAGACAGCAGAAAATAGACCTCATTTGCAAATATCTGGACCTAATGGTCTATTGTGACCTGTCTGGTAGCTCTTTAGAAGACCAGCTCAAAGGCTTGTCTTGGCTTGTCTTTATTTTTATTAACTCTGAACTAGCCTAGTATTAATGTTACATATCCCAAGAGTCACTGGTCAAAAATATTTACAGTCTAATGTCTTAGGTTGATGCTAAGATAAAGTTGGAGCAAACAATAGATGAAACAAAAATCTGGGTAGGAAGGGCTGGGGGACAACAATTCTATAAGGACTTGAAAAACTCCAGTCAATTCCTGGGAATCTAGAAGTCCCTGTACATGCTCAGATGTGTGTGTGCACTCATGAAGGACCTGAGAAGGCCATAGCTCTAACCTACTGCTGACCTTGAAGACCTACAGAAGCCAGAAATTAAGGCTAAAGCAGGATTGCAAACTGCCTGGGCTAAGGGTTGAAAGCATGCTCCAACACACACACAGAGACCCTCTGCAAGTGGATCTGATGTTGAAGGAAATCTCTGTCCAAACATGAGCTGATCACTAAGCTAAGAGAACAGAGACCTCAGGGGCCACAAATGATAAAGAATATAGACTTTACAGAATTGTTTCAAAAAGTCACTAAAACAGCAATGAAAATAAGCAGCAACAACAACAAATCCTGGGGAGAATAGAGAATATGATTTGCAAAGTTGCTACATTATAATAAAAGGTCCTGTTTTTAACAAAAATTATGAGGCATTCAAAGAACAAGTAGTATAGCCATAAAACACAGGAAAAGAAATAAATCAACATAAGCTGTGACTGAGGAAGTCCAAATGCTGGACTTTATAGACAAAAACTTTGAACAGCTATCTTAAATATGTTCAGTGAGCTAAAGGAAACTAAAGAAACAAAGGAAGCATGAGAATGTCATCTCAGCAAACTGAGAAAATAATAAAGAAATAGAAATTATAAGAAGGGAATCACATTTTGGAGTTGAAAAATATAGTAATTGAAGTAAAAAATTCACTAGAGGAGCTCAAAATCTGATTTTAGTAAGCAGAGGAAAGCATCAGTGAATGTAAAGAAAGATCATTTGAAATGATCCAATATGAACAACAGAAAGACCAGAATGAATGAAAATGAACAGAGCCTAAGAAACCCGTGAGGCACCACCAAATAGAACAACATACATATAATGGGGGTCTCAAAAGAATAGGGGAGAGAGATAAAGAGTCAGAAAGAATATGTGAAGAAATAATGGCAGTAATCTCCCACGTTAGAAGAAAATCATTAATGAACACATCCAAGAAGCTTGACAAAACCCAAAGTGACTATGCTCAGTGACATTCACACTGAAATACATTAGAAAACAACTCTGAAAAGTCAAGAAAAGAGAGTCATAAAAGCAGCAAGAGGGAAGTGACTCATCATGTACTAGGCATCCTCAATAAAATTAATAGTCTGTTTCCATCAGAAACCATGAAATTTCAAAGGCAATAGGATGACATATTCCAAGTGCTGAAAGAAAAATCCTGTCCTTCAAGAATTTTATATCCATAAAAACTTTATTTTGAAAATGAAGGAGATAGCCAAGATAGGGAAATAACCCAAGTGCCCATCAATGGAATGAATGGATAAAAATGATGTTGTACATATACACAATGGAATATTATTCAGCCACCAGAAAGGATATTCTCTCATTTGTGGCAACATGGATGAGCCTCAAGCACATTATGCCAAGAGAGAGAAGTTAGACAGAAAAGACAAGTACTGTAGACACCACTAACGTGTGGAATCTAAAAATGTTAAAGCTGTTAAAAACAAAACAAAACAAAACAGAGTAAAATGGTGGTTGCCGGGGGACGAGACGGGTAAGAGTGATGGTGTTTAAGAACAGAAACTTATAACAAGTAGTAAAGAAGCCATACAGATCTAATGCACAATACAATGAATATAGACAATACTGTCCTATAATTGTTATGTGATAAATATTACCACATTGGCAATAATAATACATAAATATATCAAAGTAACAAATTAAACTTACACAATGTTCCAAGTCAGATTTATTCAATAGAAAAAAGGAAAAAAAAAGGAGAATTAAGACATCCAAAAATAAACAAAAACAGAGTTTATTGCTAGCAGTGCTACCCTGCACGAAATGCTAAAGGAAATGCATCACGCCGAAATGAAAGGACAATGGGCAGTAACTTGAGTCAACATGAAGAAAGAACATCAATGACGGTGACCACGTATGAGAATGCAAAAGTCAGTATTAATGTACTTTTGATTGCAACTCCTCTTTTACTCTTATTTAAAATACAGTATATAAAATAATTATAAATACATCAACAATGTGCAAAGCAATGCATACAATGTATAAAATGTTTACAATGTATAAAAATGTAATTTCTGCCAAGAACAACATAAGGTGGGGGGACAGAGTTACACCGGAGTAAAGTTTTGTATGCTATTGAAAATGAGCTGGTATTAATGCAAACTAGATTATTACTAACTAATAAGATGATTGGCATCACCTGGGCAACTGCTAAGGAAATCAGTTTAAAAATTACATAGTAAAAGAAACACGAAGGGAATCAAAGTGGTATACTACATTATATCTATAACAAAAGAATGCAATAATGGTGGGAATGAGGAACAAAAAGATACAAGACATAGAAAACAAATAGCACAAATGCTATTTGACACTGACATATTTCACAAATCCTCCTTTAATGAAATATAATTTCATTAAATATATGTGGATAAAATTAACTAAAAGCAACCTTAAAATAAGCAAAACTGATTTGAAAATGATGAAACCAAATGCTGTCTACAAAAGACTCACTTTAGATACACATATACAGTTTTAAAGTAAATATATAGAAAATCATATTCTATGCTAATATTCAGTAAATCAGAGAACTGTAATGGCTATACAAATATCAGAAAGAAGAGACTTTAAGGCAGAAATTTTTACTAGAGCCAGTGAGTGAGTAATGAAGAGAGTAATATTTTATCAAGAAGGTATAATAAACCTTTTGCACATAACAATAGAGCCCTGAATATATGAAGCAAAAACTGATGGAATTGAAAAGAGAAATAGACTGCTCAACTAAAGTTGTTGAACACTTAAATACTCCACATTAAACAATGTATAGAACAACTAGACAAGATCATCACAGAAACAGAAGACTTGAACACTGTATAGCAACAACTCATAATAGACAGCCATAGGTCACTCAACTCTAAGTGAGGAGAATATACATACCTCTTAAGTGCACCTGGAACATTCTCTAAAATAGACCATATGTTAGGTTGTAAAACAAGTGTCAAAAATTTAAAAAAAAATGAAATCATATAAAGTATGTTCTATGATCACAATGGAAGGAAATTAGAAATCAATACCAAAAGGAAATATATGAAGAAATTCAAACAACCCAATCCTAAATATTAATGGGCCAAAAAAGGAATCACAAAGGAAATTAGAAAATACTTTGAGGACAATGAAATCCAACACAGATCATATCACAACTTTTAGCATGTAGCTAAAGCAGTGCTCAAGGGGAAAATCATAGCTATACGTGCTTATATTTAAAAGAAAGATTCCAAATCAACACTGAACTTTCCATCTTAAGAAAACAGAAGAAGAACTAAACCCAAAGCAACAAGAAGGAGATAGTAATGATTAGAGAATATATGAATAAAGCAGATTAAAAGATAATAGAGATGATTAACAAAACCAATAGCTGGTTCTTTGAAAAGAACAACAAAATTAACAAAACTTTAGCTATCCTGAACAAAAAAATAGATCCAAGTTGCTAAAATCAGGAATGAGACCAGACAGTAGTACTGACCTTATGGAAATAATATTAAACATAGTTAAAATAAGATCCAGAAATTCAGCTTTAAAGTATGTATCAAGGTAAGGGAATACATTATGTCCACAAAAAAATTCTACATGCTAGTATTTATAGAAGTATTATTCTAATAGCCCAAAATATGAAATACCCCAAATGTCTCTCAACTTATAAATGGATAAAAATGTATCAATATAATGGAATAGCAATTATGGAATACATCTCAAAAACATGTTAAATGAAAGAAACCAGATACAGAAGATGACATACTATATGATTTCCTTTAAATTATATTCTAAAAACAGCAAATCAGTAGTTACAGAAAGATGATCAGCTATTAGCTGTGGCTCGAAGTGGAGACTGACTAGAAATTTGGAGGGTGATGAAATGTTTTAAATCATTGTGGTAGTTGAATCATGTCTTTATACAGTTATAATAATTCATTGAACTACACACTCAAAAGACATTAACTTCATGGTATATAAATTATACGCCAATAAAACTGCAAAAAAATACCATTTATAATTCCTCCCATCACTTAAGGTACATCTTTTAGCAATGCGAGTTTGCCACTCTTCCAATCAAGCGATGGAATTTCTCCACCCTTTGGTTCTGGGCTTCACCACGTGATTTGCTTTGGTCAACAAGACAATAACAAACGTGACATACCCAGATGCTTTGAAGAGTTCTTCCACATTTAGAATTGCCCTAAGTCACTGCTGGGAACTCTGAGACCACCATGTGAATGAGTCCAGGCCACAGTGCTGGGGGATAAGACCATTATCCCAGATGACACCAGAGTCAAGCTATCCGAGATCATTCAGCCCCAACTGAGACAGGCCATAGGTAAATAATCACACAGCCAACTAACATAACGTCAAGAAGCAGTAAGTGCTTGCCATTTATTCTAAACCACTAAGTGTCAGGGTGGTTCTTTACACAGCAAACAGTAACTGATACAGTAAATAAGGTTGCTTAAATAAGAATTCGGATTTCTAGAGATTACCTATTAATAGGTAACTCCAGTATGTAGAAAAGATAGTATACACACTATCTGAAATGCACAATAATTTACCAGTATTTCTGTCACATTGGCCCATCTCTGAGCACAATGGAGGTGTTAAGTATCCTGTACAGCATTTTGAAAAGGGAAATATATCACTAGCTAATAGAATCTTACTTGAAAGTCATGCATCTAACATCATTATTCTCTTCATACTGTCTCCTAATTGTCCTGAT
Source organism: Balaenoptera musculus (assembly GCF_009873245.2). Lineage (NCBI taxonomy): Eukaryota > Metazoa > Chordata > Mammalia > Artiodactyla > Balaenopteridae > Balaenoptera > Balaenoptera musculus. The sequence goes on from NC_045806.1 coordinate 29,170,849, forward strand.
GGAAAGGGAACTTTGGCTAGGTTACTTACATTTTTGTTCTCAACACAATGCTTATTAGAGTGTATTTTACAATAAAATTCATACTTTTTAGGTGTACAGTTCTTTGAGTTTCAACAAAATATATTCAGTCCCATAATCTCTACATAATTCAAAATATAGACACTTTCCATCACCCCAAAATGTTCTCTTGTATCCCTCTGTGCTAATTATTCAGCCCTACTTCTAGCTCTTAGGAACCACCAATCTGGTTTCTGTTCCTTTATGTTTGTCTTCTCCAGAATGTTACAGAAATTTAATCATACAGTACAGAGCTTTTTTATATCTAGATCCTTTCACTAACATAATGCTTTTGAGATTTATCTATGTTACTGTAAGCATCAGTTTGTTCCTTTTTATTGCTGCGTAGGTAAATTTTTTTTTACGTTTTATTGAAGTAAATAAAAAAATTGCACAAATGTGTACAACTCTGCGATTTAATACGAAGGTGACAGATCACCTTCGTAAACATCACTTAGGGCAAGAAAAGCAGCCAGTTACCAGCACAAGAGAAGTCCTAGTGGTATATGGCATGTCAAACTCAACAACCATCCTCCTCTGCAATGGTAGCCAGGAGGCTGATAATTTAAAACTATGTTCGCCTTGGAGACTGACAGCAGAATGGTGGACTAGTAAGCTCCAGGCTCTCATTCCTCCACAGAAACAAAGTTGGAGGGCTTACACTGTCAGTTTGCAATTTTGTAAATAAAATGATTATATGCACATATATTTACACACAATGAAATATTATTCAGCCATAAAATGAATGAAGAAATGAAGAAACTGAACTTATGGTTACCAAAGGGGAAAAGGGGTTGGGGGGAGGGATAAATTAGGAGATTGGGATGAACACAGACACACTACGGTATATAAAAAAGATAACCAACAAGGGCCTACTGTAGAGCACAGGAAACTATACTCAATAATTTATAATAACCTACAAGGGAAAAGAATCTGAAAAAAATATATATATACACACATATACACATTTGACTGAATCACATATATATATACACACACACAAACACATATAACCGAATCACTGTCATGTACACCTGAAACTAACACGACACTGTAAATCAACTATACTTGAATAAAAAGAGAATGAAGTTCCGATACGTTCTACAACATGGATAAATCCTGAAAACATCATGCTAAGTGAAATAAGCCAGACATAAAACATCAAATATTATATGGTTCCACTTACATGAGTCACCTAGAATAGGTAAATTCATATAGACAAAGTAGAATAGAAGTTACTAGGGGCTGAGTGGACAGGTTATGGGGTTCTAGGGATTTATTGTTCAATGGGTACCGAGCTTCTGTTTGGGATGACAAAAATTTCTGAAAATGGATAGTAGTGATTGTTGTACAACTTAATGCCACAGAAGTGTACACGTAAAAATAATTGATAAATTTTGTTATATATATTTTATCATAATGAAAAATCATAGTTGCCTTGTTTAAAATTTATGTAAGTTGAATCACACAGGCTATACTTTGCTATGGCTAGATTATTTTTTGTCTGTGCTGTTTGTAAAGTTCATCCATGTCAGTACATATAGCTGTAGTCCATTTACTTTCACTGTTGTACAGTATTCCACTCTGTGGATACAGCATTATTTACATATCTATTCTACTGCTAATAGATACTCTGGATGTTTCCAGTGCTGGGCTACTATGCATAATGATCCCATGAAGCAATATTTTAGCCTCCATAATAGGAGAAAAACTAACTTGCTTTTGTCATTACAAATTGCAGCTAAATGGAAAAAAAATGTAGACAAATGGGACAAAATACCATAATAATTCTCAGAGGTGATTAAGCCAGTGTGAGAAATCTTAAGGTGCTTTATGTATAGGCTATTATATATTTTAATTTAAATATTCCCAACTTATCTTCAGCCTATACCTGCCTTTCATTAATTTTCAGCCTCATTCTTACTTGATTGCTGTGTGTGAGAAAATGTAAATGCCTTCCCTAGATACTTGTTTTTGCCCCAAATACCACATACAGAGTTCTGAAAATTAGGTTCAAAAGTGCAAGGAGTGAGGACATTTCACTAAGTCAAATTCTTCCTGTTTCAAGACTCAGACAAGCACTGTATTTCTAGGAGATATTTATCTAAGTGTTATAATAGAGATTTACATACAAATATATATGTGTATATACACACAGAGTTTTATGGTTTAAGTAATAATTAGGATTTTTTTTTTGGTTTGGAAATTTGTTTATTTACCAAAGCATGCAAGGAAAGGAAAGCAAATACAGCAATGGTATTTTATAACCATTGGAGGCACTAGGCTATCTCATATGTTATTGTGAGGATTAAGTTATATATATATCTGTCTCTTTAAGTAGAAAATTTCTTTATATCATCTTGCAATTTTTAGAACTCTAAATTTTTATTTCAAGATTGCACTTTACAAGACAGATTGTCAATGCAATCCTGTCAAATATATGTATAATGACAAATCTAATTTCCTTTCTCCAGGTTGTTATGAAATTACTTGTCCAGAAGTGAGAAAGTACCAACTTCTTAGAAAGCATTTTATTCAGTTAAATTAGTTTTTGAACTTTATTGCCTCCACTTTAGGCTAAATCTGTTAACATTGGTATGTCTATACAGACACTTCAATGATGATGGTTTGGATAAGGTATGTTGACTTTCAATTCTAAAGTTACTCAGCTTAGAATCCCTCATCTGTCTGGTATCCATCGATACCATAGGCTGGTCACAACATCTTCCATCATCTGAGTAAACTCACGTGAATGGAGATAACTATATTAATTACCAATACAACAAAGTTTAACCAAAGTAAACAAAGAGAAAGGTAATTCTACATATTTTAAAATCAAGCTGGTAATTCATGTAATGTTAAGAATTTTTTAAATATGTCATTTAGTACTAAATATATAAAACACTGATTTTAAGTAATGATTAGACAATTGTTTTCAGTATTAGCACAAGGAGGTAAAAATGATTGAAGCTATATGGCTATGACATGAGCTCTAATGACTCAAAGGATAGATACATATGATATTTACCTTTTCAAATTGGAATCTGATTTTAATATACTAATCACCTAGCACTTTTGTGTAAATCAAAGTTTCTAACATAGAAGAAATTTCAATTGTCCACATATGATATTTATGCATTCCCATTGTCATGAAATTAATTTTTCTTATTGTAATATGTAAGATAATCTTGGTATTCTTACCTTCGCAATAGTTAAAAAGATAGAAATGGAAGCAATTCATTATTAGCCTTTGAGCATTTGCTCAAAATGTATTTTAGGTACTTAAAGAAATGGCAATAAAGAACTTTTAGTCTTAGAATAAAGTGATTACTAATTACTTTCCCCAATAATCTGATTCCAAACACTAAACCTATTGATAAATATATCGTTGTTGAAAATTCTATGATTTATTGGAAAATATGAGTTGCTAAATAGTTTTATGTAAATTTATTCTGGCATACTTTTAGACTTTATTAATTACATCAGTTTTTATCCAAACCAAGATGCTGTAGCTCCTGGGAAGTGTGTAAAATAGCCTGACACATGTAGCTGCAGAGCTCGTGGTTGTAGACAACAGTAGGTATTCAGTGATAGCAACAGCATATATCTTAGCAAGTATTCTACAGTTTCCATTTCATCCCCAGTTTTGTGTGAAACACATCTCATCATGTCCTATTTTCACCTGGATCCATGGGTTTGTCACTAATGGGATGATGAAAAAAGTGTATATAAAAACTCACGTTACTATAAAATTTGAGGCTTGTTGAGTTTTCTTAATTTTTCTCAATGACACAGCATTATTTCCAGCATGAATAGTGCCTGCTGTGCAGGGATCCAACAATGAAGGTTTCAAGGGCAATGAGATTATTGATTACTCTGCTAAATGACCTAAGAATAACCCTTATTTCTTAAATTGTGTTTAGAGAGGTGTTACTAGTCATTTCCGTATGTTAGTTTTCTATTGCCAAATCAATTTGAAAAATGCAGATAACTCTGTCCAAGTCTTGGACATTAACAGAGCCTATTAAAGTCTCTCAAGAGTCAATAATATGTAATTTTATTTAACCTATAACTTCGCAAACATTTGATCTCAGATACCCCTTTTTATCAAATAGCTATTATCCTTTTGTAAAACACTGGGGAATTCTAGTCTAGAAGAGTATGTTTTTTACAATTGTCGCATTCTTAAGATTATTAATTATTGCTAAAAATGTAAAAATAGAAGTATATCCCAATACTTAGTGGCATAAAATAATCACCATATGTGGGTGAGCTGAGTGGGCTGATCTTGGCTGTGCTCCATGTGTCTTTAATCCTCCTTAGACTAATGGGTTAAAAGAGGCAAATTCTTTTCACGTTGATGGAAGAGGCATGAGGGAGCAAACAGTAACACGTAAGGTATATTAAAGCCTAGGATTGGAACTGACACACTTTCAAAATTGCTTCATTCTATTTCTAATACAAGTCACATGGCCAAGTGCAAAGACAAAGGGGCAAGGAAATATCCGCTTCAGGGAGGAACAATAAAGTTACATGAAAATGGTATGAAGTAAGAAAGGGTGAAACATTAGGACCAATAATGTAAGCTATCACAACTCTTCTCCCTCATTTCAGACTGTCAGCTGTCGATTCATATCGGCATCACTGTCATGGTTTCCAATGTACTTTTAATGAGATTTAGGCTGCGGAAATAAATTGCTAAACTATATGTAAAGTAAGGATAGACAGGTTCTCAGCAGAGGCTGTGTAGTTGTTTTCTTATGAATAAAATCCACTATGTGTAGGAAATAAGCTTGGTGGCATATATTTTGGGCAGCCCAGGCTATCTATTTGTTTACCTCCTGGTTCTGCACACCTGGAAAAGAGATGATATGTGAGGTTTAGGTCCATGTAAGTGAAATGATTTTATTATCAATGTTTACTTTTTTTCTTATTGATCATTTTTGCATACTTAATTTATTATGATTATTATCACTCAAATGAGGATAGGTCAAGGAAGAAATCAATGCATGGCAAATTTTAAGAACCATCATAGTAAACAGAAACCAACCAACTCTGGAAACCACAAGGATATGGTATAGATCATTATTTTTGTTAATTATTCACCTTCTCCTTCCATGTAGGTGGAGTTAAAATTGGCCTTTTTTTTTAGCCAACATGACTTATTTTGGCCAATGGATCATAAGCGAACACAATGTCTGAAACATCCAAAACAGCAATGTTTAGAGGCATTACAAACTTCCACCTGTCTTCTTCTTCCCCTCAGTCCTCTACGTGAAATGAGAAAATTCCAAATTGCAGCTAACCCTTCAGTCTAGAGCCTGGAATGAAAACACATGCGAAGCCAACTTGATCCCAGTCCACAGTCTGAAATAAGTTGAGCAACAAGCATGTAACAAGAGAGGAATAAATATCTGTTGTTACAGGCTGAGATTTTGGAGTTGCTTATTACATGTCATAACCCACAGAAAAGATTAATACAGGAGTGTGTAGGAATTCTTCATTAGACTGCAACTGAGTGCTGAGTACAGAAAAACAACCAAAACAGAGAAACCTGAGAAGACTAAAAGAAGCACACAGCCCCTTCTTAATCACTTCACTGTTGGTTTGGTGCCCCACTTAGGTTTTGCTATTCTCAACATTTTGTTCTAAACTGAAATATGAGCTAAATGGATTTGTGGGAAGTATCTTCTAAAAAATACTTTTGTCCCATTATACCAAGAGAATCTAAATATATCTGTAAAATTCCAGTGTTTTGGCTCTATGTTCCACGTTTTAGGCTTCCTTCTCACAATTAGAAGAAGCCCAAAATAATTGTCAGACTTGATTTTTGATATACTGCTTACACAATTCATTATCTTTATGAACTGTATCTTAATAACAAATAAACCCATTCCACATGTGTAAGCTTTTCCATCTGAATGAACTAAACTCTCCGGCCTCAGTACTCCCTAATCTTAAGAAAGAAACGAAGAATAAAATGGTAAACAACCTTCCATTTACCATGTACGTATACTGCACTATCTAAAGGAAAAACTCCAGTGTACTTAGTTTTCAATTTTGGGCTCACTGTGGCCTCAACTACTTTTCTAACATCATGAACTTTTATGAGAATTACTAAGAGAAAGTTAAAGTATATCATTTGTTAATTTAAGCATACTTAAGCATTTTAATAAAGCACTACATACATAGCTTAATATATTTTTCATTGTACATTTTCATTACTGGTAAGTAGATTAAGCTTAAAGGGTCCTATAGGTCAGTAGTTTTTTTTTTAAATTAATTTTTATGGGAGTAGAGTTGATTTACAATGTTGTGTTAGTTTCTGCGGTACAGCAAAGTGAATCAGTTATATATATGCATATATATATCCACTCTTTTTTAGATTCTATTCCCATATAGGTCACTACGGAGTACTGAGTAGAGTTCATTGTGCTATATAGTAGGTTCTTATTAGTTATCTATTTTATATATAGCAGTGTGTATATGTCAATCCTAATCCCCCAGTTTATCTCCCTTGCTTTCCCCCTCGGTAACCATAAGTTATTTCTGTTTTGTGTTAAGTTCATTTGTACCCTTTTTTTTTTTAGATTCCACATATAAGCGATATCATATGATATTTGTCTTTCTCTGTCTTACTTCACAGTAGATTTTAAACTTTGGGGATTAGCCACCCTTTTAAAAATACAATAATACATCCTCTACTTCCCAGTCATGGGCTTAGAGCAAGGCAGAAGTGATGGAGGAAAGAGAGTGTAGGAAACTCCAGTCTTCTTAAATTACCGCTCAGTCGAAACTTTGCTGGTACTTCCCGAGTAGGGTAAATATTGCCCCCACCCCTTAATAGAAAAACCCAGCTGTTTAAGTTAACATATGCCCTTGTGAAAACATATACCGTTTTACCTTACAAGTGGAAGACAACACTTTAATTGAAAACCACACAGATCCATCACCCATTTATCTAAAATTCACCCTTACAGTGCACAGAAAATTACTAGGTTACCAATCACTGCAGCTTTTGATGTTGGGTACCAAATCCCACACCCCAATTCACTATATCCGTATATGAATATATGCCATTAGATGCATACTTTATTTTGAACTGAACTATAGGAGATTATATTGCTGCTCACATAGCTTGAAAAGTATTGTCTGAATCATTATTATAATTCATTATATATAGTGATAATTTTAGACATATTTCTTGCTTTTAAATAAGGCATTAAAAAACATTTAAACTATAAGAGGGCAAACGTTTATTAATATTCTCTAAGCATAGGCCCTAAAAATAAAGTACCGTAATGTATTCTTTAGAAACGAAAGTTTTAGAGTCAGAATCAAAAAGAATGTGTTGTCTGCAAACTGAAAGCATCACTTTCCACATAGACAGCAGTGCATTTTAATTTTATGAAGTCAAAGTAATTTATGTTAATAATTAAATCATCTGTGTCCAAAGTTACTTTGTGCAATCCTGAATAGAAAACTCCCAATAAAACACATATTACTCATAATATTCATCTCAATGTCAATGAAAGCCTGTAAGAGAATGGCATGTATGCCCATTTTAATTTCACACAGTAAGAGACATGTGGTCTCCCATAAGGTCCTTCACCAGAATATGGGGATAAAGCCATAAAATGTCCCTTGAAACTAAAGGAAGGTTTCTCAACATAAAATGAATGAGAGAGATACATCACCTACACACAATGTAGATTTGTTTATAAATGACTTGTGGAAAGACTCCTCATGTTAAGTAATGTCAGACGTAAAATGTTTAAAAAAGTAGAATGGCTGTAGTGTTAGAGAAACAAAAAAAATCTAAGTTATAATCTTACTTTTGAAACTGACTAGCTTTGAGACCTTGGATTATTTAATATCTGAGTGCCTATTTCTTTATCTAAAAAGTAAGGGAAAATAATGACTTCTCTGAGAACCTTTGTAAATATTAACATATGTCTTATCACAACATGGCATACACCAAAATCATGTCATAGACATAATATGTGAGAAAATCAAACCTGATCCAGTATATGGTGGGGGGATGGGCAGAAGTGGTACAGGAAATCATATCTTTGCCTTAAATTTTGACTCCTGTAATAGAACACCTGACTCATTCCCCTGTGGTCTTGCAAGTTTGCCTGATAGTCTGGTTCATAAAAACCTGTGGCTTTGCCTTGGAACTTCTCCTTAAACAGGGATTTGAATACCATGACTGAGTTTGATGTCCTGATATCAGTTACTACTAGCAGATTCCTAAATTCCCCACCATCATGCTTTACCTGTCCGAAAGGATGCTCCCCTTCTACTCTTTTATAAAGATCTATCTGGTTCCCTCTTCCTAACACGTTTTATTCTCCATTCTGGAAATGGTTCTACTGTCCATCTAGACTCCTAGAAATTATTTATTGCAGGATGTGCCTTAGCATCTTTACCTCAAAAACTAGTTGGGATGTCTAATCTCAGAGCCACACCTGGGTGCACTTATATTCAAAGATATTATGATTCAGACTTGTTCGTCTATTAAGCCATGATTTTGGAAATGATGTTTCTTTCTAACTATTATGCATTGGTTGAGCACCTCAAGCTTGTTTACCCATGTCATTATCTAAGGATGCAAAGCTTTAAGTATGAAAAGTGACAGGATTATCCTAATTTTACTTCCAAAACCCTACTGTAATATGTTAGCCTATTCTGGCAAGCCTCAGTGCCTGGGAAAGTTGGTGCAAGTAGGTAGGACAATAAGGTCTACCAAGGTACAAACCAACAGCAAATAAATCTTCATTTTAATACTATCTCTGCTACTAACTCAGTTTCCTCATCTATACATAATGATGGTGAGAATCAAATGGTATTGCTCAAGTAAAACTGGGTAGCACAGAGACTAGTCAGTATAGATAGGACACTTTAAAAGAAAGACAGGATCTGGCCCATTCCTTACAGTACTTAAAATCCTCCTGTGTTACGATAATGTAGAACATGAATCAACTGGATAATAATGTAATTAGTAAATAATTAAGGGCTAGATGATGAGCTATAGAATTCATCAAGTACTAGACAGGCAATTTCTCTTTTGAGATAAGTGTGCATACTAAAGATTTAAGTATAATGACAAAAATAGAGGAGGAAAATGATAAATATGATCTTACCATGAGTAAGATATGGCAATAAAATCCCAAGAAATTCAAAATTTTCATTCACATTCCTTACAGCAACATGACTTACTTAAAGTTTATAACACTTACTCTAAGAGGATAACAACAGTTACACACTAAGACAGCTTAGAATATAGATAATTAAAAGATAAATGAAAATAATGAATCTATTAATAGCTTAAAATCAAGAAAAATATATCAATTAGGTTAGAGGCCTAAGGAATAATGCTCACATATTAATTAACATTCTATTTTCCAGTCCTGGATCCTAAGTTTTTTGGCAAAATAAAATTTATAGAAACACTTCACATATTCATATACATATTCAACTACTGGAAACTAAGTAGGAACTGTACTAACATAGTCCTCCAACTCTTTTGCCATCTATAAATTTTAACCTTATTACAAAAAAGATATATAGTACTATTCCAAAAAGGAAAGGAAAACCAAAATGTGTGTACAACTGAAGTAACAAACTAAAAGATGCGTTTTCAAGTTTCCAAACTTTTCTTAACGTACATTAGGGACAACCCCTTTTAATCCTGAAAGGCCAAAAACGAACATACTAGTACCCTGAGTTTTTTAAATAGACTTGCTGCAAAGAGTTTAAAGTTCATGCTGGTTTGCTTATTTAGCTATAACTTTTCACAAGGGTTTTTACCTACTTCTAATTGATAGATCACATCAAATTTGTTTAATAACCCATGCCATTATCCATGGGCACAAATCTGCAAATATTAAAAGTGACTTGGTTTTCCCAATTTTATTTTTTAACAGTTTAATGTAATCTGCTTTAATCTTTTGTGGCAGCCAACACTAAATCCTTGAAGGAAACATTTCTTCTATTGATTATAAACTCAATATAAAGTCATTACACTAAATTTTCTTCATTCACATCTATAGGCTTCTTTTCAAGAGGAGAACATATTATTAAAATATTCTTTGATGCATTCTTTCTAAATATATCTTTGTTCCAGGATGACTTATGAACATCCACTGGACAGACATTACATAAACCTTCTGATTAAAACCAAATATATGTACATCTAAATGCACATACATCTATATTCATGTATACAACATGTGCCTTCTTACATATACACATATCTAAATATGGCAATACGGACTTCCAGTATTTCCTATTTTTTCCTTATAATAAAATTCACACAAAAGAAGTATTCCAACAGGTCATGAGTCTTTATCATAACTTCTAATTGTAGGGAAAAATATTTCTGACTGGAATGAAACAGGTGTGGGGTCTCTCTATGGTAATTCAGTGACATAGAACTGTAGCTTGCACCCATTTAGAGAGGAATAACAAATTCAAAACTCAAAGTCACATGGAAATGCATTGTTTGAGTATTATAAAGTTGGCAGTATTAAACTCTTTCTAACTATATGAAATTTTATAAGGTATAATATCTGATAAGGGGTTAATATTCAAAATACATAAAGAACTCAACATCAATAGTGAAAAAACAAACAAATCGATTAAAAATGTGCAGAGGATCGGAATAGTCATTTTTCCAAAGAAGACATACAGATGCCCAACAGGTACATGAAAAGGTGCTCAACATCATAATCAGGGAAGTGTAAATCAAAACCACAGTGAGGTATCACCTCACATTTGTTAGAATGGCTATTATCAAAAAGACAAAAACTAACAAGTGTTGGTGAGGATGTGGAGTAGAGGGAACCCTTGTGCACTGCTGGTAGAAATTTAAATTGGTGCAGCCATGATGGAAAACAGTATGGAGGTTCCTCAAAAAATTAAAAATACAACTACCACATGATCCAGCAATCCCACTTCTGGGTATTTATCCAAAAAAATAAAAAAATTAAAACACTAACCTGAAAACCTATCTGCACCCCCATGTTTATAACAGCATTATTTAACAATAGCTAAGACATGGAAACAACCTAAGTGCCCATTGATGAGTGAATGGATAAAGAAACTATGTTATATACATAAAATGAAATATTACTCAGCCATAAAAAGGAGGAAATCTTGTCATTTGCAACAACATGGATGGAACTTGAGGACATTATGCTAAGTGAAGTAAGTCAGACAGAGAAAGACAAATACTGTATGATCTCCCTTATATGTGGAATCTATAAACAAACAAACCCCAGAAAACTCAGATAGGGAGTACAGATTGGTGGTTGCCACAGGCAGGGGGTGGGTGAAATGGATAAGGGTGGTCAAAAGGTACAAACTCCCAGTTATAGAGTAAGTAAGCCATGGGATCTAATGTACAGCATGGTGACCATAATTAATAATACTGTATTGTATTGGATATTTGAAAGTTGCTAAGAGAGTAGATACTAGATGTTCTCATCACAAGAAAAAAATGTAAGTGTGGTGATGGATATTAACTAGACTTATTGTGGTGATCATTTCACAATATATACAAATATCAAATCATTATGTTGTATACCTGAAAATATGATGTATGTCAATTTTAACTCAAAAATTTAAAAAAAAAAATAATACTGGCATAGAGGGCCAATTAATTAAGTCCTAGTCAATAACTTTCCCAAATTTTTCTAGTAGTGTATGGTCTAGGGTAGAGATTCCTATTTTCAGAAGGGCAATAAGCACTCAGAGTAGGTCTCTGAAGAGCAACAGAGACAGGAGGGAGTGGGGGTATGGTTTAGTGATGGAGGCCACAGACAAGGAGACTGTAATTTGAGTTAAAGTTCTGTCTCAGAGTTGTCCACCTAAACACTGTAGAAAAAATTAAACATATCCTACCCAGAAAAATGTTTGTCTCTGGCTACTTCATCCCCAGGGCTCTAAATACCAAGGCCTTTGCTGACAATGATTTTTATGGTACTCTCTCTACTTTGTATCCTTAAGCAAGCCCTCTAGTTTTCTTGCCTCAACTAGAACACGCTCATCATGTTTATGTATCTCTAAGTTAGAAAACGATCATTCTGCACCACTTCAAATTTTAGAGAAGCATACACAACCTCTCTGAAAGCAAAATAAATATACACCCTGTGCTCCACATCCTGTTTTGCTGACACTGCCAAGTCTGGGAAAATGTAATCTCATCACTACTGTGGTAGGCAGAATAATAAGAGGACCCCAAATGAGGAATCGCGCTCTTGTATAATCTCTACTTCTTCAGGGCAGGAAGAACCTATGACTTGCTTCTAACCAACAGAATATGGCAAAGGTGATGGGATAGCCATTCCTTTGATTAAATTAAACTGTGTAACACTTTCTTTGAGCAGAGGGAAGTGAAAGAGCGTATTGTAATGGCTTTGGAAAAGAAAGCTGTGATTTTGTGAGATGGCCATTTAGCAAGGAACTGCAGGGGCCTCTAATAGCTGAGAGTGACCTCCAGCCACCAACCTGTAAGGGGACCTCAGTCCTACAACTACAAGGAACCAAATTCTTCCAACAGCCATGGACTTCCTAAGGTGATGCTGAGTTCCAGATTTGAACTTGTGTCATCTGATCCCTTGATTACACATCTGTGAAACCCAGAGCAGAGGGTTCAGCTAAACTATACTCGAATTGTTGACCCATAAAAACTATAAGATAATAAATTAAGGTTGTTTTAAGCTTCTGAATTTGTGGTAATTCCTTACCCAGTAATAGAATACTAATGTAACTGCAAAGTTAGCTGTTTTTCCATGCAGTGAGAGACTCCACCACTCACCTCTCTTCTACTCTACCCTCATCCATATCTGAGCTAGGTTTCTTCCCTCAGAAATCCCTTCCCCAAAATGTCATTGTTATCTTCATTCTCCTGTAACCTCTCCGATAGGTTCAACCTATAGCATGATACTCTTTGAAACATAACTTAAACATGCCTCACTCATTTCTGAAGACAGTTCTAATTCTCATCTACTGACTTCCTCAGTATACAGAGACATAACTGAAGGGTATCCTTCCGGTGATTCCCCTCTGCTGCATTTAGATCCCACTCATGCCACACTTCATCTTCCTTTGAGAGTTACATCAACATGCCATTCTACTTTATCCATTCTAGTCCCTTCCTTCTCCTAAGTCACTGGTACCTGAATTCCAGCCGTCCTTATACTCTCAGAACTTAGCAAAATTTTAGATTTCAATGTTCACAAATAATTAAAAAAACTCAAGTAGCCTTTAAATTACTGATAATCTTCAAATCCACTTTCCTTTACCTAAGCTACTTTTCAGTCATCCTTGTGATTAGTTAGAACACCTGTACCTCAAAACTTTCACCTTGTAACTCCATATACCACTTATCTTTAAATCACATTCTCCTTTCAGCTCATTGATTATCTAACTTGAATGAATATTAAAATTACCTGGGAAACTCTTTAAAAATCTTGATGTCTCCATCACATCAAAATAATTAAATCATACTCCCTCAGCATGGGCCACACAGACATAGAAATGTATTTTATATATTTCAAAATCCAATTAAGGCCATTTTCATGGTGAAACTATTCAATGTTCTCCCAGCTAGAGAATAAAAATCTAACCACATGACTTAAAATACAGCCAAATCAAAATATCTGCAGATTCCATTTATTTTTCTCTTCTGTGCTTTTTCTGCATAGGCAATTCTATTTTCTCACTATATTCTCCCCTCCCTTATTTATTTTGTAGTACCCTACTCATACTTCAAGACTCACCTCTTCTAGTAAGTCCTCTCTGATTTGTCCTAGGGCTTCCTTCCCTGTGAGGACACTGATCCTTACCCATGGTATTGTCCCAGAACTTTTCACACTTCTGTAGTAATTGGTTTGTATAACTTTGCCTATGTAAATACACTCGTTTCTAAATAGACTCTTGGTTTCCATCATTTTGGGGTCTCTAATAAAATATAAACTACCATTATTTTGCAAAATATAAATGTAGTCTAAGTATTTTAATATTTTATTTCACTTACACCATATAAAAACTCATATAAGAGGTACAATAAATTCAAATTTATAGATAAGTATGGTGGGGTTTTGTTGTTTATTTCCTAAAAAAAAAAATTCTCCTTTTCCTCTCTATGGGAGAATTATATTCCCTTGCCTCTTTGGTATCAGGCTTGGCCATGTGACTTGTTTTGGCCAATGGAATATTAATACAAACTTCAAATGTCTTGCATGGTTTGGCTGTGTACCTTGTAATTCTCTCATTTGCTTTGGGAAGAGCACTGCCCGAATAGCTCCTGTTTTCAGAAAGAGGCATCCTGGGGAACAGAGATGAGCACTCTCTCAGTCTGGAGTCAAACCCAACCAAGTTCAGCTGAGACCTAGCCTATACACATACCAATGAATGAGAAAGCAATGTTTGTTGCTGTCAACCACTGAGATTATTGGTTATGATTCTACAGCATTATTGTTGCAATGGCTGACTAATACATGAATAAAACTAAAGATTGCAGAGGATTGTTTAAGATCACACAGCAGAAAAATGACCGAGCTGGAATATAAAGCTGGGATATCTTACCTCTACAGCTCCACTACTAATCCCTAACCTGTTGGAAAATACCATTAGTATAGAATAGATTCTGAGTAACTCATATAAATTTTAAAAAGCATGAAAGAGTAAAACTGTCATCTGCAAAGCAAGTAACATTTACTTTACAATTAACACCATCAACTCTGAATATTCTAAGACAAAACATACCAAAAACAGAGTAATGCCACTTCAACAATTCTTATACAAATTTTGTGTTTACACAAGATATTTTCCTTAATGTTTGTCTCACTATGCTTCATGTTAAATAGAGCTTGCATTCTGCAAGCACAGACAAATAAGCATTAGATAGACCATGGGAATGCTCTGATCAAAGGGATGCAAGTCATGTATGGATCTACCTACTTCCTATAATTCACAGACTGATGATAGTGTCGATCACGTCACTTAGACTTCTTGAATTCTTCACACATTACTTTAATCACTACCTGCAGATCTATCACGCCACATTTGTTTGTTTTCTCTTATCAGATTCTTTCTAAAAGGAAAAAGTGTTTCAGTTACATCTTTTCCTCCCAATAACTATCTTTTTCCCTGAATCTAAAGGGTAGATGGGTATAATTTTTAAAATACAGGGTAATTAAAGATTAACAACATTTTTAGCACAGTGCATTAATTTAATGTAATATTTTATTTTTTTTGAGATTTTAATTTTAAGAAGCCTCAGCTATTATAGACACAAAATACGATGGATTAGTATAATTATTTACCTATCAACAAACGCCGCAGGTAATATATAAGACAATAATTAAGAGATCAAGGAAACCACAGGAAAATAGGGAATTATTTTTTCAGCTTAGTGAGAAGCTCCTAAATTTTGCTGGAATACAATGGTTGGAGGCACTCGAAGTACAAAGGGAGACTATACACTTGATGAGTAAACTTAAAAGAGTTGTGTGTACTGTCACACAAGTAATTGCCAGACTGAAGATAATTCTGTTCTTTGGGTCAGGATATAAGTCTTAAGAAAGTCAAGAAAGTTATTTCACTCAGTCCTAGAGAAAAATTGATGTTCATTGACTAAATAATACTTGCCAAACCCAATGCCGGATGCACATATAGGGCACAACTGCATTTATCACCTATGACATAGTACATATTTATTTACTTCCTCTCTCTTTGAATGTAAGCCATGTGAGAGTGGGAACTTTTACTTTGGTTCAATGTTATATATACTGTGCCCAGAAAAATGAAAAAAGTATCGTATTATAAATGTACAGAATACATAATCATCAAAACATAGCACTGGAAAGAAGGAAATTGAGGCACAAAGGTATTGGCCACAAAACAGAATTAGGTTTATATTCAGGACATAAATTTAGATTTCTTAAGTCTCAGTCAATTCTAGTCTTCCTTACACTATACCAAAAAGATATGAAATGGGAAAACTAGTATAGACAAAATGTTTTTTAAAATGATGTCAAGGGCTTTATTGCACCACATAGAGGACAGAAATAAATATATTGTTCATGATATTGAGCATAAGGCATAAGAGGATTTTTTGAAAGGATGAGAAAAAGGTGAATACCTAAGATATGTATAATGCCAAAAAACATTTAACTTAAAATGTAATTTTCAGCGTAAATGTATAAAATGAAAGAGTGCTGCATTCTGATAATGTCAATATTGGAAACAACATACAAATGGGCATGGTAATATAAGCTTCAGAAATATCAAATATTCTGTATCAACACATGATAAATAAATAGCAACATTATGAATAGCTACTAATACAGAATTTTAAGGCATAGAACTATAAAAATCCACCAAAAAGTAAACTCTTAAATATTTTTCTATGTTGTGACAGCTTGTAAAAAAAAAAAAAAACACTGAATTACTTTATTCACTAATATTTATGAAATGTGCTACACACTAGCCCTCCTTATTCCAAAAAAATACCTTGTAAAGGAGGATGAATGAATAAAGGGATGATTAGAGGCAAGAGTGATGAACTCAGAGCTTTTTCCATGATGGTATGAAAACTGTCAAGAGGCATCTAACCCAGACATGGTGGAAATGGGCGTTTGGCAAGGTTTCTTGGAAGGTATGAAAGTTGAACTGAGTCTTAAAGGGTAAGTAAGCATTATCTGAGGGGGAAAAAAGCAAACAGGTGAAGGGCAACCTGGAGAGTTAGAGAGAACAGGCGGTCATGGATACTCAGGGGAGCATGAAATAAGATGGGCATATTCAAGGGACTTCAAGCAGCATGATATAGAAAGCATATGATTTGAAATGGATAATGCTGAAACATGAGACTGAAGCAGTCATGTCCAGATCATATACAATGCTAAGTAGTTTGGACATTATCCACATGTCAATGGGGAGCTAAAAAACACCTTCGGCAGCAAGGTGATGAAACTGAGCAGGACCATGTCCCCCCGTTTCTTGTTTGTAGGAAAAAGGCTTCAGCCTCCTAGACCTTCCCTCAGTTCCCAAAGGCAGATTCAGTTACTAATTAGGGAAGTGAGGGAATGCAGAAACAAAGGAAAAGTAGTCAAAAAACAACGCTGCAGTGATAAAACAGAGTCCTAGCTCCTTCTCAAGGGATATACATAACAATCTGATGCATCTCTCTGAGTTCTTCCATAGGAACTAAGGTTCCCACCCAGGTGGAGGATGGTAACTTCACTGGACCCCAGACTGGTTGGAATCAGAAGCCTAAAGATTGATATTCCTGGAACACCATCCTGTTACCTTAAACCACCAGTCAATCAGAAGCAAGTCACATACCCTGCAGCCCTCACCCCAAGTTTGCCTTGAATAACTCTTCCCTGAAAAACCATTGGGGAGTTCGGGTCTTCTGAACACAAGCTGCCTGTTTCCCCTGCTTGACCCTTGCAATAAACCTTTCTCTGCTCCAAACTCCAACGTTTCGGTTTGTTTGGCCTCACTGTGTGTTGGCCAAATGAACTTGGGATCGACAACAGTGACAGGACCATGTATCTGTTTTAGAAATGAAAACCTAGTAGAAGTATGATATAAAGAGAGCAAGAATGGAGAGAGTGCTCGATGAAGACCTACAATAAGATAAGATTAAAAAAGAAAAGAAAAAAAGGAGGGTAGTAGGACAGATCCAAGAACTACTAGAGAAAATAAGCTAAAACTCTTCAGTAAATTCCTTAGAGTTGAAATAGAGTAGGAAATAAACAAGATTCCTTGTTGTCTTGAATGGTCATCTAAGTGAGTAATATTGCTGTTTGATGAAAATATGAGAAGACAGGTTTGCAGAAGGGGCTGAGTTGATGAGAGTACTATTTATAAAGTATAGGGTTTTTGAGGTCTGAGATCATTCAGTTAGAAATATTCAATGGGACATCCCAGTTCTGGAGCTTGTGAGGCAAAAGATAAAGCAGAATGGATTCATAGAATTCAAGACCATCAATGTAAAGTTGGTAACTGAAACAGAAGTGAATGATAAAGCCTATGTAGAGTGACAAAGGTGATTAGAATAGAGCCTTGAGAATAACCAATATTTAAAGGTGAGACAAAGGAATCATAGTTAAGACATAAGGCAAAGTAAGAACCGCCAAGAAGATGGAAGAAAACCAAGGAAGAGTGATTTTTCATAGGAGTCAAGAGATGAAACATTTTCAAAGAGAGTTGTGTAGGAAACACGCAGTGATTTTGCCACCCAGCATGCATTCAGCTCTAGTCTTTGGATAAAAGCACACAATTTCATTTGGGAAACTACTACCTTTTACTCTCAAGCCAAATTTTTGGATGGTCTTGGCATTTAGCAACATAGCTCTAGTTTCTGGGTATGTGCCTGATTTGCTTATGTCTATTTGATACACCTAATCCTCCTTTCAGTTCTTGATTCATGAATGATCATGTGACACAGTTAAATCCAATGATAACGAGTCTTCATCTGAGAATTCTCCAACACAGGGTACTGCTGTGATTTTGTAACCATAAGTACAGACCATACTGTTTCTGAAAACCACCAAACTGATACGAAAAGGAGGGAAGCAGGGCAAAGATACCCTATAACCTGCCCTGACACTGCTGCTTATATTATAGGAATCAATGAATTCCACTTTTGTGTAAGTAGGTCTGAGCTGTTCTTTGTTTTGTTTCCTGTTTTGTTACTTTAAAAAGAAGTGTTCTATAGTATATAAGGGGCTGTATAAGAGTGTCAAATACTAACAAAAATAAAAGATGAAGAGAGACATATTTAGCAACAAAGAAATTTGTAAACTTGGACAGATATTTTTCACTGATGCTTGTGAATAAAAGCAAAAGCCAACATACACTGCTCTACTAAGAAAGTTAGGAAATGGGACAATTGGAGAAGCAAGTTTTATGAGGAAGTACGAAGTAATAGCATTCAAAGTTTATGTCTAAAAATATAGAGTCTCAATCTCAGAACTATAGCCTCCTAGTAAGAAAGGTCTCATTAGGCATTAAGTTTACTTGTAGTAGTCAACTATAAAACATGTGGGAAGTATTAGTGTAAATGATCATTCCTATCTTGTATTCACAAAATTTTATTTTCTACCACCAGAAATACTCATTTTTAAACACTCCTAATACCTCAGAATTTTCCTATTATTTTCAGTTATTTATGTGTCTCATTTTTAGTTTTTATTTCAAATAATGAAATTTTAGCAAAATAGGATAAAGGATGAAATGTGTACACTAATAAATACATTACAATATAAATCATAGATCCTTTCTTGACACTGTCAACAATGATGAATAGCCTTACATTCTATAAGATGTTCTGAATAATTAAGAGGTTATGATTAGATGAACAAAAAAATAGAGAAATTTAAGCATAAAATCATGAATAATAAATGTTAGCATCTATTTTAGAGAATGTCTACAAAATGTGCCTATTTTTTCCATGGTAATAAAAGAAGTTCATTAATTCAATTGAAAATACTGTAGTCCTTTATAAGGGTGAAGATTCTAGCAACATTGTTTCTGATCGCCCTAAGTTCTTACCTTAATAGTTTAAGTACCTCACATATCCTTCTACTTATTTTGGATAATTGGAATCTAGTATCCAAACTGAAAGTCTTTGGAAGAAGGCACACAAGGGTATAAGACAAGCATCCTATCAAATTAATGTATTTTATAACACTTTATAATGAGGCTCATGGAAGTGTTACCTGGTTTCAAAACATATTACAGTGTTACACAATCAAAGCAATATGGTACTAGCATAAAGACAGACGTATAGACCAATGGAAAAGAATAGAGACCCCAGAAATAAATCTGCACATATATGGTCAACTTGTCTTTGATAAGGGTTCTTGAACACACAAAAAAGATAAATCTCTTCAACAAACAGCCCTGGGAACACTGGATATACACAAGTAAAATAATGAAGTTCAATCGGTATCTTACACCAGACACAGAAATCAACTCAAAATGGGTTAAAGACTTAAATTTTATACCTGAGACTCTAAAACCTAGAAGGAAACATGAGGGAAAAGCTTTATAACACTAGTCTTGGTAATGGTTTCATGGATATGACACTAAAAGCATAGGCAAAAAAGGCAAAAATAGACAACAGACTACATCAAACTAAACACTTCTGCATAATAAAGGAAACAAATGAAATGAAAAGTCAACATATGGAAGAAGATATTTGCAAACCATGTATCTTAAAAAGAGAATCTCCAAAATATGTAAGGAACTCCTACACTTCAACATTGAAAAAACAAAACAAAAACTAACAATCCGATTTAAAAATGGTTTAAGGACTTAGGCATTTATCTAAAGAAGTTATACAAATGGCCAACAGGTATATGAATAAATGCTCAGTGTCACTAATTCTCAGAGAGATACAAATCAAAACCACAATGAGATATCACCCTATACATATCAGATTAGAACCCATATATAATCTAAATTTATATTGAATAATTCTACTTGTGCCTCCCCATTTGACGCAAATCCACGGAAAGTTCTCTTTGTCTTCCAGATAACTAGTCTTCCAGAAGCTTTCATCTGGCTCTTCAACTCATCCATCTAGTGAGTTCTTATTCTGACTACCATGTATTCCCATACAAATATTTCTAATTGGTTCATTTCTTTTAATAATTGTTTTTTCTATTTCATGTTATCACCATCTTCTTTCATCTTGTTGAACAAATTCATCACACTTATTTTACATTCTTTTTCTATTTGCTCCACTAAATATGTTTGTCTAGTATAATATAGTCTTCTTTGTTTTCTTTTATAATGCTTGGACACCTGACATATCTTGTTTTCCTAAATGGGCTGATATTCCTCCTACTTTATCCAAAATTTGGTTTATAATTTACATTCAGTAATAAGGACTAAAGCTATTATGAAGTTTATGTCTCTATTGATGAGTTTATGGAATAGGTCTGAAAATATATCACAAGATGAAATAACTCTGGAGGTAGAATCTGGGCTCAGTTTCCACCCATCACTTCTCACTATTGGTGTTTTTCAGAGAATTTGCCCATGACCTCTCTGCAGGGCCATGTTTGCACTGGTGTGGATGAAAAGTGGGACGTCCAGGGACCTGGCTAGCATGTTTTCTCCTATTATCCATTCCTGTTACAACCAGATTCAAGAGCCGCTTTGAATCTATGAGCAGTACTAGTCCTTTTCTGTTCTTTCTCTGCCAAGTAGACTGTCAACAGAAAAGGGGAAATTTATAATTAACTATATAGAGCATTCCATTTCAATCTAAGACATTTCGAAAATATTCAATTTTTATAAAAGGAGTAGACTTGAAAGGAATTTTTACCAACTAAAGTAGTTCTGAAATTCACTCTAATTTGTTGCCCATACACTAAAGAAAAAAGAGCCTTAGATAAAATATTTACCTTTACATAAATAAATGAACAACCCCAAATTAAGGATACAGCCTAAAACTCAGTCCTACAACTATCACAGCTGGGAAAGTCATTAAGAGGCAGCTGGTGGCTGAAACCCTGCCAACCTGAGTCTATCATTCTCAATTTTTGTGGTATTAGTGGGAAAACTTAGTTCCCAATCTCTAAAGCTCAACCAATTCTTCCAACTTCTTGACCTTTAACAAATTGGCAACCTACTGTCTTTAAGTCACTTGATGATTTTGATGATCTTTGGCAAGGGAATATTTAGGCCTCAGATTATGACTTCAAAACCTTACAGCCAATACAACTAAATGACTAACTTACAGTCAGGCTACTAATTTAGACAAACATTTACTTAGAAATTATTTAGTATATTATATGCTTTTCCCCTTTTCTAGATATACTTTTACTATTATACAATTAATACACAACTGAAGAGCACAGGACTGTTGATAAACTCAGTCTTTAGAGCAAGTTATTAAAATTAATTATATCCAAAGCAGTACTCTTTGAACCCTGAAGCTAGTAATTATATTATATAAATATAAAGAAATGCCACAACTTAAGCAGTTGGTATTCATCAAAAAATACATTAAAAATATGGAACATGTGGACTTATTCTGAGATGCTACCCTAATAAAAATGTTCATTTAAATTGTCTAATAAGGTCAATATGATTAAATCTACAGATGTAATTAATAATTTACTGTTATAGAAATACTTTTTATCTCTAAAAAATGAACTTGCATTATATTTAAAGGAGAATGGGAAAAAGGTGAAAATCACAAGTATATACCCCCAACAACGTGTTTTCTTCTATATACATCATTTTTTAGGATGAAATGTACATCATTAATTCATAAACAAAACATGCAAATAAGTTCAGCTTTTTTAACAGCTTTATTGAGGTATAACTGATATACAAAAAACCTGGACATGATTAAAGTATACAATTTGGTGAGTTTGGAGATATGCATACATATGTGAAACCATCACCAAAATCAAGATGATAAATACATCCATCACCTCTAAAGATTTCCCGCTGCCCCAATGTTTTGTTTTTGTGGTAAAACATTTAAACATGACATCTACTTCCAACTAATTTATAGATGTACAATACTGACTTGTTAGCTATAGGCACTGTGCTGTACAGGAGATCTCTAGAACTTGTTCATTTTGTATACCTGCAACTTTATAATTGTTTAACAGCCAATACCCCAATTCCCCCTATCCCCACCCTCTGGCAACCATCATTTTACTCTTTGTTTCTTTGAGTTTCACTATTTTAGATTCTTCCTAAGTGGAATCATTCAGTATTCATCCTTCTACAACTGGTTTATTTCACTTAGCATACTGTCCACCAGGTTCATCCATATTGTCACAAATGGCAGTATTTCCTTTTTTTAATGGCTGAATAATATTCCATTGTATGTATTTACCACATTTAAAAAAATCTATTCATCTGTCAATAGACACTTAGGTTGTTTCCATGTCTTGGCTATTGTGAATAATAATGCTACAATTCACATGGGAGTGCAGATATCCCTTTCAGATCCTGATTTCAATTCTTTTGGCTATATACCCAGAAGTGGGATTGCTGGATTATGTAGTGCCATTTTTAATTTTTTTGAGGAAGTTCCATACTGTTGTACATAGTGGCTGCACCATTTTACATTCCCAACAACTGTGTAGAAGCATTCCAATTTCTACACATCCTCATCCACACTTATTATCTTTATTTTATTTCTTTTAGGATAATAGCCATCCTAACAGGTGTTAGGTGATACCTCATTGTCTTTTTTATTCATATTTCCCAGATGATGAATGATGTTGAACATCTTTTCATATACCTATTGTATGTATATTTGTATGTCCAACATTGAATTCAGTGCTATCTCCATCAAAATCCCAATGGCATTTTTACAGAAACAGAAACACAATCCTAAAATTCATACAGAACCACAAAATACCATAAATAGCCAAAATCAATCTTGAGAAAGAACAACAAAGGCATCTCACTTCCTGACTTCAAAATATATTAAAAAGCTACATAATCCAAACAGTATGATACTGGCATAAGGACAGACATATAGATCAGTGGAACAGAATACAGAGTCCAGAAATAAACCCATACATATACAGTCAACTGATCTTCAAGAGTGAAGAACACACAATGGGAAAGGACAGTCTCTTCAACTAATGGCCTAGGGAAAACTGGATATCCACAGGCATATAAAATAAAATTGGATCCATACTTTACACCATACACAAAAATCAACTCAAAATGGACGAAAGAGTGAAATGTAAGACCTGAAACTGTAAAACTCCTAGAAGAAAACACAGGAGAAAAAACTACTTAACAATCTTTACAATCATTTCTTGGATATAACAATAAAAACAAAGGCAACAAAAACAAAAATTGAAAAGTGGGACTACATCAAACTAAAAAGCTCCTGCACAGCAAAAGAAACAGAATGAAAAGGCAATCTAAAGAGTAGGAGAAAATATTTGCAAACCATATATCTGATAAAGCATTAATATTCAAAATATATAAAGAACTCCTATAACTCAATTGTAAACAAAAAATTAAAAATGAAAAGGACTTTGATATTTTTTCAAAGCATTTGTTTTTTTAAAAATTGGTACCAATGTTGGTTACAAAGAGCAGCATCAACTCCTCCCAAATATATACATCAATTTGTTATTCCCTAGAGGGGAAAAAAAAAAAAAACAACACTGAAAACTGTAAAAAAAAAAAAAAAAAAAAAAAAAAAAAGATAGTGTAAAACATTTTTTTCAATTTACCAAGCTCTTTACCCTTTACAAAATATTCACTGTAGCATTATAACACAATACAGTGGTTATGTTTTGTCAACTTCTCTTCAAATTTTAAGTTTTGTTAAAGCAAATTATATATCTATGACACTATTATATTTAGATCCCACTGGTTGTTACAGGATTGACTATTTCTGTTAACCTAGTTGACTATTTCTGTTATCCTGATTGCTCTCATATTAATGAAATTCCCTTGAAAACTATTCATTTTTGATTCATAAACTTATGGACCGAAGGCTTGACACGAGAGGTACATTTGTCTCACAGCAAAAGCCTGTTTTGTGTAGTATCACAGATTTTAAGGATTCATTACGAAACATAAGCCTCGTTTCTGAAACTATCTTTTAGCACTTTCACTTACAGTGTTTTGTACAAACAAAACAAGAAGCATTAGAATCCTAAGTTATGACAAACTGGCCCATGGGTTTGATACAGTTTGCCCTGCTTCTCCTAATCCTCTCTACCATTTACCCCCTCACCATGAATTGTCATCTAAGTAGGATAGATTATTCCACCAAGCTTCTCCAGTTGAGTAATCCATGGAGGATATTTTTAAAAGACCTACTCAGAAATGGAAAAAAACCCAGAATGCTGGTTTTGTAAATTCTATAGTCATTTAACCCAGTTTATAACATGTATTTATTACCATGGACTCTGATGGCAGCCACATTGTAATTTTTTTTTGTGAGGTGTCCTATTAAAAGAAGTTGCACAAGTTATTTAACCTTTCTTAGTTGCATAGGAGTATGTGAAATGACTGATGGCCAAAAGTCCTTGTTCAATATCAACTTTAATTATTAACTTATTTAATACTCAATTGTCACAAATGCTATGAAATATATAATACCATTCTCCCATTTTATAAGAAAGAAAAATGAGTGGCAGAGAAGTTACAACCTATGTCCTAGGTTATTCAGGAATAGCTCATCCCATTTTTAGTGTACTTCCTGTGATTTGACAGCATATTATTTCTGCAACAGTTAGAAAATTTGAAATTTTGGTTCTCAGGTCTAATTATTCTAATTTTAGTACTATTAGAGTCCCCATATGTATATAACTACCTTTGCATTCCACTAAGTAGTATCCTATATTGTCTCTAAAATTATGATTGAAAAATAAATTTAAAAAACATTAAGCAAAAACTGAAATTCTACATTGGCTTAGATTCCTACCACCATCAAAATATGAATATACATTTACAAATCAGGTTAAACAGTTTATAGTTACCCTTAAAGACAACATTTTTTTTTGTCATTGCTATTGTTCTGCACTGTTGACTGAAATACTACTGATGAATGTATAGTTAAACTACCCCTCTTTACAACAAATGAATCATTTTACTTGGCTTTCATTAAAAATTTAAGGCAATGTTTGTGAGAAGCATTTAATGTGAAGTTGTGGGTATCCCTAGGAATCTTTTCCTTGCTCTCATCCTGTGTTTCAATATTATCTATAGTGGTAGCTCTATGTTTTCCTGTGATTGGGGAAGAGTACTGAGTTCTGCAAATAAAGCTATCCTCCTGGCTCTTCAAATAAACTTAGGGTTAGCTCAGAGAAAATTCAACTAAATAACTTCCCTCTTAGAATGTACATGTGGCATACTTGATACAAAATCTGTGTAAGTATAAACTGGGAATCTCAGCTTTGATAACTCCTTGGTGGTTCTGAGACATTATTATACATATGCTCAGATTCCAGAGTAAGTGTGGTAAAGAATCAAGAGGCACTTCCCTAGAAGGGAACAAATATGGGTTTTAGAGTTGGAAAGACCTATGTTGGAAAACCATTTTATCCACCAGTTTGGTGTTTGAATTTGGTAAGTCACATGGGCTTGAGTATATTTACTTGTGAAATGAATGTGAGGAATGATGCTCACTTCAGAAAAATGTTGAGTGAATCAAATAGAGAAATATTACCCAGAATACAGTAGGAAGGGGCTCAGCACAGGCTAGTTTTCTTCCCTTTCCTTTCTCATCCACACCCATACCTAAAGGTCTGTCTTCTTCTTTGATGAGATTTCAAGCAAAGTACCGTTGAACAACACAGGTTTGAACTGCAAGGGTTCACTTTTATGCAAATTTTTTTGATAAATACATACTACAGTACCACATGATTCATGGTTGGTTGAATCCACAGATGTGGAAACCCAAATACGGAGGGCTGACTTTAAAGTTACCCATGGATTTTCTAGTGTGTGTGTGTGTTGGGGGGGGCGTCCACTGTATAAGGAAATCAGAAACTACATCCAGACAAGAAAGAGTTAAAATACTAGGAAAAAGTATGATATTAGTAATCCTAAGTAATATTTACTTAAATTATACTATGAGTTAGGCATTGTACTAAAGTGCTTTGCAGGCATTATCTCATTTATTCTTTCAAAAACCGTAAGTTAATATGATGGTTAATTTATCTATAAACTTGACTGGGCCGAGGGTACCTAGACATTTGGCCAAACTTTACTTCGGTTGAGTCTGTGAGGGTTTTTGTGGATGAGATTAACACCTGAATTAGGAAAGTGAGTAAAAAAGATTGGCCTCCTCAGTGTGGGTGGGCCCCATCCAATCAAGTGAAGACCTGAACAAAACAAAAAGCTGAGTAAGAGGAAACTCCTCCTGCCTAACTAGATGAACTGGACCTTGGTCTTTTCTGGTCTTTGGACTCAAACTGAGACACAGATTTTTGGGGGGTCTGGAGCTTAACAGCTTTCAAACTGGAACTGTACCATCAGCCCTCCTGGGTCTCTAGCCTGCCGACTGCAGATCTTGGGAGTTGTCAGTATCCATAACCCTATAAGCCAATTCCTTACATTCTCATATGTTCTCTCCCTCCCTTCCCTTCTTCCCCTCCCTCCTCCACCCCCTCCCCTGGCCCTCTCTGTATATTCACACCCACACACCCACCCACTCTATTGGGAAAACCAACTAATAAAGTTAACTACTGCTGCAAACTCAATTTTTGTATGTAGCTTTTAAAGATATTATGGATCACAGTGCTAGTAAGTGGCAGAGCTGGAACTTAAAGCTAAGTCAAGTATACATCTAAAGTTCATGTTGTTAATAGTATATACTGTTCAGGCAATATAGCCCATGTGCAACTCACTGCATCTGCTTTCCCACAATCCAGAAGTTAGGACCTATATGTGTCAGTTACAAAAAGATTGGAACAGCTTAGGCGTAACACAGAGAAGAGCTCAAAGGCAATGGTGAATGATGGACATTCTGTTTTAGCATGTAGAGAATACAGGGAGTGATAGAAACTGTGAAGGATGAAGCCACATTTCCCCAGTTTGAAGAGAGCTGCAGGGAAATAGCTCTGTTAAAGTCTAACAGTGTGAGAAGGTGGGCCCAATGTTGCCAGCTCTTTCAACTTTTCAAGAAGAGCCAGAAATCTAAGTTTTATGAAAACACATACAGTTTTTAAATGTTGGTAAATAGCACAATTTATGTTGAGAACTAGCAAAACTTGTCTGTAGGCCAACTGGAGGCAAAGACTAAGGCAGAAGGAAGATGAAAAAAACCCTACATACATGCAATACATACACACACACACATGCATATGCATGCATCCACGCATGCAGGCATCCATCCATTATCTGAAGTCCTTTTCTTCTTTGGCCCACAGGAATGTCTACTGTTGCACTACTCCTACTCTGTCTTCTTAATCCTTGTGACCCATACCCCTTTTCTCAGAGGCAATATCCACCATTTAAGCTGTATATAATGACATATAGGAAGAAAGAATGGAAATACATAACATAGAATTTAATGAAAAATTTTCAGGGACAATGATGTATACTAGGAACCAGTAGTTTCTATTGTAAAATACCACAACATCTTTTTTTTAATGTTAATATTTTAAAACCCCTAATATCAATTATACTTTTAATAGCCTTTTATTACAGTGTATGCATGATTACAAAAAGTGATACTAACGCAGTGATGTTTTACAAGAATTGACACTTCTTAGTAATAGCACTTTTGCTATGAAATTCCCTCAAAAACCTACTTTTGCTGTATCCTACACATTTTGAACAGTTGAGACAAATGAAAATTGAAACACAAGGCATTTTTAAATTTTCTCATTGATTTCTTCAAAGACCCATTGGTTTAGTTGCATGGTTTCTTCAGTGACCCACTGATTCAGGAGCATGTTGTTTAGTCTTCACGTGTTTGTACTCTTTCCCATTTTCTTCTAGTAGTTGATTTCTAGTTACATGCTGCTGTGGTCAGAAAAGATACTTGATGTGATTTCAATCTTCTTTAATTTATGAAGACTTGCTTTGGGGCCTAGCACAGGATCTATCCTGGAGAATGTTCTGTGTGCGCTTGAAAAGAATGTTTATTATGATGCCTTTGGGTATAACGATCTCTTATGTATCTATTAAGTCCCTCTGGTCTAATGTGTTGTTTAATGCCAGTGTTTCCTTATTGATTTTCTCTGGATGATCTATCCACTGATATAAGTGGGTTATTAAAGTCTCCTACTATCATTGTACTGCTATTTCTCCCTTTATGTCTGAAATACTTGCTTTCCATATTTAGGTGCTCTTATCTTGGGTGCATAAATGTTTAAAAATGTTATATCCTCTTGTTGGATTGACCCCTTTATCATTACATAATGTCCTTCCATGTCTTTTGTTACAGTCTTTGTTTTAAAATCTATTTTGATTGATATAAGTACTGCTACCTCAGCTTTCTTTTCATTTCCATTTTCATGGAGTATCTTTTTCCATTCCTTCACTTTTACTCTGTCTTTAGATCTGAAGTGAATCTCTTGCAGGCAGCAAAGAAATGGGTCTTTTTTTTTTTTTTAATTCATTCAGCCACCCTATGTCTTTTGACTGGAGAATTTAGTCCACCAACATTTAAAGTGATTATTGACAGGTATATAATGATTGCCATTTTGTTACCTGTTTTCTGGTTGTTTTTGTAATTCTTCTCTCTTCTGTCTTTTCCTCTTGGTTTCTTATTTTGTGGTTTGATAGATTCCTTTAGTGTTATGTTTGGATTCCTTTCTCTTTATTTTTTGTGAACCCTTTGCAGGTTTTTGGTTTGCAGTTACCACGAGGTTCATATTTATCAACCCACATATATACAGACATATATTTTAGGCTGATAGTCATTTAAGTTCAAAGGCACTGTAAAAGCACTACAGTTTTCATCTCTCCTCAAGGTTTTGCATTTTGATGTCATATTTAACATTTTAAAATTTTGTTTACCCTTAACTACTTACTGTGATTATAGTTGATTGTACTACTTGTCTTTTAACCTTCATGCTACCTTTTTAAGTAGCTGATCCACTGCCTTCACCATATACTTGTCCTTAACCAGTGAGATTTTTCATTTCATGTATTTTCTTATTTCTAGCTGTGGATATTTCTTTTCCATTTCAAAAAGACTTGTTAACATTTCTTTTAAAGGAGTTATTGATGAACTCCTTTAGTTTGTGCTTGTTGGGGAAATTTGTCTTTCAATTCTAAATGATAACCTTACAGGATAGAACATTCTAGGTTATAAGTTTTTTTTCTTTTTGACACTTTGAATATACCCTGCCACTCCCTTCTGGCCTGTAAAGTTTCTGAAGAATCAGCTTATAGTTTTATGGGGTTTTCCTTGTATGTGATTATTTGTTTTTCTCCTGCTACCTATAAGCTTCTTTCTTTAACTTCTGCCATTTTAATTATGGTATGTCTTGGTGTGGATCTCTTCGAGTTCATCTTGTTTGGGACTCTCTGTGCTTCCTGTACCTAGATGTCCTTCCCAAGCAAAACAACTTAGGGCAGTTTTTAGCCAAAATTTTTTCAAGTATGTTTTCTGTCCCATTATCTCTCTCTTCTCTTTCTGGTACCCCTTTAATGTGAATGTTACTATGCTTGATGTTGTCCCAGAAGTGCCTTAAACTGTCCTCCTCCTTTATTTTCCTTCTTTTTGCTGTTCTTATTGGGAAGACAGAGTAGTGGAAATCACCCAATCACTTTTTTGTTCTTCTGTATCATCTAATCTTTGTTGATTCCCCCTAGTGTTTTTTATTTCAATTATTGTATTATTAAGTTCTGATTGGTTCTTTCTTATATTTTCTAAGTCTCCACTGAAGTTTTCCCTGAGTTCCTCCATTCTTCTCCCAAGATCAGTGAGTATCCTTATGACCGTTTCTTTCTTTATCAGGTAAATTACTTATCTCCATTTCATTAAGGTTTTTTTTTTCCTTGAATTATATTTTTTCTTTCTTGGGTTTAATTTTAGAACATATTCCTCTGTTTCATTTTGTTTGACGTTTGTTTTTTTGTTTCTGTAAATTAGGTAAAACAGCTACTTCTACCTGATCTTGAAGGAGTGACCTTCTGTGGAATCATCCCCTGTGTAAACTGCTTGCACCTGGTGGTTTTGGCAGGCTGGCTGGAGCAGGCATGGGCCTTGGGAAGTCCCTGGGGAGCACTGTACCCAAGGCTGCTTTGGCAGGGTGGCTGGGGCTGGAGTGGGCCCAGGCCAGGGGCAGTCTCTGGGCCTAGGGGGCCTTGGTGGGGCAGCTAGAGTGGGTACAGTCCAGGGGGACTCCAACCATGGTACTCACCAGTTCCACCGACCCCAGAGAGGACTCCAGCAGTTCCCTGTTCATTTGGCAGAAGCTCTAGGGTTAATAAACGGATTTCCTTCCTACATAGTCTAGGTGCCCTTTATAATGCTGTTTTTTCACTGTGTCCCAGGGCAGGCAAGTCTGCACTTGGCCCCTCAGCAATATTTCTCCTGACTGCAAATTGTCAGGAGTGGGGTCACCATGAATATCATGTCTCTCTCTTTCTTATCTGTCTCTATGTGGTCCTCCTATATGTGGTAGCCATTCCATCAGCACCCAGGTTTTCTTCAGGAGGAACTGCTTTATATGTAGGTGTAGATTTGGTATATCTACGGGATGAAGTGAGAAAAAAAAAAGGCATTGGGATGGGACCTGCACCCCTGAGAGGGAGCTGTGAAAGAGGAAATGTTCCCTCACCCTGGGAAGATCCTTCACAGGCGGGGAGATCAGCTGAGACAGAAAGGGAGTTCCAGAAGATCAAAGAAGAGTTCAGCAGCTGCCATGTGGCAGGCAGAACAGGGAGAGAAGAGCACAGAGGGTCAGTGCCACCTCCCTGCACTTCCTAGACTAAGACAAGTGTCTGCTGGTGTGTGCGGAGGTTGGGTACTGAAACTTGGGCTGCAGCCGACAGACCCAGGAAGAGGACTGGGGTTGGCTGCTTGGAGACAGCCTGAAGGTGCTGGAGTGTGGTCCAAACTGCAACTAAGGGTGTGTGCAGGAAGGAGTCTGGGTCCACCATTGAAGCCCCATTGTTAACATGAGTGCTCAAAGGGAGGGGCAGGGCCCACCATAGCAGCCTCATTTTCTGCATGGTCACAGTGGGCACAGTTCTGCCTCTACAAGTTTGGGGAGCATGCAAGCACTCACAGGTTGCCCACACACAGAGGTAGGGTTCAAATCCAAGCCAATCCCCAAGGGCCTCACAACTTAGGAAGCAGGGCTGAAATCTGAGCCCTGTTCCAGCAGTGCTGCCTGCAGCTTTGTCAACTCAGAGCCTGTGGGATATCCAAGTGGATTACTGATGCTCCCCTGGCTGGGGTGGGTCCAGTGATAGTGGCTGCAGGCTCCGGCTCTGTGGGCCCACGCACACAGAGGCAGGGCCAGGGTCTGGGCTGACCCAGTAGCTCACATGGCAGATCCAGGTGCACAACTACGGCACTTCCCATGCCTGACTTCAGTGCTTATGCACCAACGGACCTCCACTAGTGGCTTTGTGAGCACAGCACCTGAGGGATACCCAGGCAGATTGCCTCAATTCCCACAGTTGAGGCAGGGCCAAAGGCAGTGACAACAACAGTGTACTTTGTGAGCTCACACAGTGGGTGTCAGGCTACACCACAGAGTGCAATTCCCAGTGGACAGCTCCTGCAGACAAATACTCAGTGTCTCCTCTCCCAGCAGGAGTGCTCCAGTCCCGCCTACCTCATACTGCAGTTCAGAAAGTGATCTGGGGGCATCTACAACAACTGGGGAGCAGACCCTGCCCCCAGCATGGCTGTGACAACACCAGAAAAAAGAGGAGTTCCCACTCAATATCCAGCACAGGCTCTGGTCACCACAACACCAGTCACACCCCCTATAAAGGTGATAACGGCCAGCGCACACTGAGGAAAGACAAGGCAGGCATCCATATTAAAAAAAGCTCTCACACCAAAAATATCAGACTCATGGGGATTACATAGGGACACTGCCAAATAAAAACAACCCTTCAAAACCACAGTAGATAACTGTTTCTCCTACACTCAGAGTCAGAGAAATACAAGTAAAATGAAGAAGCAGAAGAAACACTCCCAACTAAAATATTGAGAATTCCCCTGAAAGAATAAACAATGAAACAGACCTCTCCAGTCTACTAGACCCCGAGTTCAAAGAGGACGTAATGAAAATACTGAAGGAATTAAGAAAGGCTATTGATAGAAATGGAGATTACTGTAATAAGGAACTAGAGATTATAAAGAGGAGCCAATTAAAATTAGAAAACTCATTTTCTGGGACAAAAGCTGAGCTAAAGGCAATAAATAGCAAACTGGATAATGCGGAAGAATGAATAAGTGAACTGGAGGACAGAATAATGGAAATCACCCAATCAGAACAGCAGAGAAAGAAAAATGAAAAAGAAAAGAAAAAAGAAAGCAATATATGAGACCTATGGGATAATATAAAGCATCCCAATCTATACTTAATAGGGATCCCAGAAGGAGAAGAAAAGGTGATTGAAAATGTATTTGAAGAAATTATGGCTGAAAACTTTCCAAACCTAAAGAAGGAAACAGATATTTGGCTACAGGAAGCACAGACGGTCTCAATCAAGATGAACCCAAACATACCTACAACATGACATTATAATTAAAATGGAATAAGTTAAAGAGAGGATTCCAAAGGCAGCAAGAGGAAAACAAAGAGTCAATTACAAGGGAAGCCCCATAAGGCTATCGGTTGATTTCTCTACAGAAAAGTTGCAGGCCAGAAGGGAGTGGCAAGATATATTCAAAGTCCTGAAAGGCAAAATCCTGCAAATTAGGATACTCTACCCAGCAAGATTAACACTGAGAATAGAAGTAGAGAAAGAATTTCTCAGACAAGCACAAACTAATACAACAATACTAAACCTATCCTAAAAGAAATATTGAAAGGTCTTCTCTAAATAGGAAAGATCCAAGAATCTATAGGAAAGAGAAAAATCACAATTGGAAAGTAAATCACTTAAGCCAGTACACAGATTTTAAAAATTTTTAAATTTTGTGAAAGCAATGGTAACTACAATGGACAGCAAAAAGATAAACATGAAGATGTAAAGGAGGACATCAAAATAATAAAATATGGGGGGAGGAGAGTAAGATTATTATTATTATTTTTTTAGAATGTGTTTGAGCCTATATGACTACCAGTCTAAAGCAAGTAGATACAGTAATGAGTTAACATACTTGAAAACCAGGAAAACCACAAATCAAAAGCATACGATAGATTCACAAAAACCAAAAAGAAGAGAACACAAGCAAAACACAAAATAAAACCATGAAACCACAGAAGAAAAAACAAAAAAGAAGAAATGAAGAACTACAAAATTGACTGGAAAAAAGGCTTACAATGGCAATAATAATAAATTACATATCAATAATTACCTTGTCAATGGACTAAATGCTCCAATCAAAAGACAGAGTGGCAGACTGGATAAAAAACAAGAGCCTACAATATGCTGCCTACAAGACACCCACTTTAGGGCTAAGGACACACATAGATTGAAAGTGAGGGGATGGAAAAAGATATTTCATGCAAACGGAAATGACAAGAAAGCAGGGGTAGCAACACTCATATCAGACAAAATAGACTTTAAAACAAAGGCCATGAAAAAAAGATAAAAAAGAACACATATAATGATAAAAGCATCAATACAAGAAGAGGATATTATACTCTATTATACTCGTTACCATATATGCATCCAATATACGAGAACCCAAATACATAAAACAAATACTAACAGACATAACAGGAGAAATTGATGGGAATACTATTATAGAAGGCAACTTTAACCCTCCACTGACATCAATGGACAGATCTTCCAGACAGAAAATCAATACGGCAACAGAGATCCCAAATGATACAATAGAACAGTTAGACTTAATTGATATTTTCAGGACATTATATCCCAAAACCCCAGAATACACATTCTTTTCAAGTGACCATGGAACAATCTCTAGGCTTGACCACATACTAGGACACAAAACAAGCCTCAACAAATTTACGAGGATAGAAATTATTTCAACCATCTTTTCTGACAACAGCAGCATGAAACTGGACATCAACCAAAGAAAAAGAAACATGAAAAAAATGATTACATAGAGACTAAACAACATGTTACTAAAAAACCAATGGGTCAATGATGAAATCCAAGAGAAAATTAAAAATACCTTGAGACAAATGACAATGAAAACACAACCGTACATACAAACTCTATGGGAAGGAACAAACGGACTTCTTAGAGGGAAGTTCATAATGATACAGGCCTTCCTCAAAAAGCAAGAAAAACCTCAAATAAAAACCTACCTTATGCCTACAGACTGGGAGAAAACATTTGCAAATGATGTGATAACAAGGGCTTAATTTCCAAAATATACAAACAGCTCATATAACTCAAGAACAAAAAAAATCAAACAAGCCAATCAAAAAAATGGGCAGAAGACCTAAATAGACATTTCTGCAAAGAAGACATACAGATGGCCAATAGGCACTTGAAAAGATGCTCAACTTCACTTATTATTAGAGAAATGCAAATCAAAACTACAGTGAGATACCACCTCACACCAGTCAGAATGGCCATCGTTAAAAAGTCTACAGATGATAAATGCTGGAGAGGGTGTGGGGAAAAAGGAACCCTCCTACACTGTTGGTGGCAATGTAAATTGGTGCAGCCACTATGGAAAACAGTAGGGAGGTTCCTTAATAAACTAAAAATAGAGCTACCATATGATCCTGCAATCCCAATCCTAGGCATATACCCTGAGAAAACCATAATTCAAAAAGATACATGCACCCCTATGCTCATAGTAGCATTATTTACAATAGCCAAGGCATGGAAGCAACCTAAATATCCACTGACAGAAGAATGGATAAAAAAGAATGAAAAAGAATTTTCATAAAAAAGAATGAAATAATGCCATTTGCAGCAACATGGATGGACCTAGAGATAATCATACTAAGTGAAGTAAGCCAAATACCATATGATATCACTTATATGTGGAATCTAAAATATGATACAAATGAACTTATTTATGAAACAGAAACTGACTCACAAATATAGAAAACAAACTTATGGTTGCCAAAGGGAAAAGAGGGTGAGGGAGGGATAAATTAGGAGTTTGGGATTAGCAGATACAAACTGCTATACATACAATAGATAAACAAGGTCCTACTGTATAGCATAGGGAACTATATTCAATATCCTGTAATAAACCATAATGGCAAAGAATAAGGACATATATATATGAATCACTTTGCTGTACACCAGAAACTAACACATTATAAATCAACTATATTTCATTAAAAAAAATAGCGTATATATGTATACATGTCAAACGTTATGTATATGTATACA
This sequence comes from Balaenoptera musculus, assembly GCF_009873245.2. Classification (NCBI taxonomy): domain Eukaryota; kingdom Metazoa; phylum Chordata; class Mammalia; order Artiodactyla; family Balaenopteridae; genus Balaenoptera; species Balaenoptera musculus. The sequence goes on from NC_045806.1 coordinate 29,206,852, forward strand.
CATATGTACAATATGTGTGACATCACATAGTATGTGTGCATATAGTATATATGTGTATACTGATATATACACATACTATATTTATAATATATACACACATATAAATATGTACTATAAATTTCAGGTATAGTTTAATCAGTGGATATGTAACTCCTTGGTATGCATAGAGATTCTCAGTTTTTTAGATTCTTCTAGGGAATGTATGGCTCGGTGTCAGGAACGTATTAGGCTTTTCATTAGTGATGCATGTTAGGTTAGGGAGGTAGGTATGGTCATATTCATTTCTCATTTCACTTAACTGTTTTCTAAGGCAATGTTTTAGGCACAGTGTATAGACACAAACATATTACCTCCTGGAGAATTCTAATTTAATAGATGTCAAAATAATGATATACTCAGTAAGTATAATAAGAGATATGGGTGTGTCAGGAAGATGGTGGGGAAAGAGAAGAATGAACATCACAGAACATGTACTGGGAGTGTGCCTCTACTAAATTGATCATAGGGGACTTGACTTTTTTTTAAAGGTTTGAGCTCAGAAATGAGGAAGATGGACAAGAGTATTCTGATGCCTCTGTAAGATCAAGTTATTGGCAGTCACATACTCTGTCTACATGAAGGGTGGCTGCATTTGATTCTAGTTATGGTCTAACAAGAAGAGCCAAGAAGTATACTTAAGACAAAATTTGGTGGATGTCTAGCAACTATTTCCTTACCATATTCTTCCTCAATCAAGAAATGAGCTGCAGGGGAGGGAAGGAATGGGAGGTTGGGATTAGCAGAGGCAAACTATTATATATATGATGGATAAACAACAGGGTCCTACTGTATAGCACAGGGAACTATATTCCATATCCTTTGACAAACTGTAATGGAAAAGAATATGAAAAAGAATACATATATATAATATATATGTATAACTGAATATATATATATGTATAACTGAGTCACTTTGCTGTAAAGAAGGAATTAACAACACTGTAAATCAACTATACTTCAATAAAGTTTTTTAAAAGTGAGCTGCATAATAAGGGAGGGGAGAGAGCCCCCCCTCCCTTATTTAAAAGTCTTGGGAAATAACTATAATGTCCATGTGACTATCTCTGTAGAACCCCATATGCGTTGCACATTTCATTTTAAATGTACTCCTACAGGGACTTCCCTGGTGGCGCAGTGGTTAAGGATCTGCCTGCCAATGCAGGGGACACGGGTTTGAGCCCTGATCCGGGAAGATCCCACAAGCCGCGGAGCAACTAAGCCTGTGCGCCACAACTACTGAGCCTGCGCTCTAGAGCCCACGAGCCACAACTACTGGGTCTGCGTGCCTAGAGCCTGTGCTCGGCAACAAGAGAAGCCACTGCAATGAGAAGCCCGTGCACTGCAACAAAGAGAGGACCCCGCTCACCACAACTAGAGAAAGCCGGTGTGCAGCAATGAAGACCCAAGGCAGCCAAAAATAAATAAATAAAATTTAAAATAAATAAATAAATAAATAAACGTACTCCTACAATGATCCTGTTGATGAGGAATGACTTAGGGATTGATGTGTTCAAAGATAATATTTGTAGTGGAAGAAAAACAACTTCAGAAGCAAAGGCTCTTGGGTAAGAGGAATCAATATTCCAAGCAGCACTCAGGCCTGGAAGATTGATTTCCTCACCCCAAGCATATTAATAGTGTTTCTCAAAAGTGGTCTAAAGAACATGTATGCTCCAACATCGTCATGGGTGCCTGCTAAATGCAGATTCCTAGGCCAAACTGTCAGTTTCTAAAGTTGGGCCCAGAAAATACTACTTAACCAAGTATTTGTGGTGATTTTTATGCATTCCAATATTAGAGTCACTAAATTAGAGAAATAAACTCTTCCTCCACTACTATCACAGAGGGCAGTCATATGCAAAAGCTATGTCAGAAAGTACACTATCATATTCTGATTTTTAAAGCACTGTTTAAGAGAAATGTATTTCTGCATTAAATAACCTCTTATAGTAGAGATGACAGAAATAAAAATGTCAGTAACATTAAAATCAGTCACTCTATTATTTAGAGACCAAACTTCAAACTCTTAGCAACCATTTAGACAATCTGCTTTTTAGCCATTGCAGATATAGTTTCAGAGCTAGATTCTACTGTCATATCTGTAGGTATCAGGAAGTTACAAGACTATGACAGACATTCTTGGCAGACTACTCAGAAACTACATTCATCCCCCGACCACTATTTCTTCCTTAATGAGAACCAGAATTTGTTCAGGTATCATCAACTTATTATGAAGGACAATCGATGCCTCTCCTTAACAAGAGGAGTGAATCTTTTATTCCATTCTGATTAAGATAATTACATTCCCCTTCTCTGTTATTAATTTAGGGAAATGTGATATACTTAGGCATGTGATACACTTACAACAAATGAAACACTAAAGACTATCTCGTGGGGGAACTTCTGAGAATGGTCTCCTTCGCATTCTGACCTCTACGCTCTTGTGTGAGGATATGATGCTCAGATCTGTGGCAACAATTCTGTAAATATGGAAAACAAGCCTAGAGACAAAAAATACTAAAAGGATTTCAGAAAGAAGAGGAAGGAGGAAGAGAGGGAGGAGGGATTACAAAGAATGTGAAATCTTGGCTCTTTATGGTATTTATGAGCCCTTGAATAAACCAACAAATAACCTACCACGTGATTTTGCAGGCTCAGTTAGCAGAGAAGGAACTAAACTAGCTGGACTATTACCCATCCCCTCCTTTTACTAAGGGAATGCTTCTAGAAAAAGAAGGCAGGTGACATGGTTTATTTTCCTTGTAAATCTGCTGATAACCAGGCCTACTTTAAAAAGACTAATGGAATTTGCTATGATAAAGAGCCCTAATATCTAGAATGCTCTTAAGCACGATGTCCGTGGATAAGGATAATCCATAATCCTTATTATTAACCCATCATCTATGGAATTATGAGGCACGACTTCCTTAAAATTATTACTTAAACCAGGGTCTAAAAATGGAGATATTTCATAGCCTAACCACTCCTTCATTATCAAGTAATGTATAACCCTCACTTGACACCTCCTCTTTTACTGTGCATGCCGAATGCAGAAAGACATGAGGAGCCACACAGGATGTCCCAGACTTCCACCATATTTGTCTGATCCTCCCTTTTGTCTGCATCCTTGAAATTATTAGTAATGCTGACACTGCATAAGACCCTTGATTCAGATGATTCTGATTTGACAGTCTTAGACTCTGTGTTGGCTCATCTTATTAGGTAAGATAATAAGTCTCCGTTTTGCATGCCATTGTGAACCGGGTCTTCTGCTTATCAACTGGGATGCTTTCTGTGGAAAGTAACAGAACTACAATGGCCAATGAAAGAAGCAAAAGCATTAATGAGACACACAGCGTTTAACAAGGGAAATATAAGAAGCATAGAAAAATCTGGAAGAGAAACTGCTCTAGCTAAGAATTTCATCGACAGCTAGTAAGAAGAGATTGTTAATTCGCACAATAACCATGCCAATGTTTTATCTGCATTTTAAAAATTTACTATTAAGTAGATACTCTTTGGGGGTTCTGCCAGCCTATAAGCACATGCTATTTTTCTCCAATTCACACAGATGGGTACCTATTGCCTTGGCCAGAGATTATCAGACCATACCTGAATACATGACGAGGGTGCACCAATCACATACTCTTCTCCATGAAATTTTCAATAGGGCTAAGTCTGCAGCCAGTCTTTGTGCACTGCTGGAAATGTAACATGCAAACATGGCAGCTGCTGGAGTGACATTATTTACCTGCTATGGCACTTAGAGAAAATTCTTATGCTGAAAACAAGTAGGTATGCTGTGAGAAGGAAAAGTGAGAAGTAGACAGCTCAAGCACAATTCTCACTAATACACCTGTATATATTTATGTACAACAATGAAAAGGTTTAAAACAGGATATGGTTGATTTAGTTAGTGCAGTATGGTTTCAGTTCTCCTCAACCAGGCTTGTAGCTTTCCCTATTAAGCACTGATTTTAAAAACTCATTTCAAATATTGTATTGGAGAACCGACAGTTGAGTTCATTTTCCTGGGGACCAAAATGAGTTGACCAGAAAATTTCTCCTTACAGTCAAGGACAATTCCCGCTTGCATGAGCTAGCTCACGTGCAGTGTTCTGACTCAGAAATCAAATGTATAGAGAGAAACTACCATGTGGAGGTTGTGCATAAATCTGAACACATTTGCAAAATATCAAAGACAAACATATGGGATTCAGATACTGCAAAGATGAAGAAATGAAAGTCTTGTATAAAAATGTTCTCACCATCTGTGTGTGTGTGTGTGTGTGAGAGAGAGAGGGAGGGAGAGAGAGGGAGGGAGAGAGAGAGAGATGGAGAGAGAGCAAGAAGGAAAGATTTTAAGTAGATCTTTAAGTGGGAAGAATAACGCTAGAAGCTGCAAACAGAGACAGGAAAAGCATCAACATGATACAGTAGTTGCCTCTAAGATCAAATATTGTGGTTTTGAAACTCAATTTACTGCATTAAAATAGACTTTAGCTTTACTCAACATCACGGAGTAACACTATGTCCTCTATCAGTCCTTCATTTATCTCATTGGTAGAGAAAAGTACTTGTGAGACTCCTTTGGTTCTAATTTGCATAAATTCCCAACTTTAGGGGAATACACTGGAGCTGCATGTCCATGCCTGACCTCCAAGTTAATGCTACTTCCTTAAAATAAGGACATGACAAGAACATCAAAGTAGTCAATGATTTTAATCATGATATAAAACAAAGGACAAGCTACAAAATGCCTGGAAGAAAAAAGTTTTAACTAAATAAAGTAAAATGGCAAAAGAGAAATCCTACACTGGATCAAGATGGTGGAGTAAGAGGATGTGGAGCTCCCCTCCCCTCACAGACACATCAAAAATACATACGCATGTGGAACAATTCTTACTGAAAACTAACTTGAAACTGGCAGAAGGGCTCCTATACACCTAAGGCTACAACAAAGATACGCACAGAATCGGGAAAGAAAGGAAGAAAAGTGATTGGGCCAGGACGTGTGCCCCTGGGACGGGACTCAGAGGAAAAGGGAGATTGCACGAGTAGACACACTTCCTGGGGAGTGAGTGTTTAGAACCACATATTGGGCACCCCAGTTCTAGGGTCCCACATGGGGGAGATGAGCCCCCTTGGCTGGTTGGAGAACCACTCTGACTAATAGGAGAACTGTGGGAAGCCTGGACTCTGCTCATGAGGATTGCATTTGGGCCGGCTTGCTCTCCAGGCAGGGCAGAAAGAGGTCTGCCTTAGCAGCTACTGGGTTTTCCATGAAGGCCTCAGCGAACACCCTAGCCAAGCAAATACTCCAGCCCTGCACACTTGACATCACAGCACAGGATGTGAGGTAGCCATGACTGGGGAGGAGACTCCATCATAGAATGAAGAAGTGACCGGTCCCAGGGCTGAGCCTGGGTGGGGCGGAAGCAGTCATTATTGGCACTTACCCAAGTAGCACAACAAAAGCAGCCAAGATCTCAAACAGCAGACACTACACCACAGCTCAACCCCATACATCCTGGGAGTCTATACGGGCCCTGCAGACCCCGCAGTGTAACTCCACAACAGGCTAGGGGTGGCAGAGGCTGGGGGCAGTGATCTGCTGTGAGGGACAAAGGGGACATACACCCGAGGGTGTGTCTGAGTGGAGCAAACAATTGTGGGTACCTGGACAAGCATCACATTGAGACAGCTCAGACCTCTGTCTGTGGCCAAAACAAGCTGAGACTTGGCACAGGTCCCACCTGCTTTAGCAATCCCCACCTCTGAGGTAAGTTACCAGGTATAAGGAAATGGGAAAACACACTTAAAGAGAACAGAGGCAAGTAGGGCCTGAAACTCAAGGCTTCTGCTCCAGCAACTTGGGATCATACCCGAACTCTGACAGGGTGTTGACGGGCACTGTATAGAGAGGGAGTCCCACCTCACACCCAGCTCCAGCTCTAGCCCCTCAATCTCAGCTCCACTCACTACCAAGGTGATAGCTTCCGGCACACACTGAGGAAAGAGGTGACATGTGCCCATGTCAAACCCAGCTCTCCCACTGAAGGCATTGGGCACATGTAGTCTGTATAGGGACACTCCCACATTAAGAACACCCCTTCAAGACCACAATAGGTAACTGTTTCACCTAAATTCATAGAGGCAGTGAATGTTAACCAAAATGAAAAGTCAGAGGAAGTGCTCTCAACTGAAAGAGCAAGAGAAAACACCCAAAACTGCATCAAACAGAAATAAACAATTTACCAGATAAGGAATTCAAAGCATTAGTAACAAAAATCTTAACTGAAGTAGGGAAAAGATGTACAAAGTGAAAAATTCAACAAGGAACTAGAAAATATTTAAAAGATCCAATCAGAAATGAAGAATTCAATAGCTGGAATTAAAAATACACTGGAAGGAATGAATAGCAGACTAAGTGACACAGAAGAATGCATAAGTGATCTGGAAGATAGAATAATGGAAATCACCTAATCAGAACACCAAAAGAAAAATTTTTTAAACTCAAACAGTTTAAGAGTTCTCTATGGTACCATCAATCATACCAGCATTCACATTGCAGGGGTCCCAGAAGGAGAACAGAGATAGAACAGTATCACAAAATATCTTTGTGGAAATTACAGCTGATAACGTCCCAAACCTAAAAACAGAAACAGATATCCAGGTATAAGAAGCACAGAGGATCCCAAAACAGATGAACTCAAAAAGACCCACACCAGGACATATGATAATTAAAATGGTAGAAGTGAAAGATTAAGAGAATTCTAAAGGCAGCAAGAGAAAAACAGAGAGTCATATACAAGGGAACCCACATAAGGCTATCAGTTGGTTTCTCTGAAGAGATGTTGCAAGCCAGAAGGGAGTGGCATGATATATTCAAAGTGCTGAAAGGGAAAAACTCACAACCAAGATACTCTACCCGGCAAGATTATCATTTAGAATCAAAGGACAGATAGAAGAACTTTGGAGACAAGCAAAAATTAAAAGAGTTCATCAATACTAAACCTACTGTAAAAGAAATGTTAAAGGGTCTTCCCTAAGTGGAAAAGAGCTAAGAAGCTATAGGAAAGGGAAAAATCCCACTAGAAAAGGCAAATATATAAAAGGATTTTAGATTAAAATATAGACGCATATAGGATAATATAGATATAGATAGATATAGATTGAAGATATATAAAAGGACTGAGGATCAACAACTTAATAAGCCAGTTCAAAAATTAAAAGCAAAAACTGTAAAAGCAATTCTAACTACAACAAACAGTTAAGAGATAGACATGAAGATGTAAAATATGACATCAAAAGCACAAAATATAAGAAGGAGTGAAACAGATTTTTTAGAATGTGTTTGAACTCAAGTGACTACCAGTGACTACCAGTTTAAAACAAGTAGAGTAGATATGGTTATAGGTCAACATATATGAATCCCATGGTAACCACAAATCAAAAACCTATAACAGATATACAAAAGCTAAAAAGAAAGGAACACAGGCATACTACTACAGAAAGTCATCAAACCACAAGGAACTCTCAAAGTTGGTAGAGAGGGAACATATCTCAACATAATAAAGGCCATTTATGACAAACTAGCAGCTAACATCATACCCAAAAACTGAAAGCTTTTCCTCTCAATTTAGTAACAAGGATGCTCACTGTCACTGCTTCTGTTTAACATAGTATTGGAAGTCCTAGCCACAACAATCAAACAAGAAATAAAAAGCATCCATATTGGAAGGGAAGAAGTAAATCTGTCACTACTTGCAAATGACTTGATACTCTATAGAAAATCCTCAAGTCTCTACCAAAAAAAATATGAGAACTAATGAATGAATTCAGCAAAGTTGCAAGACACAACATTAATATACAGAAATCTGGTGGTTTTTCCATACACTAATAATGAACTATCAAAAAGTTAAAAAAAAAAACCAACCATTTAAAATCACATTAAAAAGAATACAATACCTAGGAATAAACTTCACCAAGGAGGTGAAAGACCTATACACTGAAAGCTATAGAACGTTGATGATGCAAATAAATGGAAAGATATCCCATGCACTTGGTTTACAAGAATATTGTTAAAATGGCCATACTACCCAAAGCTCTCTTCAGATTGAATGCAATCCTTACCAAAATACCCATGACATTTTTCATAGAGCTAGAATAAATAATCCTAAAATTCATATAGAACTACAAAATACCTTGTATTGCCAAAGAAAGCTTGAGATAGAACAAGGCTGGAGGTACCACCCTCCCGGACGATCAAAACAGCATGGTACTGGCACAAAAACAGACACATAGATCAATGGAACAGAATAGAGAGCCCAGAAATAAGCCCACATACTTATGGTGAATTGATTTGCAACAAGGGAGGCAAGAATATACAATGGAGAAAAGACAGTCTCTTCAATAAGTGGTGCTGGGAAAAGTGGACAGCTACATGAAAAAGAATGAGAACATTTCCTCACACCATATACAAAAATAAATTCAAAATGGATTGAAGACCTAAATGTAAGACTTAAAACCATAAAACTCCTAGAAGAGAACACAGACAGAACATTCTTTGACATAAACTGTAGCAATATTTCTATGGATATGTCTCCTTAAGCAAAAGAAATAAAAGCAAAAATAAACAAATTAAACCTAATTAAACTTAAAAGCTTTCATACAGCAAAAGAAACCATCTACAGAACAAAAAGACAACCTATGGAATGGGAGAGAATATTTGCAAATGATATGACCAACAAGGGGCTAATATCCAAAATATATGAATGGCTCATACAAGTCAATACCAAACAAACCAAACAATCCAATCAAAAAATGGGCAGAAAAACTGAATAGACATTTCTCTAAAGAAGACATACAGGTGGTTCACCAGCACATGAAAATATGCTCAATAGCGCTATCATTAGAGAACTGCAAATCAAAACCACAATGACATATCACCTCACACCTGTCAGAATGGCTACCAAAATGTCTACAAGTAACAAATGTTGAACAGAACATGGAGAAAAGGGAACCCTCATACACTGCTGGTTGGAATGTAAATTGGTGCAGCCACTATGGAAAACATTATGGAGGTTCCTCAAAAAAACCTAAAAATAGGACTACCATATGATCCAGAAATTCCACTCCTGGGTATATATACGAAAAAAATGAAAACCCCAATGTTCATAGCAGCATTATTTACAATAGCCAAGATATGGAAGCAACCCAAGTGTCCATCAACAGGTGAATGGATTAAGAAGATGTGGTATACATGTACAATGGAATATTAGCCGTAAAAAAGAATGAAATTCTGCCATTTGCAGCAATGTGGATGGACCTAGAGAATATTATGTTTAGTGAAATAAATCAAAGTCAAATACTGTATATCATCACTTATATATGGAATCTAAAAAAATAAAATGAATGAACATCACAAAACAGAAACAGATTCACAAATATAGAGAACAAAATAGGGATTACCAGCAGCAAAGGGAAGAGTGGAGGGGCAAGATAGGGGTATAGGATTAAGAGATACATACAAACTACTATGTATAAAATAGCTAGCAACAAGGACATACTGTATAGCATAGGAAATCATAGCTGTTATCTTGCAGTAAACTTTAATGGAGTACCATCTGTAAAAATACTGAATCACTATGCTGAACACCTGAAACTAATATTACTGTAAGTCAAATATACTTCAGTTAAAAAGTTGGAAAAAAAGAAAAATAGTAAACCTAATACAGTGAATGCAGATAAGAGGAAACATGTAATGTAGATGAATACTAATTTGTTGTATCTTGATCTTGTAGGTCTTGAAAAACTAACTGCAATTGAACAAATCACTATGCTGTATTTGCATTTATTTTTATTTCAATATAATTAAGGTAATCCATTCTATATATTATTTGTATATTTTAGAAAGCTTCATATGATGTTTTTCTTATCTACAGAAGAGCACAACCATAGCTATTATAGGTCTACCTTTTTGTTTTGTTATCTACCAATATTACTTGACAATGATAGAAATACAGAGTGGCACTGACCAGCCACTATGTTTCTAAGGGAAACATTAGAAAACCTTCGTGTATGAGTTAATTCTGCACATTTTGGTTCTACAAAATGTATTACAGCATTGTACATGGAATGCCTGAGAGAATTAAATGTAATTTTAAGCTACATGATACTTGGGTAACTATGCTAAATCATTTATGAAGCTACATTTAAGAAAAAAAAAGCTGAATGAACTCTCCATCTTGATGACTCATAAACCATGATCAACATACCGAGGGTCAGCAGTTATTCCTTAACAGGATGGCCTGAACATGCAAGCACTTCACCGCTAGTTTTATTCTGAACCTCTTCTAAATTTTACCTGAAATCTTCTCTGGTTCTGAGCAATAATTATCTAATGATCATCCACATATTCCAGAATTTGATTTTAACAGGTTTACATTTTTCATTCAAGCTACTAGTACCAGCACCCTTTTCAATAGTCAGTGCCATTTTGAGGGTCCAAAAAAATTTCAAACAAGACACAGATTTAGCTTGCCTGAACTTTGGGTATTTTTGTAGGCCTCTTGTCAATCAGCCACAAAGAAGAGCTACAACACAGCAGAAAAACCTTCCTAAGATTTGCATAGTTCAAAACAATCATCATAGCCCACCTGGTGTGGAGAGTGTCTTCCAGCCTCATCTGACCAGAGGGCTGGCAACAACTCCTGGAAGCAGTGTGGCCCAGCAGCACTTGAGCCAAGAGGCAGGCAGGCAGAGCGAATCACCCCCACAGAAAAGTCACTACCAGGCATGGAGCACTCCAGTGCTGTGCAGACAGGGGGACTAATTCAAAGCCAAGACTGAGAGAAGCTCCGAGGCCCTCCTAACTGGAGATCCGTGTTTGGGAAACAGAGTGCCTAGAGTGGCCCCTCTTCACCCACACAGGCAAGGGAGCTGAGACATAGCCCCACCCACTGTGCAGTGTCTTCCAGCCCCATCTAACCAAATGGGCTGGAGAGAAGTTCTGGAACATGTACAGCCCAGCAGCACTTGAGCCAAGAGGTGGGCAAGCAGAGCTTATAGTATGTAGAAAAAAGCCAGGGGCCCTGTTTGGCCAGGGAACTTGGGTTGCTGTTCAGCTTGAGTTAAGACAACAAAGAGTTTTACTGGCTTCAGAGCTGCCTCTCCCACTGTGCCTGGGCAGGGAATCTAATTTGTAGCCCCACTAAACACTGAATACTTCCCCTTCAGCCCACTTAACCAGAGCACACAGGAAGCTGCACAGCTCATACAACAGCCCTATAAACAGTAGCAATTGAAAAGAGAGCACTAGGGACCTTCAAGATGGTGGAGGAGTAACACGTGGAGATCACCATCCTTCCCACAAATACATCAAATATACATCTACATGTGGAACAACTCCTGCAGAACACCTACTGAACGCTGGCAGAAGACCTCAGCCCTCCCAAAAGGCAAGAAACTCCCCACGTACCTGGGTAGGGCAAAAGAAAAAAGAAAAAACAGACAAAAGAATAGGGATGGGACCTGCACCTCTGGGGAGGGAGCTGTGAAGGAGGAAAAGTTTCCACATGCTAGGAAGCCCCTTCACTGGTCGAGACGGAGGATGGCAGTTGGGGGAAGCCTCGGAGCCACGGAGGAGAGCGCAGCAACAGGGGTGCAGAGGGCAAAGCGGAGAGATTCCCACATGGAGGATCGGCGCCGAGCAGCACTCACCAGCCTGAGAGGCTTGTCTGCTCACCCGCCGGGGTGGGCGGGGGCTGGGAGCTGAGGCTCGGGCTTCGGAGGTCAGATCCCAGGGATAGGACTGGGGTTGGCTGCGTGAACATAGCCTGAAGCGGGCTAGTGCGCCACAGCTAGCCAGGAGGGAGAGCAGGAAAAAGTCTGGACCTGCCAGAGAGACAAGAGACCACTGTTTCGGGGTGCTCGAGGAGGTGGGATTCCTTCCCCGTCTGCCCACAGAAGGCAGAGAACCGCCTAAACGACCTCGAGACAGGCATGAGCCGCGGCTATGAGCTCAGACCCCAGAGACGAGCATGAAATGCTAACGCTGCTGCTGCAGCCACCAAGAATCCTGTGTACAAGCAAAAGTCACTCTCCACACCCCCACAGGAGCCTGTGTGGCCCACCACTGCCAGGGTCCCGTGATCCAGGGACAACTTCCCCGGAAGAACACATGGCGCGCCTCAGGCTGTGGCAATGTCAGGCCGGCCTCTGCCACAGCAGGCTTGCCCCACATTCCAATTATACCTACCAAACCCCTCCCTCCCCCAAGCATGAGTGAGCCAGAGCCCCCTACTCAGCCGCTGCTTTAACTCTGCACTGTCTGGGCGGGAACAGAGGCCTGAGGGCGACCTACACACAGAGGTGGGGCCAAATCCAAAGTTGAACCCCAGGAGCTGTGCGAACAAAGAAGAGAAAGGGAAATCTCTCCGTGCAGCCTCAGGAGCAGCGGATTAAATCCCCACAATCAACATGAGGTACCCTGCATCTGTGGAATACCTGAATAGACAATGAATCATCCCAAAATTGAGGCAGTGGACTTTGGGAGCAACTGTAGACTTGGGGTTTGCTGTCTGCGACTGACTTGTTTCTGATTTGTATGTTTATCTTAGAATACTTTTTAGCACTTGTTATCATTGGTGGATTTGCTTATTGGTTTGGTTGCTCTCTTCCTTTTTTTATTATTACCTTTTTATTTTAATAATTTAAAAAATTTTTATTTATTATTATTTTTTTCTTTTTTTTTTCTCTCTTTTCAATTGAGCTGTGTGGCTGACAGGGTCTTGGTGCTCCGGCCTGGTGTCAGGCCTGAGCCTCTGAGGTGGGAGAGCCGAGTTAAGCACGCTGGACCACCGGAGACCTTCCAGAACTATATAATATCAACCGGCTAGAGCTCTCCCAGAAATCTCCATCTCAATGCTAAGACCCAGCTCCACCCAACGGCCAGCAAGCTTCAGTACTGGATGCCCCATGTCGAACAACTAGCAAGACAGGAACACAACCCCACCCATTAGCAGAGAGGCTGCCTAAAGTCATAAGAAGTTCACAGACACCCCCAAACACACCACCAGATGAGGCCCTGACAACCAGAAAGACAAGATCCAGCCCCACCCAACAGAACATAGGCACCAGTCCCCTCCACCAGGAAGCCTACACAACCCACTGGGGGCAGACACCAAAAACAATGGGAACTACGAGCCTGCAGTCTGCGAAAAGGAGACCCCAAACACAATAAGTTAAGCAAAAGGAGAAGACAGAAACACACAGCAGATGAAGGAGCAAGGTAAAAACACACCAGACCAAACAAATGAAGAGGAAATAGGCAGTCTACCTGAAAAAGAATTCAGAGTAATGATAGAAAACATGATCCAAAATCCTGGAAATAGAATAGAGAAAATACAAGAAATGTTTAACAAGGACCTAGAAGAACTAAAGAGCAAACAAACAATGATGAACAACACAATAACTGAAATTAAAAATTGTCTAGAAGGAATCAAGAGCAGAATAACTGAGGCAGAAGAACGGATAACTGACCTGGAAGATAAAATAGTGGAAATAACTACTGCAGAGCAGAATAAAGAAAAAAGAATGAAAAGAATTGAGGACAGTCTCAGAAACCTCTGGGACAACATTAAATGCACCAGCATTAGAATTATAGGGATCCCAGAAAAAGAAGAGAAAAAGAATGGGTCAGAGAAAATATTTGAAAAGATCATAGTTGAAAACTTCACTACCATGGGAAAGGAATTAGTCAAAAAGTGCAGGAAGCGCAGAGAGTGCCATACAGGATAAATCCAAGGAGAAACACAACCAGACATATTAATGAAACTATCAAAAATTAAACACAACAAAAAAATATTAAAAGCAGCAAGGGAAAAGCAACAAATAACTTATAAGGAAACACCCATAAGGTTAACAGCTGATCTTTCAGCAGAAATTCTGCAAGCCAGAAGGGACTGGCAGGACATATTTAAAGTGATGAAAGGGAAAAACCTACAACCAAGATTACTCTACCCAGGAAGGATCTCATTCAGATTAGACGGAGAAATCAAAACCTTTACAGACAAGCAAAAGCTAAGAGAATTCAGCACCACCAAACCAGCTTTACAACAAATGCTAAAGGAACTTCTCTAGGTGGGAAAACATGAGAAGAAAAAGACCTACAAAAACAAACCCAAAACAACTAAGAAAATGGTAATAGGAACATACACATCAATAATTACCTTGAATGTAAATGGATTAAATGCTCCAACCAAAAGACACAGACTGGCTGAATGGATACAAAAACATAACCTGTATATATGCTGTCTATAAGAGACCCGCTTCAGACCTAGGGACACATACACACTGAAAGTGAGGGGATGGAAAAAGATATTCCATGCAAATGGAAATCAAAAGAAAGCTGGAGTAGCAATTCTCATATCAGACAAAATAGACTTTAAAGAATGTTAGAAAACTCAAAGAAGGATACTACATAATGATCAAGGGATCAATCCAAGAAGAAGATATACCAATTGTAAATATTTATGCACCCAACATAGGAGCACCTCATTACATAAGGCAAATGCTAACAACCATAAAAGGGGAAATTGACAGTAACACAATCATAGCAGGGGACTTTAACACCCCACTTTCACCAATGGACAGATCATCCCAAATGAAAATAAATAAGGAAACACAAGCTTTAAATGACACATTAAACAAGATGGACTTCACTGATATTTACTGGATATTCCATCCAAAAAGAACAGAATACACTTTCTTCTCAAGTACTCATGGAACATTCTCCAGGATAGATCATATCTTGGGTCACAAATCCAGCCTTGGTAAGTTTAAGAAAACTGAAATCATGTCAAGTACCTTTTCCGACTACAACACTATGAGACTAGATATCAATTACAGGAAAAGATCTATAAAAAATACAAACACATGGAGGCTAAACAATACACTACTTAATAACCAAGAGATCACTGAAGAAATCAAAGAGGAAATCAAAAAATACCTAGAAACAAATGACAATGAAAACACGATGACCCAAAACCTATGGACGCAGCAAAAGCAGTTCTAAGAAGTTTATAGCAATACAATCCTACCTCAGAAACAAGAAACATCTCAAATAAACAATCAAACCTTACACCTAAAGCAATTAGAGAAAGAAGAACAAAAAAACCCCAAAGTTAGCAGAAGGAAAGGAATCATAAAGATCAGATCAGAAATAAATGAAAAAGAAATGAAGCAAACCATAGTAAAGATCAATAAAACTAAAAGCTGGTTCTTTGAGAAGATAAACAAAATTGATAAACCACTAGCGAGACTCATCAAGGAAAAAAGGGAGAAGACTCAAATCAACAGAATTAGAAATGAAAAAAGAGAAGTAACAACTGACAGTGTAGAAATACAAAGGATCATGAGAGATTACTACAAGTAACTATATGCCAATAAAATCGAAAACCTGGAAGAAATGGACTAATTCTTAGAAAACCACAACCTTCTGAGACTGAACCAGGAAGAAATATAAAATATAAACAGACAAATCACAAGCACTGAAATTGAAACTGTGATTAAAAACCTTCCAACAAACAAAAGCCCAGGACCAGATGGCTTCACAGGTGAATTCTATCAAACATTTAGAGAAGAGCTAACACCTATCCTTCTCAAACTCTTCCAAAATATAGCAGAGGGAGGAACACTCCCAAACTCATTCTACGAGGCCACCACACCCTGATACCAAAACCAGTCAAAGATGTCACAAAAAAAGAAAACTACAGGCCAATATCACTGATGAACATAGAGGCAAAAATCCTCAACAAAATACTAGCAAACAGAATCCAACAGCACATTAAAAGGATCATACACCATGATCAAGTGGGGTTTATCCCAGGAATCCAAGGATTCTTCCATATACACAAATCAATCAATGTGATACACCACACTAACAAATTGAAGGATAAAAACCATATGATAATCTCAATAGACGTAGAAAAACCTTTTGACAAAATTCAACACCCATTTATGATAAAAACCCTCCAGAACGTAGGCATAGAGGGAAACTACCTCAACATAATAAAGGCCATATATGGCAAACCCACAGCAAACATCATTCTCAATGGTGAAAAAGTTAAACCACTTCCTCTAAGATCAGGAACAAGACAAGGGTGCCCACTCTCATCACTATTATTCAACACAGTTTTGGAAGTTTTAGCCACAGCAATCAGAGAAGAAAAAGAAATAAAAAGGAATCCAAATCGGAAAAGAAGAAGTAAAGCTGTCACTGTTTGCAGATGACATGAAACTATACATAGAGAATCCTAAAGATGCTACCAGAAGACTACTAGAACTAATCAATGAATTGGGTAGAGTAGCAGGATACAAAATTAATGCATAGAAATCTCTTGCATTCCTATACACTAATGATGAAAAATCTGACAGAGAAATTAAGGAAACACTCCAATTTACCATTGCAACAAAAAGAATAAAATATCTAGGAATAAACCCACCTAAGGAGACAAAAGACCTGTATGCAGAAAACTATAAGACACTGATGAAGGAAATTAAAGATGATACAAACAGATGGAGAGATATACCATGTTCTTGGATTGGAAGAATCAACACTGTGAAAATGACTCTACGACCCAAAGCGATCTACAGATTCCACGCAATCCCTATCAAACTACCAATGGCATTTTTCACAGAACTAGAAGAAAAAATTTCACAATTTGTATGGAAACAAAAGACCCCAAATAGCCAAAGCAATCTTGAGAAAAAAACGGAAATGGAGGAATCAGGCTCCCTGACTTCAGACTCTACTACAAACTTACAGTAATCAAGGCAGTATGGTACTGGCACAAAAACAGAAATATAGATCAATGGAACAGGACAGAAAGCCCAGAGATAAACCCACGCACATATGGTCACCTTATCTTTGATAAAGGAGGCAAGAATATACAATGGAGAAAAGACAGCCTCCTCAATAAGTGGTGCTGGGAAAACTGGACAGCTACATGTAAAAGAATGAAATTAGAATACTTCCCAACACCATACACAAAAATAAACTCAAAATGGATTAAAGACCTAAATGTAAGGCCTGACACTATCAAACTCTTAGAGGAAAACATAGGCAGAACACTCTATGACATAAATCACAGCAAGATCCTTTTTGACCCACCTCCTAGAGAAATGGAAATAAAAACAAAAATAAACAAATGCGACCTAATGAAACTTAAAAGCTTTTGCACAGCAAAGGAAACCATAAACAAGGCAAAGAGACAACCCTCAGAATGGGAGAAAATATTTGCAAATGAAGCAACTGACAAAGGATTAATCTCCAACATACACAAGCAGCTCATGCAGCTCAACATAAAAAAAAAAAAACAATCCAATCCAAAAATGGGCAGAAGACCTAAATAGACAGTTCTCCAAAGACATACAGATGGCCAACAAACACATGAAAAGATGCTCAACATCACTAATCATTAGAGAAATGCAAATCAAAACTACAATGATGTATCACCTCACACCAGTCAGAATGGCCATCATCAAAAAATCTACGAACAATAAATTCTGGAGAGCATGTGGAGAAAAGGGAATCCTCTTGCACTACTGGTGGGAATGTAAATTGATACAGCCACTATGGAGAACAGTATGGAGGTTCCTTAAAAAACTGAAAATAGAATTACCATATGACCCAACAATCCCACTACTGGGCATATACCTACAGAAAACCATAATTCAAAAAGAGTCATGTACCACAATGTTCAATGAAGCACTATTTACAATAGCCAGGACATGGAAGCAACCTAAGTGTCCATCAACAGATGAATGGGTAAAGAAGATGTGGCACATATATACAATGGAATATTACTCAGCCATAAAAAGAAACAAAATTGAGTTATTTGTAGTGAGGTGGATGGACCTAGAGTCTGTCATACAGAGTAAAGTAAGTCAGAAAGAGAACAACAAATACCGTATGCTAACACATATATATGGAATCCAAAAAAAAAAAAACTGGTTCTGATGAACCTAGGGGCAGGACAGGAATAAAGACACAGACGTAGAGAATGAACTTGAGAACACGGGGAGGGGGAAGGGTAAGCTGGGACGAAGTGAGAGAGTGGCATGGACATATATACACTACCAAATGTAAAATAATTAGCTTGTGGGAAGCAGCTGCATCGCACAGGGAGATCAGCTCGATGCTTTGTGACCACCTAGAGGAGTGGGATAGGGAGGGTGGGAGGGAGACACAAGGGGGAGGGGATATGGGGATATATGTATACATATAGCTGATTCACTTTGTTATACAGCAGAAACTAACAGAACATTGTAAAGCAATTATACTCCAATAAAGATGTTAGAAAAAAAAAAAAAGAGAGAGCATGACCTATGGCGTCCCCCATCTGTCGAGTAAAACCAGTAGCCTCACTTGACCAGAGAATTCAGTGTACTCTGGCCTGATTCAGGTCCCCAAGCAACAAGCTGTACAGGCCCTGGGTCCAGTCCTGCTGCCCTGTCTGGGGAAGGAAGCTAACTCATAGCCCCATCTACTAGTGAATAAAATATCCAGTCCCTACCGTCTAGTAAGCATGACCAGAGAATCCAAGCAAAAATGGAGCTCATCCTACAGCCTTACTTGGGTTGGGAACTGAGCCGGCACTCCAATACAACTGCTCTCAATGAGTGACACACACCCCCATCCCCATTCTCAGAGCGTGAATACTTCCCTTGCCTCAAAATAGACCATAACTGCAGGCCCCACCTGCCCAAGAGCATTACCAGCAGACACACCCAGAACTGAGTTGACTGAGCTGACTGGTGAAGATCTGTTTCAGCCAAAGTAAACCTGCAAAGTCTGGAAAATAAGCCTGATTACTCAGATGTACAAATACCAATGTAAGGAATCAAAGGATCATGAAAAATCAGGTAAATATGACACCAAACAGAAGTAATAAAGTTCCAAAAACTTATCGTAAAGAAATGGAGATCTGTGAACTGTCAGACAAAAAATTCAGAATAATCCTCTTAAGGAAGTTCAGTGAACTACAAGAAAACACAGGCAAGTAAGTGAAAGGAAATAGCAACCATCAAAAAAAACAAACAAAACACAAAAACAAAAACCCAGAAATCCTAGAAGTGAAAAGTACAATAACTGAAGTGAAGAATAATAGAGAATTTCAAAATCAGACTCAGCCATGCAGAAGAAAGAATCAGTGACCTGGAGGATAGGACATTAGAAATTATGCAGTCAGAAGAGCAAAAATAAAAAAGAATAAAAAAGAGCAAAGAAAGCCTATGGGAATTACGACACACAATGTAAAGAAACAATTCCAGAAGGAAAAGAGAAAGGGACCAAAAGTATATTTAAAGCAATAATGGCTGAAAACTTCCTAAACCAGGGGAAAGAAATGGACATCCAGATCAATGAGGCTCAAAAGATCCTAAATAGACTGAACCTGAATAACGCTAGGCCAAGACATACTAAATGGTCAAAAGTCAAAGACATACGGAGTCTGGGATTGACATGTACACACCGCTATATTTAAAATGGATAACCAACAAGGACATACTGTATAGCACAAGGAACTCTGCTCAACATTATGTAACAACCTAAAGGGGAAAAGAATCTGAAAAAGAATAGATACATGTATATATATATAACTGAATCACTTTACTGTACACCTGAAAATAACACAACATTGTTAATCCACTATATTCCAATATAAAATGCAAAGTTAAGAAAAGTCAAAGACGAAGAATTCTAAGAGCAGCAAGAGAAAAGAGGTTACATATAAGGGATCCCACATAAAACTACCAGCAGATTTCTTAACAGAAACTTTGCAGGCCAGGAGACAATGAGATGACATATTTAAAATATTGATATAAAACAACTGTCAACAAAGAATTTTATACCCAGTGAAGCTGTCCTTCAGAAATGAAGGCAGGATAAAGACTTTCTCAAACAAAAGCAGGAGTTAATTACCACCAAACCTGACTTACAAGAAATACTAAAGAGAGATCTTTGAGTGGAGGTAAAAGAACACTAATTAACATCTTAAAAACATAAAAAGGTAGTGTAAATCTCACTGGTAATGATAAACATATAGTCATAGTTAGATTCTGCAATAAGGAAATAGTGGTGCATAACTGACTTACAACTCTTTTTTTTTTTAATGAAGGTAAAGAGCTTCCTGATATTTGTGATTTATTTTAACAATACAGATACTAAAATCTAACTTTGGTAGATGCTTCCCTTGTTCTGGGAGGTAGCACCTTGATACCTCTTGGTCAAATGTTCAAGTTATATTCCTATGTACAAACACAGGAAAGTGCTGGACATTGGCCATGTAACCTAATACAACCTAGTACAATCTAATATTGTACACATGAAACATGTTACAAACCAATGTTACCTCAAAGACAAATAAAATGAGAGAATAGTAGTACTTAAAAAATTAACCAACTTCTGGTTTCCCATCCAGCATGTAAGAAGCTTGGAAGACGCCATACCATCCAAACAAGGAAAAAGGCTAAACGAACAAAATCAACAACTCTACCTTGGTCTGTAAGAGAATTGAGGTCACAGAGCAAACTACTGACCCCCAAATTGGAGAGATACATGAACACAGGGAGTCAGGCCTTACTGGAGCAACTATCTGTGGGTACTAGTGCTGGGGTCGGAAACCTGAACTGTAATTGATGAATGGCTGGAGG
The DNA here is from genome assembly GCF_009873245.2 of Balaenoptera musculus. Classification (NCBI taxonomy): domain Eukaryota; kingdom Metazoa; phylum Chordata; class Mammalia; order Artiodactyla; family Balaenopteridae; genus Balaenoptera; species Balaenoptera musculus. The sequence continues at coordinate 29,227,609 of NC_045806.1, forward strand.
CTCAAGTCTGAGAGATGAGAACTCCAGGGGGACCCAGTCATAGGGGGCTCCCCACAATATTGTAAGATTTACCTCTAGGAGCTCCACCAGGTTCTCACAGTAAATATCAGAGAAAAAAATCCTCTTGTGCTTCCGGCAGCGGGAGGGAAAATGATCCGTTGTGAAACAGATAGAGAAAGATATACCACGTTCATACTAATCAAAAGAAAGCACGGGCTTCCCTGGTGGCTCAGTGGTTAAGAATCCGCCTGCCAACGCAGGGGACATGGGTTCGATCCCTGGTCCGGGAAGATGTCCACGTCACAGAGCAACTAAGCCCATGTGTCACAACTACTGAGCCTGCGCTCTAGAGCCTGCGTGCCACAACTACTGAGCCCACGTGCCACAACTACTGAAGCCTGTGTGCCTAGAGCCCGTGCTCCGCAACAAGAGAAGCCACCACAGTGAGAAGGCTGCACACCGCAACGAAGAGTAGCCCCGCTCGCTGCAACTAGAGAAAGCCTGCATGCAGGAAGGAAGGAAGGAAGCAGGAGTAGCTGTATTCATTTCAGACAGAGCAGACTTCAAAGTAAGGAAACTTATCAAGGGAAAGAGAGACATTACATAATGATAAAGGGGTCAATTCTCCAAAACTACATAATGATCTTGAGTGTTTATGCACCTAAAACAGAGCATCAAAATATGTGAGGCAAAACTGATAGAATTTCAAGGAGAAACAGATGATTCCACAGTTGCAGTTGTAGATTTCAATACCCTTCTCAGAAATGGACAGATCCAGCAGGCAGAAAAATCAGTAAGGACATACTTGAACCCAACACCACCATCAACTAACTGTACTTATCCCTAAGTATTTAATTTTTTGATGCTATTTTAACTGGAAATGGTTTTAATTTTAATTCCTGATTGTTCTTTGCTAGTATGTAGAAATGCAATAAGTTTTTGTTTACTTCTCTTAAATTCTGCAAACTTGCTAAACCCACTAATTAGTTCTAGTAGCTATTTTGTAGGTTTTGTAGGATTTTCCATGCAATCATCCCGTCTATGAATAAAGATGGCTTAACTTGTTATTTAAAAAAAAAAAAAAAAAAAGATACCGAATGTCGAAACCACCAGTCTCCTTTCCCGCTTGATGGCAGGAACTCTGGTAACCAGATTTATATCCACCACCCCTACCCCTCAAGCAGGAAACCAGATTTCCCTCTGGGTAAACAGATGTCCCAAAAGAAAAGACCTCAACATACAGACATTTGGGGACCTCCTGAGGAAACAGCTGGGACTGCACCCAATCATTCTACAGTAAAGCAGACCTGTTGAAAAGACCTGCCCACGTGTAAGAAGATGTGAATTAACATTTTAGTCTCTGTCTTAAGCCTAAATTGGCAGCCAAAGAAAACCAGGCCCTTGAGGAGAGCCCCAATTTGAAAGAAAAATCAAATCTTAAAAAATCAAACAGTAAAAACCATACTTGTAGTAAAGAAGACAATGTAAAAATTGAAGAATGCTTTAAAATTGTAACAGAAGTTGAGAGATAGAAGATACTGCATAACAGAAAAAACATGAGACTATAAAAAACAATGTTGAGAAAGCTAAAATACTTCTTGGATATTATATACATGATAGCAAAAATAAGAAAAACAAAGTCAATAGAAATGTTTGGAGGTTAATATGAGGATGCCACTCAAGGTGCAGCATAAAAAGACAGATGGAAAATAGTAGAGAAAAAAATTACTAAGTACGTGCAGGTATAAATGTCCGATAATGCAATTTCAGAATGAAGGTGGAAAATGCAGGGCAGGGAATATATCAATACTAAGAATATAAGAAAATTGCCTCAAGTTTACCAAGAGCATAAGTTTGTAGAATGAAAGGGACTCAAAGGGTCCAGTACAATGAATAGAAAGTGCCACTCCAAGGCAGAAAATCATGACATTTCAGGACACTAGGAATAAAAGTTACAACCATAGAGGGAGAATGATAAATACAATCCCTTTCTTCTCTTTCTTCTCTTTTTAAAGTTATGGCCACTAACTTCTATGCTACCTTACAAAATAAAAGAATAAGCATCAACTTTTTAAAAAAGTGGTCCTCCTAAAATATTACCTGAAGATTAAGATAAATTTAACATTTCCAACTTCATATTCCACAGAACTGCTACAATATAATTCAGAATTTTGTAGTTAATCCTTCCTAAAACAAAATAACTTAATGGCCTATGACCAAGGCAGTATTTTTACCTCGGTCCCTTTCCTTCACTTCTTACTTGGTGACAAAATTGATACCAAACACATATAAATTATACCAACTATTTTCTTTAGTGAGAAAATCTGGCCTGTTTTAACTGTTTTGCATTTTTACTTATTTTTGAAGTCTAGATATGTACACATTTTCTCCAAATAACTGAGTATAAAATTCTCATTTCTCAATTATTATGAGTTCATATATTTAATTTTGTTTTTTACCAGTTTAAGAAAATTCCATTTGCCTTTCTCCTCAATAGGTCCAAAACTATTTGATTTTTTTCCAACATATGCGTAGCACACATGACCACCGATATCAATTCATCATCAGTGTGAGAAGCAATGAGCCACCGTTAGCTCATGGAGCTTTACCCTACAGATGAAAATTTACTTAGACTTAGCCAAGGTGGCATGAAAACAATTGCCTATAGTAAATTGCATTTATTGAGTACTTCTTAAGCCACTATTCTCTGACCAAGGCATCTCAGGAAATTTCCTCTTAAGAGGGACACAATTTCCTCAGCAATAGAAAGCTTTCCCTCTAAAGTTTTCTCTTTAAAGTAACGAGCTTACAAAAATTAAAATGAAACAGTTCTTTATACTGATATTTAGTTGTACAGAAACACAAGCGGCAGGCTTTCAGGTAAGTGAAAGATCTCACTTTATCAAAATAAAGTTTAAATAGAACTGTTCAGCTCCAGAAAACCTATCTAGATGCACAGTCTGCCAGTAGGAATGAACATTTAAAATTGAATTTATCCCTGAACATTTGGGAAGTGTAATTACCCTATCTGTAGCTATAAAGCAGGCTCACAGACAGTTTCGCAAATAACAAGTCATTTTTAATAGTGAAGATTTCAGCAAGTCTAGAAAGTGTAAAGGGACCTGAAGAAAAAAAAAAAAAAGATACACAGAACTCCTAGATTCAAGGAGTTCCCTTATCATAAGCTCCAGATGTCTTCATTCTTAGTCCTGGGACTTGCTCATCTTTTTGTGCTATCACATCAGGACGAAGAAGGGAACAAGTTTATGCTGAAAAGAAGTGCCAGTGTAATGGCTCTGCAGCCAGATAACGTAGAAGACAGCAAGTCATGTTCACAGTGCAAAAGGACATGCGTTTTCTAAAATAGGAATTCTAATCCCACTGGGCTTCTGTCTGTGTGAATTTAACCTTTAGAATTAGAATTTTTGAACCCCTGGAAATGAACTAATGCTTTGTGTAAACTACAGAAAACAGATGGGAGTGTGTTCTAGGTAGCACATTTAAATACAAAGACCATTTCTGTACCTGCAAAAGCTGCTGTGCTGCCTCGAAGGATAAATCCGAGTTTAACAAATCAAATGAAGCTACCCTACAACATGGTTCCAATTTAGAGGAGACAAGTACTACTGTGATTTCCAAACATTCACATTATCACAAAAATGAGAAGCGTACACTTGGTCTGACATAAAGAATAGATATTTCTTATTCTAAAAGCATTAAACTTGACCTTCATGGGGTACAAAAAACTTTTAAACTGCTTCATCACCAGATTAATTACAGGTTTTTGCAGTTTTCAGTACTGATGGTTAGCAATTGAAAATGGATAGCTACTTGAAAAAGCACCTTGAGTTCAATCACTTTTGTATTTAAAAGGCAACATTTTAGACAGGTGAAAAAATAGCTTTATTGTGTTATATTCATAATTTTTTAGATTTTTATTGTGTTAAAATACACATTAAATGTACTAACTTAAAAAGGTTAAGTGTACAATTCAGTGGTATTAAGTACATTCATATTGCGCAACCGTCACCACCATCCATGTCTGTAACTCTTTTCATCTTGCAAAAGTGAAACTCTATACCCATTAAATAACTCTCCATTCCCTCCTCCCCACCAGCCCCTGGAAATTCACCATTTTACTTCCTGTCTCTATGATTTTGACCACTCTAGGTACATCATGTAATTGGAACAATACAGTATTTATCTTTCTGTGACTGGCTTATTTCACTTCGCATAATGCCCTCAAGGTTCATCCATGTTGTAGCATGAGTCAGAATTTCCTTTTTAAGGCTGAATAATATTCCATTATATGCACTTACTAAATTTTGCTTATCCATTCATTCATCAATGACCAATTGGGTTGCTGCCATGTTTTAGCTATTACAGATAAGGCTGCTATGAACATGAGTAATATTTAAATGAATGTTTAATGTAATTCATTTCCTAAATAGAGGTAGGTTCACATTCAGACAAAGTTAGCAGCCATCTATATGATGTACCTTAAAATCACCTCATTTTTGTTAACAGCGAGACACAGTAATTGTGCTCACCGTAACCATACCGAGAACCCTAAATGGAGATATACTAGCAGCAGGAAAGAGATGCAATTCCAACTAAAAGGGTTAAAGTTGAAGGTTTTTATTTCTCGTGAAAGGATGAAATTCAATGAATGAGGAAAATGAGTCCAAGTTAACCACCACACTGTGTGGATCCCCAAAACACATACACAACACTAAAACCTATGCTAGCAAGAAAGGAGTAAGAAAGGGAAAGGCTACAGGGTATATTAGGTGGTGGAGATGGGACAACTTTGTCCACATAATAAACCCTAAAATTTACCCTGTGATTAATGACATTGCCTTCCTCTTGACAACATGGGCCACATATTAAAATAGAACAGAACTAGGAGTTGACATTTCGCAGCTATACATGTGCTGTTTTGACTTCCTTTATAAACTGTCAAAATGCATTTCTGATACAAAGTTTCTGAATCTTACAAGGAAATAGAAGATGGTAGACACGCAAACTTTATTTTCCCACTATTTTTAAAGCTAAGCTCGAGTTAGAAATTTTTCCATTTTACTGCTATAAAGTCTCAAAGTCCAAAGACTTGCCTTTTGCCAGTTTTAGTGAACAATTTTAGATAATCATGGAAACATTTTTTTGCTCCTAAAAATTACAACTCATTATCTGCTCTCTCCAGCACTCAACCTAAACCTGGACTACTAATTTTAACTTCCCATGTTATTTTAATAAAACCCAAAAGCAGGTATTAGTGTAAAGGACATATAAGTTACTGAATCAAAACACCTTACAGACAATCACTCTACTCCCAAAAGATATATAACCCCAGAAGTTTAAGAACCTGAGCAAACTAGATATCAAAACTCATGCATCAAGTTCCATCTTAAAATTAATGATGTAATGTTTGATGTAACAATTTTACATACCAAAGACTGAACAGTATTAACTGAAAGCAGGAGTCATAGGCTACGTGGTTTATGTGTGAAAAGATGTCACAGGGTCTGGCAATGACCACCTTGCTCCCTCTATCCACCACACCATTTCTGCTGAGAGTTAGTTGAGAGTTTACAAATTCCCAATATATATTAATCTTTGGGATCTGAGAACAAGAAATAAGAGTTCCCTGGAATGTTCCTCAACTCCTAAAATCCTAAATTACTCCTAACATATACTTCCAATGCTCTACATTCTCTTTACTCGGTAGGAATATATAAAACATGATTAATAAAAATACTCACTTTACAAAGAAACATAGCCGACTGAATATTAAACCATTGGAAAATGCCGGTGAACAGTACTGGGTAGTATTTTAAGAGCTAATATTCAGACTTCCTGGCTAGGTTAACATCATCATCACGACACAGAATCATGCATTGAAATTGCCAATTTGAGAACTTATTTGTTCCCAAACTCATTATTTCTTGGAACATGACTCATAGCATTTCTATGAAGTATACTATGCATATAAACTTTTAATATTTTATTTGCAAGAATGTCTTGTTAGCAGCAGGCAGATACACACACACACACACACACACACACACACACACACACACACACACACACACACACACACATACACCTTATACCATGGCAATAGCTGAAAGAAGGACTGACTGTTTAGATCTCGACCATGCTTCTATCAATGTTCTGAACCTGGTTTCTGGAAATGTCAACCATACCTTTTGACTTGGAGAGTCTATATTTCCTGTTCTTGCTTAATTTCCACTTGGTTACACATCTTTCAAATGTGTAACCTTTTTAATATTCATTTTCAGCTTTAATTCCCTTAGACGGATAACACATTTTCCCTGTGTTCCAAATCTCCTGAATGATTTTTCCTGTGATTTGAGACTCAAAAAAACAAACTTCTCGAGAAATACTGTGAAAAAAATTTCCACATGGAAACACTACTGAGAATCCTTTGTGACTTGTTGGAGAATGTGTGGGTATCTTCCTTACCTCATTAGAATTTAAGGCCAGCCCTAAAGGTGGACCTCCATTCACGGGGTTTAGCTTTTAACATGGCTTCACCTCCATTACAAAACACATGACTTGAGAAGAAAGGAGGTTACATTTGAAGCATAAATTTTTAAAATTTCTTAATAGTAGAGAAATAATCTGTATTTCTTTGAACATTGAAACTATGCATAGGCCAGAGGAGAAAATAGTAATGCAGCACTTATAACCTCACTACCTGAAGATTGTCCACAATTATTTTGACACTCTCTCCCACATCCATACTTGATGTTACACTCTACACACACAGAAATATTACACATATTGATTAATCACCAATTCTGTCAATGAATTTAGAAGATACATCAATTGCTCTTACGATTGCATTATATTTTATTGCATGGACAACAAAAATTGAATTATATTCACCTGTTTTCTAATTTATCATTATAAAAAAAGACTTCAGAAAGCCTTTTTGCATCTATAACCTTTTGTACTTTGCGTGGTCAGCAGATATTGAAAAGTCATGTGCAATCAAATATAATTTATCTTAAGTATTTTTTAATGAAGCAAAGCTTGGTAATTCTTTGTATCTTCTTGATTTTTGTTCCTGCTCTAGTTATAATTGTTTATTGTTTCACATATCAAATTCATCACTTTGTGGCAGTATTATTTTGTCTTATTTTAACTTTGACAATTTTTGTCTAAATAATGAAAAATATGTCATTTGGTAAAGAGTTGGATTATGTTACCTTTTAATGTCAATTTATTTGATATGATTTAAGAAATATGCTAATGTTTTACATCATACTATATTTAGCAATTAGGATTAACATTTAAAGATGAGGCCATTTCTTACAGTGATATTTCTACTTCTAGGAACTTCCTTCATCCTGTCTAAATATTTACTATTGTGAAACTACATGGCCTGAAAGAGTAACTTCACTTTTAGATAAAAGACAGAGGGCAATATTTGTGAGAAACAACACAAACCGTAAATTACCACCTTTATTTAGGCGAGCAGGGCCATTGAAAGTTATTTATAACTATAGATTAATCAGTAATAACATTTTTAAGATGTCTGAGCATATACTTAATATCGCTGGTCTAAGCTGTCATGAAACTTTTATTGCCTATAAGAAATGCTAGTAGTTTTCCAAGGTATAAACTTTTGCTTCCTAGAGAGTAGAGCACATTATGAACATGTTTTTAATAGGACTTCATTTTCTGATGATTGCAATAATACAGATGTACACTCCCACTTTTTCTGCCCTAGGCCAGACACCTTTGGATATTACAGATGTTTCATCCGAGAAAATTTTTCAACTGACTTTAAAAGTAGATTATACCTAATTAAAATGCAGATCTTCTACTATTTAAAAAAAATTTAAAGATAGTGGTGCATAAAGAAACAAACCAATGCTTTGAGAGGTAGGATGGGAAACAACTGAAAAGGAGGTAGTTTAATAAGCCCCTATAGAGAGTGATGTGGATCTTGAATACAGGGCCTCTTGATGACAAGAAACCTCCCAATCTAGGAAACATTCAATAAGAAAATACTTTTTGAGGGCAAGGGTCAACCCTAGGTCAATGAGGACAATAAACGGTAATAACTGTGTGCAGTACAGAATTATGCCATCCAAGTTTACCATTTCATCCGTGTTATAATGATGATGCATCTGATAGCAAAGCATACCAATAGGCTGGTCTAGTGCAAAGTACAAGATTAAATTCTTAGTAAAGTCCACTTCCTATGTTTTGTCTCAGACCTAAAATTACTTCATTCTGGAATACATGGCTAATTTATTTACTTTTTTTTTTTTATTATCACTGGTCAGGTTCACTGGGAAACCAACTCTGAAAGAGAATGCAGGGTGTTTATTAAGGAGTGCCCCTGGGTTCAACGCCTATAGAGTGAAGAGCAAAGAATCAGGATTGGAGAGAAATCGACTACACTATCAAGCCCAACAGCAATTCCTGCCAACCCTAAAGGAAGTTCTAGAGCTAGAATGGCTTCTACAGAGTAATCTGAAGTTTGTTTGAGATGAAAGGGCCTTTATATTCCGTCATACATCAGTTTCTGAATGAGGTCAACCCAAGAAAGTGGCCTGACGCAAGGTACTTCTCTGCAGCTGAGACAACCCCTGCAAGGGCTCGCAGCCGAAGGCTGTCTACCAGCAGCACTTCTGTCAGGCTGGGGAAGGCCGACTCTATGAAGGGGAACCTGGGCAACATCACAGCATCCACCACACAGAGTTTATTTTGCACAAAACAGATGATATTTCCTCAGTCCCTTCATAGTGAGCTTTTTTTTCCTCTCAGAATGAGAATATAAAAAATGATAGGTGAAATACATTCATACTTCTCTGACTCCACTCTATAGTTACCAGAATTTTTGATAATTGACCTTTCTTTAAATCATACTGCCTGAAAGAACTCTGAAGATCATATGAAAAGTAGTTTATGTTTTCTTTAAATATGTACTCTTCGTAGTAAAAGATTTTTGAGTAACCCCCTCAAAATACGTATAATATGAATTAATATATATGTGCTTAAGTTATATATTACAAGCCTTATTAATGAGATAAAAATATTTTTTAAAGTCAAACAATATAAAATTTCCAAGTTTCTTTCCCCCTACAACACAAATCTCACTTTCAGAAATACTAATCTGGACTCCTGCCTTGTTTCCAAAAAGGCAAACCCTTTAAATTACCTCGACAAGACAATATTTCATCTTTTCCTGAACTCCTTTTAAAATAAAAAAAATTTTTAAAAAGCAGAACTTTAGAACTTGATCTGCATACTCTTCCACTATTACCTGATGCTGTAGGCTGTGCCTTCACCATGCTGGCATTGCCCATTCTCTTTTCAAGAAGCCTCACACGACAACTTATCTTGTCTATCTCTTTCCATTCCCTTTGCCCAAATCCATTGCACCCAGGCTCCCAAAGGTTATGTTTCATTTTTAGGTACACCATAACCTCATTTAGAGTTGATAATGGCATGGTTCTGATGTTGGCTTTAAAAAAAATTACTTAGTATTTTCCTGGTGGCGCAGTGGTTAAGAATCCACCTGCCAATACAGGGGACACGGTTCGAGCCCTGGTCCGGGAAGATTACACATGCCGTGGAGCAACTAAGCCTGTGTGCCACACCTACTGAGTCTGCGCTCTAGAGCCCACGTGACACAACTACTGAAGCCCGCGCGCCTATAGCCCGTGCTCCACAACAAGACAATTCACCACAATGAGAAGCCCGCGCACCGCAACGAAGAGTAGCCCCGGCTCGCCGCAACTAGAGGAAGCCTGCGTGCAGCAACAAAGACCCAACGCAGCCAAAAATAAATAATTTTTTTAAAAAATTACTTAATTGAACAGTAGGATCAAAGTAGAACAGAGGCCTACCAGATCCCCAAATTCCTAGTTTAGAGTTACTTCTGCAACATCATGTTGCAAATAGGTTTGTCTCAGTTTGGTAAGAGGCAGACTGTGAATGCTCACTAGGTGTGTTATTGCTGTTTTAAAGCAGTATGTACTGAAACCTCAGTGTTACCTTGGCTTTAATATCATGCTATTCTACTCTTCTACATATGACCTCTGAACTCTTATTAAATCAAATCCCACTATGAATCAAAGAACAGTCCAGTAGTATTTTAGTGTAGGTGTAAAGGGTAAAAAGCATGTTAAAGGAGGAAGATGGGGAAAAGCAAACATGGGAAAGCAGGAATGTGGGAATAACATTCCCTAACAAAAGATAAGAGATAATAGGTATTTTTTCCCCCAAGAGAACTAAGGGAGGGAGCATTTATTTGTGGCTAGTTGGTGAGAATAAGGAGGGAGACTTTGAAGTTCTTCCCTAGTTCATTTATGCTGCTGGGGTTTAATCAGCTTACTCCACATATAAATGCTCACTTTTAGATATAAGCATATAGGAGTGTGAGCATGTGATGTAAGCCAACAACTTATTGTGCACCCCAGAGGTTCAAATGAAAACGAAACAAATGAAAATCTTTATTCTTTAAAAAAAAAAGAACATAGCCTTGATAGAGAAAATAAATCTATAATTTTAATATGCTGCCAAGAATAAAAATTCATTAAATAGATAACTTACTGTCATTTAGGGGAATATTTCAGAGGATTCTTAATGTGTTAATTTAGTTACATATGACATAAGCACCGGGAAAATTATAGCTATCCATAATTATGATTTTCACAAACTAATCTGGTTTAATTAAAAATGACAGTTTCTGTTCCTTTTCCTAAGAAGTTCCATAGACATCTTGGACACAATTTCCTCATTGGTTTTAATGTAAACATTGGCTAATATTAGAAGGGATGAAAAAATAGGGAAATGACAAGAGAGTGAATTGGAGATATTGCATTATTTTGTGTGAAAAATATTTGCTACTACTAAATGGCAGTTCCACTTAAGATTTTGTTCTTAGGGATAGGGAAAAAAACACAAAATCAAAGCATGATTCATTCTGTGTGTTAGCATATCCTGCCTTATCTTTCTATATCTAATTAAAATACATCTAAGATACAGATTTTTAATAGCTTTTTAACCTCATTTGTTCAAATGTCCATCAGTATTTTTAAAGATATAGCCATTGTTTTAATTCAATGAGTAAATTGAGTTTTATATCTGGAATTTTGATCCAAATGTTTAAGAAATATCTGTAATATGACCATTATTCTGAAGCAAACTGTAATTGACTTATTACAGAATATAATAGTTATTCAATTATGAAACATGTATTTCTATGAAATGAAAAACTAAACATTTCTCACATTTGACTAGCTATCATTAATAATGTATTTTCTCATGGGGTTCATTTTAGAAACTTTCTTCAGAGATTTCCATTTGAGATTCAAAACCAGCCCATTCCCAAACCTATGCTAGTTATATGACCTCAGTAATTCACCATGCATAAATTTGACAGAAAATGCATTTAGAGACTTTTAGGTGATTAATATATGTTAACTGGTAATTTAATGTATTTTATGGTATATATGACTTAGGCCGAGGCAAATATTGCCAAGTCTGCTTCTTAATTTTAAAATAAATTGCTAATGTCATAATAGAATACTTTTACTAAATCTAGTCTATCGGGATTAAGATCTCAGTTACTTATATAATTGGTTTTAATTTCACATTTGCAGGTCAGTTGTCAAATTCACACTGCTATCTTATTAAAACATATGTAATGATCAAAATACTCTCCAGTTCAAATCACTTGACAAGCTACAGGGCCATGCCTCCATGAAGCGCTCCTCTCCATCAGTTCTCTTCATGCACTACTGCATCTGTGCCTTCAGTCAATACTTGCTCCAGTGAAACACCTTCGTTCAAAGTATTGCAGAGTTTAGACTTTTCCACCTTCATTTTATGTCTCTCTGAGCCACACGCCACATGCCATATATTCCCTCTTATCCACTAAGTTTCATTTTGCATGGTCTTTTAGATCTATTTAATTATTTCCTTCTGTATGGATCTCTGACTGACCAGGAATCAATTCAGTCCCTGTCTGTCTGTCATTTAGAAGCAGAAACTTTGAACAAGAATTAAATGATTCATGTAATTATGTAACCAATTCAGGGTAGAAACCACATTTATAAGACATATTTTGCAAAAAACATCTTTTCATGGGTGGATGTGAGATCTCACCTCCAACTCTCCCCACAATATATTGCACAGTAGTTTCAAAGACTCGGGGTGCATGGGTAGCCCTTTTTGAATCCCACCTTCGTGATTCTAGTATGCCACCCACATCCAATTAAAGTGAGTGTTATCAAAGAAAATGTAATGATGCAGTGATAGGTCTGTATTACATTGATGTACAAGATAATTGTAAATATTACAGAATTACAGAATAGTATGTACATTATGTTTACTCACATGTCTGTATTACCACACTTAATTAAATGTCATCTGTAAAGGCAACTTATCCCATTTATATAAAATGCACATATATAATATTAATACCTTGTGTCTGCAAACATATGTGCATGTATATATGTTTAAGTATGTACATACATGCACATACAAGCCACAATATTAACAGTTTAGATGAGGGTTATTTCTGTGATTTTTACTTTATATTCTGTCAATTTTTTAATGGAACATTGTCAATAATCATTACAAAAACTATATGCTATTAAAAAATCAGAACGACCCTCTTAGAAATGGGAAGGTTTTTTTTTTCTTAATCAAGGACTAAGGCCTCAGAGCCTTTAGAGAAAACACTGAGCAGCTGAATAAACCAGTGGATCAATGGGTTGATATATTCTAATTCATTCACATCTACACTTTCAATTTCCCGAGTTCCATGAAGCAACAATCCACAAAACGCTTCTCAAAAAAAAAAAAGTCCATGATAAAATAAGTTTGGAAAACTCCACCCTTCTCTTCAAGCTTTATCATGCACTTAAGCACGATAAAATTTCTCAGAAATCAGGCATTAAGAAATTGATTAACTTTGTTTACCCCATGTGTCACAAACTTATTTGATCACCAAAAAGTATTAACAGCCCATATAATTCCATGAAGTACAAGCCAGGAAACTCTATTAAAACTCAAAAGGAGAAGACAGTTTAATGAAGAATTTAAGGGAAAAAAATTGACATATTGTGGTAGGTAGCAAAAAATTAAAATAAAATACTTTTGACTGGTGACATTTCTTTGGAAGAATTTTGGATTTATTAGAAATACATTCTGTGGTTATCTATCTTGAGTGGTTAAGAGTATGTTTGGGGGACTTGGGCGTGGATGGAGGGGCTCTGCAGCACTCCTGGCAAAGCAGAACAGCGAGGGAAAACACTTGGTGTGGACCAACAGCTTAACCAAGAACATGGGCCATCTGTATATCACACGTTTATTGGTGACATCAACTATGCACACACTTCACATGAAATTAGTTGTATCAGAGTTAATAGTAATTTAAAAGTAAAAGACATAAAAGAATACATAGAATTTATGATTAAGTTCATTAACAAGTACTCATGTCTACAGACGTCCTCAGTCATGTCAATTGCCTTGGCCTTCTCTTTCAACGTACAGATAGAGGTTAAGCCAGAAGGGATTAAGGGACAGCTCGTATTAATGTTACTGGGACTTAGTGTACTAGGAACAAGTCCACCTTCAATAGCTCTGAACAGTGTTATATTGTTCTTTGTTTCCTGGAACAAAGAACTACCAATTCCTCCATGTTTTTACCAACAAGTGATGGTTCACTAATTCCTTCCTAACTTTTCTAATAGAGCACTGTTTCTCAAAGTGTGGTCCTTAGAGCATCAGAATCAGTAGCACTTGGGGGACTTGTAAGGAATGTAGATTCTCAAGTCCCACTCTATAATCAGAAACTCTGAGGGAGAGGCACCTTGATCTGTGTTTTAAGCCTTCCAGAGACTTTTGATCCACACTCAAGTTTGCGAACCACTGCACTAAGGAAGTATGATTGTTGTCTGTCCTGGATGTTTCTAATAACCACATCAGATAGTCCTTGTATCGATTCACAAACCTAATTTTAAATGAGCCAAAATTTTTAAACATAGCAGTTATGTTGTAAAATAACAAGCAGGCAGTCCAAAATTTGTACAAGATTTAACTGAAAATTGAATTGAAAGTTGGCATAATGAAACTTGGAATAGATTTCCCCATGGGCCTAATGCTACAAAATTGTGGCAAAGGAAGGAAGCCATTCCAAAGGAGTCTATTCGTATCAATTTAATTGTACTCCAGTATTGATAGCATTAACTTCAGTTCTGAAAGGAGTGACAATGAAGTTTAAGAAGGAAATGAGAAGGTTAAGAGAGGGAGAAAAAAAGAAAAAAGAAAGAAATTGGTAAAGAGGAGAAATAGCTATTCCCCCATGTTTTTTTTTTTTTTGGTGTAGCGATAACTACAGGTACAATGCACAAAAATCAATTTTCTTTGACTGCATTAAAACTTGCTAGATATATCAGAATCCTAAGTTTTATCAAGTCCCCTTTACAATAAAGCTTTATTCTCTCTTCAAATCTTCTACATCATAGTAATAAGGTAGAGTGTGTACATTTTGCTTTAAGCTCTAAAGCTGGTGAAACCAAAAAACACACCTTCTAGATTCAAGCAGGAAATCGGAGTTAAGAAATATAATAAGAAGTAGTGTTATATATTGCTCCAATATAATAAGGAGCATTGAGGCTCTGAAGAATTAGAGGTACATGCTCTAAGGAATCCTTTCTCCATTTTTGACACTACATCTCAAAGAACACACCCTTGAGCTTAATTTCCCCCTTTATGCACCACTTTGTGACATCTACGTCGAAGAAAACCCCTCTTCCACCTGGCCCCACCCAAAAGTCCAATTTGGGCAATGTAAGTTATCTCAGATGAATGTTGGAAAGAATGCAACTGAAAATTATTTCACATTTAGGTATGAATAACTAATCAAGCTAGTAACTGTCTGGTAAGTTCAGGCAGCTATTGCTGATTTTCAGGTTATTCTCTACTTTTCTTCTAACTCATGGGTCCTCTTTGATTTCTATCACAATAGATATTGCACAGTATTTTCAGAGCGTCCAGAGGAGGGGTACAGACAACCTTTGTGAGTATCAATCATTGAGAGCTTGTGAACTGAGAAATGCCACTGATCTTTCATGTACTTTCACCATAGGAAAAACAGGAAACTAACTTCAACAGTCACTACAGAGCAAACAATCTAGGAAGGTGCCTGTGATGATTAAAAACCAAAAGCAAGTTGAAAACAAAAAGCCAAAGACAAAAGCCAGAGCTTCTCAAAACTGGGAGCTCGTCAGAATTCCAGGAGGAGACTTAGGACCCAGGGCCACAGCCCCCCCAAACAACTAGGCATTCATATTTTTTAAAAAAATTCCCCACATGGTTACATTGCTCAATATATAAAATTATTGCCAAGAGCATCAGATTTACTCCTGCTTCCAAATCTCATGCACAAATGCTAATTCCTGCTTATGAGTTTTCTGAAGAGCCTAACCAATATTCTTTAACTTAGAACACATAACCATAGACATCCAGTGGCTTCCCCACCAGATCAAACCTACTACCTTTCTTTTCATATGTTAGTTAAAATTCAGTTCCCCTTTAATCTTTAGCAAACTCATACCATGGATGTAATCCTTGTTACAATTTGCTTTTGAGTCAGAGTTTCTTTAAATTAAATACATTTGTGTAAAGTTACTATATTTGACATATATACTCAAACCACAAAATATGTTTTCTTTCTCCATTTTCCATTCATGTTTTGTGATGGTTTGACATGTGAAAGACAATTCCTCGGGACAGACACATGATGGTAATAGAACTCTCCTACCCTAAATATTAAAAATTCAGCATTGAGAGCTCATCTTCAGTACTACCTCAAAGGATGTTATAAGAAGGGGCAATGGGAGCAGGGTAGTGTGCAGGAGGGACACGGCAGATGGGGGCATTTTACAGTAAAAGTTGTTTTTCAGATGGACCAGTTTTCAGTTACTATAATGACAGAACAGGTACGGAAGGTGTTCAAAAGTGGTCATTCCAGCCAGCTTTCTAAGACTGAAATATAGCCCTATACCATCACAATGTACATACTATGCTTGTCTTTGGGCATGCCTGCAGTTGCTGTCATCTGTCAGAGTGAAATTGTGCCCATTCTCAAAATAGCATGCCAGTTTCCTGGGATCAGGTCAGGTTTCACTGGAGAACAGAAATGAAAGGGTGACTTAATGTCTCTAAACTAGGGACAGATTCACAGCTATTAAATCTAAGACCATGCCCTATGATGGGCTTCACCTGTTCTAAGAGATAAAGACGTGAGAGCTCATAACCGAAACCTAACTTAAATTTATGATTGCATAAACAGGAACACCTGGGGGTTTAAATGGCCCTCTAAGCACTATCATGACGAAAGCTCCAGCAGTAAGAAGTAAACGAAATAAACCAGTTCCTATGACAGGATACGCTAACACTACTTCTACTCCTTTACCCTTCTCCCCCTTTACCAAAATTCATTAGAGGCTATAAAAGCTCAATATGCACAATCTTAGCATCATTTGCATCTAAGGATGACCATGGAACACAGTGTTTGCTATGAGATATAAGCAGCGGTCCACTGGAGTGAGTCTGGAGGAGATGTAACTGGTGGCTTTCTTTTCCTTTCTTCTGGACTCAAGTGGTACCTGAACAGTAGCTGTCAACTTGTAATTAGAAAGAAAAGGTCAAGAGAATCAGACACACCAGCCCTGTTGGGACTGAGATGTCAAGGCCAACACAGCCCACCTCCAGACATCTTGTTATGTAAAATTTGTTAAGACCACAGTTAGCTGGGTTTTCTGTTACATTCAGTGGAACACATACCTAACTGATACATGGCCTCAACATAATGGATGTCTTCCAGTTTAAATTTCTCTCATCATTCATAGTTCTAGTGTTGTACTAGTGAATATTTAATAACTGGCTCCCTCAAAAGGACAAAAAAAAAAAAAAGCCCTGATGAGTAGTGTTTGCTGGTTTCTGTAGTCTTTCCCCACCATGGAAATTTCAAGAGACCAACAGTGATGTCACTGAAAATGCAGATAGGAAGGGATTCATACAATTGGATCTCATGAGCCAATGCAAACCACCTCCACTACATCACTGGATATTTCCCCAATAACTAACTACATTTTCATAAAACTATTAGAGTTCATTAATGTTACTTTCAATTTCATTATAATAGAGAACAGAATTTCTACAGAGAGGAACACAGAGCTCAGAATTACTGAATGTAAAGATAAATTGGCTAACTTTATTAAACTGGAAGGAGCTATCAACTTCAGGAAAAACTTTAAGTGCAAACTTAGAAGTTGTTTTCAGTCTCAAGCCAAATGTACTTATTAACTCAATAGGAAAATTTCCAATTTTCCTCCTTGGAGGAAAGAATAGAATTTAATTCACTATCACAGCAGAGAAAATTTAGTACACAGATTTGAAAACAACATTGGTATAATGTTAAATAACTTGCATGAAAACATATTTTAGCTCCCATAAATTTGCATGGCTTTGCCTATAATCCAGAATGAAAAGGGAAGTATTTCCACTCTTCTTCTAGTCCTTAGGTCTAACTATTTTTACAATAGGGCTGCTGTCATATGCAATTACCTAAAAGAGAAGAAAACTTACACTATAGTACAAAATACTTTAGTGGCTGTTATCTATGAAGAGTATTCCCTACAATTTCCTTAGCAAGGTCTCTGTGGATAGGAATCCTTATATATTAAAGCAAAGCAAAATCTTAACACTCAAGTTTTTGGTTTTTTTTAAGCACCAAAGTAGTTCTTCTACAAACATGCACAATGAATTACCCCACTCCTTCAGCATGACAAGAGCATATAATTTTCTTGGGATAGATAAGTACAGGCTTCATTACCAAAGTGATTCTTTAGATATTAAATGGCCTAGTAAGAAAATATTTCCAACTGAAATAATTGGCAGTTCTGAAAGAATGGTTATTCAAAATGTCTTCTGATTTCTTACTTTTTCCCTTGTAAAATCCCCAATATCTTTGTCTAATTTGATTCTTGGTTTGTTCTGAGAATATCTAACTGTTAGTGGCATAGGGTATAATTTAAGAGCATTAGCTCAAACTGAAAAAAATAAGTTCACTTACATTGCATTCTTTTTTTTAATAAGGATAGTTAAAATACTAAAGAAATAAGCCAAGTGTGTCTTAAAATAGTCATTCGGCCTAACTTTTATATGTATTATTCTTTACCATAGGCTCTTTGTAACCGCTATAAATAAGCAAAAAAAATTTATCAAAATTTTGGTGTAACAATCTTCCATAGTTGCAATTTGGAATAAAATAGGATTCTATCAATGCAGAATTGATCACCAGAAATATCTTGTTATAGCGGACTCCAAGATCGAACCAAAAATAATTTTTATATTTTTAAGCAAAACCTCCTCAGCTAATTTTATTCTGAAGACAATGCCTGAATTTTATTTCAGCATTCAAGAGGTTAAAAAATCTTTCGTGACACAAATCCATAGGTACACTTTACTCAATTATTCATGTATTATTCTATGCCAATAAAGCATCTAAAGATGTGCCAGGAGATGCCAAATGAATACAAACCACACACACATACACACACATGCAAAAAATGTCCTAAAAGAAATCAGTCAGTTAAATTCACATGTGGTTTAGAAAAATTAACAGCATGGAACTGTTTACGTTACACTGAGCTGTTTCTAATTACAGGAAAGTGTACCCAATCAATAGGAGATCAAATGCCCATATTTGAGTATCCAAACAAGAAAACGACAGTTGTAAATACTGTACTGAAATGCTTTTAAATGGTGAGATTTTACCTTTAAGATATCTGAATTTTATACCAGAGGGGACAGTTCTGGTTTGGGTTAGCCATTCATTTTGTAACAGTTTTCACCCAAGGCATAGGATTTCTCATGATTACTGAGGTAATGTATGTAAACCATAACCACGTCAAAGTTCATGGTGGAAACAAGTTAAGAATATGCAGTCATGATAGGAAAAAATAAGTGATACTCAAAGTTCCACGTTGTTGTGACTTCTCATCAAATGATGAACCAAGACCACTGTATAAAACTGATCTAATGAAGTACGACCATGTATTACAAATGTTTATTATAATCATCTTTGTGTCTTCGATTTTTAGAAGTTCTACTTATTAACTGTGTAAGAAACAATCTCCAATAGTGCCGCTAAAAATATAAACATCTTATGTAAAGCTTATTTTTATATCCTTTGAGGCACTGTAAAATTTCCCTTGACATTTAACTAGGTCTAGAAACTAATATATGAGAGAAATTGGGAGAAAGGAGGAGGCAGCAGGGAGACATAGGTATTGCCAGTGTAGCAAGTTCTTCCGTTTGCTTTTTTTGGCATCACCGTTAATCCCACCACATGTTTTGCCGTGCATAGCAATTGGCTACAAAAAGCACTTATTAATAGCAGCTGCCCCTTATGCTTCAGAATTTTAAAAAAATCAATACCTAAAAAATAATACAAAACAAAACCACTGGTTTCATAAAGGTACAGAAACTAAAATATTCAAAGCAAATATTATATTTTACTGGATGGGCTCTAAACCCTTAGAAGGACCTATCAAAAAGATAAAGGTAGGCTGTGAAAATTAGATAACCAGTTGGACCTATCACTCACCCCACCTGAACGTCTCATAGTTCTAAAAGCTTAATTTCACAAATGTAAAAAAAAACGTAAATAACTGCATTTTAAAAAGTGACTCAAAGTAGTATCTGATATGCAATCCAAAGTTACAGAAAGGTTGAATTTCCTTTAGAGATGGATTTAAAATAGCCATCTCCACAATACATAAATTCACACAACCCTAGTTTTGAGAATTTGTGGATCTTTTTCTCCTTCTCTCATGCACTGACAATGAATTCTTTGTAGAATTATTCCTTAAATTACCACACTTCTCCCAAAATAATACTCTCACAGGTTTATAGTAGATATCCTTATGCGTATTTCAGATGATCATAGCTACAAGTTACTGTCTAATAAACTGTATAAACAATAGCAATTTTAAAGCAACGTATGAAAGTAACCAATGTACTTTTTCAAAATGTTATTTTAGGGTGACTACTTAAAGACAATTCTATTATCCTACAAGTTGAATGAGAAGGGCATTCCATTTAAGAAAGTTTACCATTCTTCCCTTTAAAATCAGAGAAGCATGTTAGGTTATTAATGGGAGGAGAAGAAGAAGGTAAGTGTGATTTTTAAATTGGGGACAACTGTTTCTCCAAGGCATTGTCAGAGACACCATTCATTTTTGCCTTATAGGCATCATTACCAACCTACACTACTTGTGAAGAGAAAGCCTGCTCTACCATCTTCTGAACTCTGCTGATCTGTAGTTTACCCAATTCCTGTTTCTTACTCATTTTTTTGTTTTCTACTGTGATATTTTCTTTAACCTCACGTCAGAAATACATTTGCACAGTGACTTTACACCTCTGTCCTCTTCAGCATCCAGCAATGTTTGTAAAAATATCTGGAAGGGTCCCCTTATTTTGCTGTCCACGATTTGGTGTATTTCCAAGGGTGAGAGGAGCAGATTCAAGCAGCTGAAACTTCATCCTTTAGCAAAGCTTAACAGCTGCTTCCATTTACAGCTTTCAAGACCTATCCTGGTTTACAAGTGTTTGCACATGTAGGCCAGGCTACCAAACACTAGAAGATTCTCTACAAATGAAATTTACACATGGGGGAAAGTTCACTGTGGTAACGCTGCAAAATACCCTTAGACTTTTCATTCCTTCTTCTTTACTGGTTTTCAACTCGCCTAGTTACGCTCCAGGCATGCAAGCCTTCCTGTCACCCCTCTGACATTTTCCTTCAGCACAGATACAAAGCAAGGTGAAACTTCTCAGATTTCTTAACTCTGCACTTGGCCACACCCTGACCAGGCACGCCTTCTCTACACCTCCCCATCCCTCCCTCCTGAAAGACTACGTAGGACAATATTTCTCTTAAGTCGGTTTGCTCGTTCCTTTATATTTTTAAAACCCGTTTCAATCGCATAATGAAACCGATATCCGGTGGTTTCCTTAAAAAAAAAAAAAATGCCCACCCGTATCTACTTGACCCGAAAGAAAAACTTGAGTTTCTGCTTTCCCGGAGAGCGGCACCCCTCCTCCCCCTCCTCCCTCGGAAGCGCCCGGCGTGGTTCCCCGCGTGGTTCCCCGCCCTCCCCACGCGCGCGGGGGCGCGGTGACAGTCCCCTGCTGCTCCTCCGCTCAGCGCCACAACAACTTTCCAAAACCCTGTACTAACTTCCAGGGCACAGCCTCTGCGGAGAGAAGCCGGAACGCTCGAGACCCCACACTGAAAAGCAAGGCAGCAAGGTCCTACCAGCTCGGCTCCTGATGACGTCGGTGAATCCGTCCCCAGCGGCATGTTCCCGGGGCTGCTCCGGACCCCCAGGCTGAGCCATAGCCACACGCCACGTGTCCCGGCTCCCCAACGCCCCAAACTTTGGAGGCAGGTGGGTCCGCGCGGTCCGCCTGGTGCTCTCCAGAGCAGGTAGCTAGCTGGGGCTCTGGTGTGTGAGGGCGGATTTCTCTTCTCCCCGGGCCCTCAGCCACGGAAATAGGGATGCGTAGGGGGGCGGGGAGGGATGGTGAGCTGGAAAATACAGAAACACCGACACCTGGCTTGGTGGAAAGGCGAAGCCGTCAAAATGCCCAGCCCATGCTTGAAGAGGAGGAAACAGGTGCTGTGTCCCAGCTCCTGCCCCCAAAATAGAGTGGGCGAGGCCTGGAAGGTGAAAGCTGAGGAGGGACCCGGTGGTCAATAAATCCACAAGCAAGTTGGAGACTCGCTTTTCCACGCTGCGCAGAATCGATGCAAAAACAGGAGCAATTAGGGAGCCGCTTGCCAAAAGCAGCACATGAGGTCATGAATGATTTAGCATTGCCACTTATAAGATGACTACACTGAAGAGAAGGGTCACTGGCTTTTGCTGTCTGGGTCACTCGCACGTGTGTACCCCATGGTTGTATCCTGACTCAAATGCACTGACCAGAAATGGGGAATATAGGCTGAGAATAATCATATTTCTTAGGAGATTTCACCAAACCTACCCACCCTTCTTTCAGTGTGTATATTCACTCTGACTGGCTCCTCCATCCCTTCCTCCCACCACTGAAGCTAGAATTAGATTGGACTATAAACAGCTCATATGACTTTATTTTCTAAAAATTTCAGAAGCGACTTTCATTTGGTTAGTATCCTTACTCCTCCCCCCCCCACCCCACCCTGACACACATATAATTCATCCTGCACTTCTTCCGGCAGAAGCCCAGTCACCCCAAATCCTGCCCATCACCTACCAAAGACAAATTAACTTTACAAGAAGAGCTTGGCAAGGGGCCTAGCAACAGCTAAGGATTTTCTTTTCTTGTTTTCTTCTGCATTTTCATGCAGAGTAGATTCCTACCCTCTTCTAAAGCACTGGTTCTCTAACATTGCTAGACAGTGGAATCTGGGAACTTTACAAACCACTAAGGCTTGGTTTCCACCCCCAGAGATGACGATTAATTGTTCTGGACTCTCACCTGGGCATCAGGAGTTTAAAAAGCTTGCGGGTGATTCCAATGGGCAATCAAGTCTGAAAAACATTGTGATGAAAGAGCCGATTGGGTACCTTCATCAAGACAATTTTATCAGTAACCCTCTTCCATTCCCATTATAATGCCTTAGACTAAAAACATAATATTTTTAATACCTGTTTTCCATTGCCAGATTGGCCTTTTGCATGACAGTGGATAACTTAAGTTGACAAAAACGTAGTAGTTAGGCTTAGCTCCAGAATTTCCTTAGATTAAGCGTAGAGCAGCTCTCAGGATGGAGTCTCAACTTGGTATTTCTCAATTGGCATCAGCCTGAGATGTTATGCCTACTGAAAGTCTGTCTTTGTTGTTATTTATAGGCAGACCTCTTAAGTTTCCCAAATGCCTATTCTTTTCAGAAATATCAATGCTCTTTCTAACAAGTTCATCAGATGGGAAATATTCAGAGATATAGCATAGCTCCTATATCAGAAAAGAATAAAAGTATAACAATTGTCCAGAATTTTTTTAAGCACAAAGATTGTGGCATACTATAGTTTATATTATTATGCTACTCTAATCAGAACAGTAAGGAATTGGTACAGAGATAAACAAAATGATGGAACAGAATAGAATACAGAAACATATCCAGCCAAAGGGAATGCACTACATATGACATTTCAATTTAGTCATTAAAAATGGAATATATCATAATGGTGTTTCCATAAAGTTAGACTCCTGTAATTTAAACTGTATAAAAATAAGTTCCAAATAGAGTAAAGATCCAAATATACAAAATAAAACCAAATAAATGAGGAATATGTAACAGTTTAAATTATGGGGGCATTCTTAAACCAAACACTAATCTGCAATGACTTTAAGGAGAAAATTGTCACTTTCAAGTACGTGAGAAATAAAATTTTCTATAAAGCCAAAGACTTTATAATAAAGCAAAAAGACAATAAACTGAGATTAAAACATCTGAACAGAGGTTTAATATCTCTATTTAATAAAATTCTACAAATTGATTTTAAAAAACAAACAATCCAATTAAAAAATAATGAACAAATAACCTGAACAGAAAATCCACAAAAGAGAACATGCAAATAACCAATAAACCTTTGAAAAGTTATCTACCTTCTCATAATCAGGAAAAGGCAAAAGGAGATATTTCCCACCCATCAGATAGAGGAAAGAACAAATGAATGGAATAACATTCAACTGTGGAAAGTGGGTGAGAAAAAAAGCCATTCATATACCACACTGGTGAGATATTGATACATTTTAAGAAAATAACCTGAAAATAGCTATTAAAATGTACATAATCTATTGCCCATCAATACATCTTTAAGAATCTATCTTACAGAAATAAAATCACCAGTATATAAGGATATATATAAGGTTTTTTAATTAAAGCCTTATTTCTGAGAAGACATTCACTGAAAACCACCTAAATGTCTTTTAATTGGGAAACCATTGAAGCAATTATATCATATCACACAATGGGAT
Source organism: Balaenoptera musculus (assembly GCF_009873245.2). NCBI lineage: Eukaryota > Metazoa > Chordata > Mammalia > Artiodactyla > Balaenopteridae > Balaenoptera > Balaenoptera musculus. The sequence goes on from NC_045806.1 coordinate 29,251,702, forward strand.
ATTATGCAGCTACTTAAAAGAAAAAGAGTATGATTTGTACCCTAAACAAGTTATTATCAAAACAAACCAACTCCAGTGCTATATTAAAACAACAATATATGTATCACAATGAAGTTCATTTTATCTGGGCAAGCAAAGATTCATTTTAATACATGAAACCCAATTATTGTGATTCATCACATTAAAAACATGAAGGGTAAAAATAAATGCAGAAAAAGTGTTGGAAAATTTAACTCACACTCACAAAAAATTTAAAAAATATAAAACCTCCTGGTAAACTAGGAATAGAAGGAATCTTCCTTGATCTGCTAAAATGTATCTATAAATAATAGCAAACACTACTTTAATTAATATACTAGTCAGTGTAACAAGAAAACAAAGTAAAAGTTATGAGATTTGGAAAGGGAGAATGAAGTTGTTATTGTTTGCAGACTACATATACGTAGAAAACTCAGAGTCCTCAGATAATAATATTTTACAATTAATAAGTGGATTTAACAAGGTTTCTGGATGTCATGTTAATGTCCAAAAATTAACTGTATTTCTATAGTTCTATAAACTATTATATAAACTTATTGTTTATATAATAAACTTTGTTTATATTGTTTACATAATACGCTTTATTATATGAACTATAAACTATTATAAAATAGTTCTATAAACTATTTTAAAGTGATATTTTAAAAAATAATTCCATCAGTAAACATCAAATATGTGCAAGAACTCTGAACACAAATTACATAAATGAGAGGAATTAAAGAAAACCTAAATAAATGGAGAAACATACCATGCTCATGGATTGGTAGGATGGAGGTTGTAAAGGTGTAAATTCCCCCAAAGTTGATCTGTAGTCAAAGAAACCCCAGTTAATCCCATCAGGAGTGTGTGTGTGTGTGTGTGTATGTAAATTCTAAAATGCATGTGTATATGTAAAGTGGCAAAATAGCCAAGACAATCTTAAAAAGAACAAAGTTGGAGAATTTTTCACCAACAGATCTTACAAATTATTATGGAGCTATTGTAATTCAAACAGTATGCTATTGGTATGAGGATAGACAAATACTCCAATAGAACAGAACTGAAAATATAGACTCACATATGTAGATAATCACCTGATTTATGACAAAGGTGGCACTACAATTCATAGGGAATGAAAATTCCTCTCAATAAACAGTGTGGCGTCAATTAGAGATTCGATTTTAGACTTAAATGTGAAAACTGTTAAAGGAAGAACAATGAAAGTGCTAGAAGATAACAAGAGAATAGCTTTATGACCTTGGGATGGACATTTTTTTAAACAGGATATAAAAGTACTAAGATTAAAGGAAAAAGACTGGCATATCGACTTCATTAAAATGAGGAATTCTATTTGTCACAGGGCCTCAGTAAGGGACTGAAAATGAACATCACAGAGTGGGAAATATGTGTGTGTATGTAAAAAACCTACAGGTACCTGGAATACATAAAATACTCATACAAATCAGTAACAAACAAAACCCAATTTTAACAAAATGAATGAAACCTTGAATAGATGTTTTACCAAAGAGGATATCCAAATGGCCGATAAAAATATGAAAAGATGTTAAACATTGTATAGCCATCAAGATATTAAAATTTAAACCACAAAGCAAAACAACTACACACCCATTGTAATGGCAACAATCAAAATCAAAACAAAACTGAAAATACTAAATATTGATGAAAATGTGGTGTGATTGGAATTCTTACACGCTTTACAGGAGTGAAAATCACAACTTCTTTGAAAAACCATTCGCAGAATATACTAAAGCAAAAATTATGCATCCTGCATGACACATAAATCCCACTTTTAGGTATATTCCCAACAACAACAACAAAAACTACCTGCATCAAAGACAGGAACAATATTTCAGCATTTTACATAACAGCCAAAGTTAGAAACAACCCTTTTATCCATAAACAGTAAAACTGATAAATATGTATGGCTATATTCATAAAATGAATGCTATAGCAATGAAACGAATGGACTACTGCTACATGCAATAACATGCATGGATTCCACAGGCATAATTTAAGTGAAAGAAATAAACACTAAAGGTACATACTCTATACTTCTATTTACATAAGGATTAAAAGCAGGTAAAACCAATTTATGGTGATAGAAGATAAAACTAGTTATCTTTCAAGGGATGCAGTGATTGGGGGTCAGGCAACAGGAAAGCTTCTGGGATTCTTGTAATGCCTGTTTCTTGTTCTGGGAGATATACTCGTTCATTTTGTAAAAATTAAGCTGTGCATTTATAATTCATATATTTTCTTTATGTATATTTCCATGTGAAGTTTCATTTTAAAAATAAACATGGGTTCAAACTACATGCAAATATATTTAAATATATTTGTGAAATATTGTTATATGAAACACGCAAACTGTAGTTTAATATTTATAGTATCTTATTGAAAAACATCAACTATATGAGGATGTATACTGTCTGTACAAGCAACTGTATAAAAACATATATATGAACATACAAAAGGGAAACTGTGTCGTTTTAATAATGAAGAAAGATTCTGTGAACCTCTGAGATGCTTAAGCTTTGAAAGACTGAGAGAGTAGAGAGCTAGAAATGTTGCTCATTATTTTATTCTATTAGAAACATCTTCAAAAGTTAGTTTCAAGTATGCCAGGAAACCCTCTGGTGTAGATGGTCAAGCAATGAAAAAGAAGCCATTTGCAAATCTTCCTTCTCCCTAACCCATACTGTTGTATTTATTTCAACACATATAGAAGATAGACTTCTTAGCATTTTCTTATTCAAAACTTTAAGGCTAGAGAGGCTAGAATACCTCTCTTTAGATGAGCCAGTTACTTCTAGGTGACTGCTTAAAAGGCCTATAGAAATTTCAGATTATGGTTCACGCAGGGTATTATCTCAAGTAAAAGAATTCCATGGACCCTGCTAACGTTTCAGTTACTCTACATCAGAAAGTATTTGCAACTAGAGAAAAGAAAGACATTCAAATAATATCATGTCAAAGGGTTTCAGATTTCCAGCTAAAGCCATTTATTTTATGAACTGTCCAACTAGAAAATGAATAACATGGTATGATTAACTGAAAGTCCACCACTTTAATTATGAATAGATCATGGCATCCTAGATGCTCTCAAAGATGGCACATCCCTATTATATTAAAAATAAGCATTCCATGTAATTTCCTTTAGTAGATAATGCTGAAACGGATTTTAGACGTACGTTTTATGCACTATCATCACTTTTATATAGAGGTGTCCATTGATTGCAAGCGAGAACTTTCATGAATCAACATGGCTATTAGTTGGTTTTCTCTTAACACAGATTTTAGAAAACTCAGTTTGAAATAAATGTATTTTAGGGATGCAGAGAAAGCATTTTTTCCCTGGGAGACTGGAAGTTGAGTTGATATTTTTAGATTGCTGTCGTGGATTCTGCAAATTTTTCTAAGAAACATTTTCTACACAATCAAGGGTAATTTGAATCACTACACTTTCCCATTCTTTCCAAAGAATTTTTTTAGGGATCTCTTTGAAATTTTGACTACTAGAATGATCTAAATTTAAGCATTCTCTTCTGGCATGTCCTCAGACTAGGAGTGTTTTAGGAGAAGACGGAATGTTGCCTTGATATTGAGGATCTATGATATTAGAGCTAAAATCTAGGTGTTAAGATTTTTCTATTCACTGTCTGAAAACTTCCAATATCCCATGCTGCTCAAGATCAGTTTCCTAGGTTGAATCTGGTAGTAAGGTTAATTTTCCTCATCCTGGTTGTTACCATCAAGGTGAGTCCCAGAGGTGGGGGGGGGGGCTCTCATGAGTCTTTAAAAGCCTGTCTACCCTAAGCAGACACCAGTTTTTTGTTCATGCAAAACAAACATACACCCACGTACTACAAGGAACAAGCACTGAAGTTTCCCATAAGCGTCCCCATCATAAATATTCTAAAAGTGGTAAATGAGTGGGTTTCTTCAAATGATTTCTCAGCTCCTCAGATAATGGGCCAGTTTGACTCTACCCCTGTGTGACCCGCCTGAAAGATCATTTCCTTCTGGATTACAATACTAACACTTGTTTAGTTCATGATTGACATTTATAGAATGGTCTTGATACAGTTCATTTTATTGGGGAAATTAGGCGAATACACACATGACAAAGAGAGTATAGAAACATTGCAAAATAATTACAAGTGTAGCAGAGGCTGTCGATGCCTCATGTATCCCCATGGCACACACCATTCCCACGTGTACCCACAGCCTCTGAGAGCAAGCACGGGAGACTTTCTGCCTGAGGGCATTCTCTGGCCTTTGGAGTATGCCAGGCCTATACTCAGAGCAGACGATACACACCAGGAAGGTAATGGCGTCGGAGCAGTCTGCAACAATGAGAAATGGGAGTTGGTAGATAGATTCTCCAACTTCCTTCCCAAGATGAAATAACTCTGAGGCAAATATTCTTCCCAATCTCCCACAATCCCTAACAAGATTGAGACCCAGTTGTCCACAGCAGAAACCTGTTCATTAACACACACTATATTAGGTTTTTTCCTTTGCCTCTATCACCTCCCCATTTCCCTACTAGAGGTATCACCTCTCAAATTAATCATTTGCTTTCAAATTCACGTCTTAGCATCTGCTTCCAATTATAGCTTTACCACTAATTTTCTATGTAACCTATAGAAACTTCTGGATGTCATTTATTTATTAAAAGATTGGAAAAGACTGCTTAGTAGCTAATGTCACAGACAGTTCTAAAATTTTAATTGTGTCTGGAGACCCAGAATTTGCCCAAAATTATCAAATTCAGAGCCATGCCTGATTAGATAATTGAAGAGGAGAAGGAGTAAACCCTTTTTTTGAGGTTTAGTTATAGCAGAGCTGTTTTCGGAAGTCCGTGCTGTCAAGAAAAAGGCCAGCCTAGCAGGCAACACAGGAAACATATTAGTTTATGAGTGAAAGTTTCTGGCCAAATTAAAACTCCAAAAATGAAAGTTGCAAACATTAGTGGTTTCTTCAAAATGGTCTGTACAAAGAAGAAATAAATTTGACATGGGTCTAGTCACAAAAGAACCGTTGGTCATACATTGTTATCTCAGAAGGAGGTCAAAAAGAATAATCATCAGCTTCTCCTACAAATTGATTCATTTTGCAAAATATGCCTATGTTCTTTCCCAAATCTGCCTCTCAACCACACTGAGCCTTATCTTTTCTTCATGTGTATGGCAGATTGCATTTTTGCAATATTTTTGCCTCCACATGCTCTACCAGAACCTTGGCAATACCCAATCAAGAAGTATAATCTCTTTTCCCTTCCCTTGGAATTGGGGAGGCCTTGGTGATTGCCTTGGTGAATTTAATGTGGCTGAAATATGCTGGGTGACTTCCAAGGTTAGGTCATAAAAGGTGATAAAGCTTCTGCCCAGTTGTCTCTCTTGAGATACCCCTGGAACCCAGCCACCATGCTGTGAGGAAGACAAGCAGCCACCTGGAAAGGTCACGTATAGGTGTTCTAAACACAAGACCAGCAAAATTCCCAACTAACAGCCAGTGCCAACCATCAGACATGAGTAAGGAGGGAGTAAGTCTTTAGATGATTCCAGCCCCCAGCCTTGAGTCGCTTTCTATGGTATCATGTGGAAGAGATCAGATATTCATGTCAAACTCTGCCCAAATTTGCAGATCCATGAGAAAAATCAATGCTGTCATTGTTTTAAGCCACTACATTTTGAGGTGGCCTGTTATGTAGCAAAATATTTCCAGAAATAAATGGTAAAGTGGAAATATTACCCATTAGATGTAATAACATATGTGAGAGCAATTTGCTAGCTGTGAAATGCTATGAATATGAGGAATTTTCATTTAGATCTTGCCGCTATAGAACTTACAATACATTGGACATATAAGGCATACACATAAATATTTGATAAGTGCCCTATGAATGGTTTCAAAAGGTGCTGTAAGAAACTACCTAGGGAAAGACAACTCCGTACTTGACAAAAATTAAGTATGAGAGCTTATACAACAATCAACAAATATTTCTCTGCATTGCATACATAAATTTGGATTTGTATTCAAATTGTTTATCTATGCATGATCTAAAGCTGAACAAATTTGATGTATGACAAGAAGTTAAGTCTTTCAGACACCGGGAAAGTATCCTCTGCAAATTCACGGACAACTCATCCAGTCCTATGCTTTCAAATACAGTGGTTTCACAGCTTCACCATTTCCCCTGCAATCTAGACTTGTCATTGAACTGCCTATCGCATTTGTCCATTTAGATATTTAAAGGCCATTTCAAGTTCTTGACTGCCCCCCACCACCTGTCAATATGCTCTTCACCCATCTCAGTTAATGGCTCCATCATTTACCCAATTGCTTAGGCCTAATATCTAGGTGTCTTAGGCCTAATACCTAATATGTAGGTGACACCTCATATCAACCCCCTTCTCTCACATGCCAAATCAACCTATCAGCAAATCCTACAAACTTTACCTCCAAAATGTACCTCATACTGTGAATTCTCATAACCCTTGTCTAAATCGCTATCTTCTATCATCTGACCACTGCATCGACTTCAGGGTTGTTCTCTGGGCTTGCACTCTTATTCCACTACAGATATGTTTTAGACAATAACCAGAGTGATCTTTTAAAAATATTTAGCATATCTCATCACTTTCATACTTTTTTTTTTTTAGCAGAGTAATACAGATGCCTTTGACTATATATATTTTAGTTATTATCAGGCACAATTTGTTGAATATTTTTTCTTCCTTTTTTATTTCTCCTCTACCTTTTTTTTTGAATTTTTGAATTTTATTTTATTTATTTTTTTATAAGCAGGTTCTTATTAATCCATTTTATACATATTAGTGTATATATGTCAATCTCAATCTCCCAATTCTTTTTTATCTTATTATTTTTCAGTTAAAGTACAGTTGATTTACACTATTATATTATTATATTAGTTTCAGGTGTACACCATAGTAATTCAATATTTTTATAGATTATACTCCATTTTAAGTTATTATAAAATATTGGCTATATTCCCTGTGCTATACAAGATATCCTTGTATCTTATTTCTTTTATACATAATGGTTTGTACCTCTTAATCCCCTACCCCTATGTTGCCCCTCTCCCATTTCCTCTCCCCACTGGCATCCACCTAGTTTGTTCTCTATATCTATGAGTCTGATTCTGTTTTGTTATATTCATTTCTTTGTTTATATTACTTTCATTCTTAATTCTTCCAGTGCTTTCTCATCACACTTGAACAGTAGTCTTACTTCTTTGAGCTTATTTCCTACTATTCCCTTCCCTCACTCACATTGTTCTAGCAATAACCATGCCTCATAAAATATTCCACCCTCAAGTATTATGGGTTTTGCCTTGTAATGATCTAAACCACCAGAAAAAGACACAAATGATTTGCCATATAGACATTGAGGCTATTTTTTTCAATACCTCATTCCAGCCTGTTTACCTTATTTTATGTGTACTTAGATGTATGTGTGCAATAAGGACATATATATCCTAATACATACCCTAGGCACTGTGCTAAGTGCTAAGAATACAGTGGTAAGTAAACACTCTGGACCTAATGGAATGTCCCATCTTTTGGGGGAGGTAGGAAAGCAGTGATCAAATAATCACACAAATAGATGTAAATTTGCAGCTGTGTCAAGGTGAGATACACGTTGCTTTAGTGCCTACGATAGCAGCACCTGGCTTCCTTGGGGAGGGTAGGGAGGGTTTCTTTGAGGAAGAAATTATTCATTTGAGATCTGTAGATAATAGCTAACTAATAGGATCTGTCTTTTGAAGTCCTGTCTATTAGAGCCAATGGCCTATTCATGGTACCCCTCTGAATATAAAATACGAAGTCAATTATGTCCAAAATATGGCTCTTGATCTCTCCTACCTACTTCCACCAGATCTCTTCCAAGTACCTTTTCCAGCACTTAAATAGTAACACCAATATTCCCGTTCTTCAGGCCACAAAAATTAATGTCATTCATTTAGCCTCACTTTCTCTCTCACACCTCACCTTTAATATATATCCAGAATCCAACTACATCTCCCCACCTCCAAAGTGGCTTCCCTGATGCAAGCTACCACCATGACTCTTGAATTATTTCATATCCACCTATATGTTTTTGGGTTATGACCCATTAGTGAGTCATAAATTAATTCAGTGCCTTGTAAACAACAGCAAAACAATGTCATAGAAAATAATAGAATAGAAAATACTGAACTGCATAATGTATAGAAAGAGTAAATATTGTTTTGTAAAACATTTATTTCACTTTTATTTATACATATATATGGACATAGATACATCTATCTCTAAGTGTATATGTGCACATATGTGTGTGTGTATATATCCTGAATCTCAATGTGAAAATTTTCTTACTGTGTATTAATTCAAAACATGTGAAGGTATTGTGGAGTCTCCCTGTTTCAACTTTTAGCCTCACTATAGACTATTCTCAAAACATCAATCAGAGGGATGTTCTTTATAGACAGTAAATTTTAATTATCCAATTAATGAATTTGAAATAAGGCAAAGATATTTCTCTATTTGAAATGTTTAATGGCCTCTTACTTCATTCTAAATAAAAGTCAAGTGTAGACACATACAGTGGCCTGTAATAGTCACATATTCAGCCCTCCTTCTCTCCCTTTCTCTTTAACCTAATCTTCTACTTTCATTCTTGTACACCAAATCCCAATTCTTGCTGTTAAAACATTCTCGGCACATACAACCTCAGGACTTTTGCACTTGCTTTTCTCTTTGCCTGGAAGACTTTTCCATTTATATAACTTCATGGCTTGCTCCCTCACCTCCTTCCGATATTTGCTCACTTTCTCATTGAGGCCATCTGTGACCTGCCTATTTAAAATTGCTATCACCCATTCTCACTGCCCCAAATTCCCCATTACCTTTGCCTATTTTATGTTTCTCCATAAAACTTACAACTTCCGACATACTACACATTTTGCTTCTCTGATTTTTTTCTCTCTCCCCTGACCCATGATAGAATGTGAGATCCATTAGGGTAAGGATTTTTTTGTCCATTATGTGCTCTGCACAATCCCCTGTGTCTAGACAGTTCCTGTTGCATAGAAGTTAATAAATAAATTGTTGACTGGTTGGATGGTTGGGTGGGTGGGTGGACTGATGGATGAAATAATAAATAAATGAATGTATGAAAGGAAAAGTATTCCAAGGAGTGGCAACGATATACAAAAAGGAATGGAAAGCAATTGAATGCTTTTAAATTCAGGAAAGGTGTGGAAGAGCCAAGAACTTGTAACTGAAATCATAACATCTGACTCTTATCTTGTTTAATAAAGTGTATAAAATAAGCCTTAAAAGGATATTACATCAGTTTAAATCTAAGTGTCTCTTCTTGGAATAGGACCATGATCTTTATACTGCCAGAATTTCTGGAAGCATACATTTGAGGGGTTTCTCAAATGTCTATTAATTATAAACCTAAGAGAAGGACCCATCAGTTTTTCCCAGATCTTATGAAAGATTATAGTATTCTTGAAGCACTGGCTTTGGGCTCAGTTGTAACTTCATTATCCAAAGAACTTTTTATACTATCCAAATTTAAGTAGGAAACTCATTCTTCTACTAACAATTGAGTGCTAAAAATATTTAAAAATCTAAACAAATACTTATACTTTAGATAGAAAATCTTAATAAATTTAACACACATGCACACACATACACACACACACACACGTTAGCCTACTATAGTAGAAGTAGGGCAAGTAAAAAATAAGCTATGCTGTTTTACTTTATTGTATTAATGCAGTAATGAATTTAAAATAAATCTGATGATATTATACTTTGGAAAATTGTCCTTAATTAAAAGGGAAACCAATGGGTAGAGTCTAATAAATGAGTGCATGACATATTTTTTTCATAAACAAGTAATTCTAATAATATCCTTTGGGATTTTTCAAGATATTACTATAGACTCGCAGTTATTTTCAAATACTTCTGACTGTGACCTACTGTAGGAAATACATTTTACTTTATATAATGCATATTAGAACACACAAAGATACATTCATATGTATAAAATTGAAATAAATTCTCCTGAAGCAATAATTACTCTTTTTCTTTATAAGGCATGTTAATGTTTCCTATTCTATTACGCCCTATTCTATTTTGTTTTTAGATAACAATGGCTACAAACTACTAAATTGATTTTATAATCAACTAATGCATTTGCAACTCGTAATTTGTAAAACCATCCTATGCAGGAATAGGTGCCCTCTGCAAAGAGGGCGTTGGCAAAATTTTTATAAGCTCCACAAAACAAATATTGAAATATTGGGTTGGCCAAAATTTTCGTGCGAGTTTTTCCATTCCCACACGAACTTTTTGGCCAACCCAATAAAAATAAGAAAACATATAATTGTTTTATTTTACCAATATGCAAATATTCAGGAAGATACTACTGATATTATTTACATTGACATGGAAATAGATGCATAACTGCAGATCAAGCAGCCTCATGCTCGGGGTCACTCATGCTGCGGTACAAGAACATTTTGAAGGACTTTCTTTTCAAATTTTTATTTGGAACTATGTGACTCATGCAGTAATATATACACTGACTCCAGAAATCCTTTAAATCTTTGTCTACATTAAAAAAAACCCTCTATTTCTAACTGTATTAAAGGCAATTAATCAGGGAAATCTCAAATACTAGTTCCAAACCTACACTATCAGAGGACTGAATAACGGTGCACATAAGTCATGTATGTGTCTTCCTGTGTATCTGTGGTTACTGCAATTTCCTCTTATGTTGTACCTTGTAGAGGTTATTCAAGAGAAAGAGCTTTAAAATAGTAGGGTCTGATGGGAGGAGTTGGTACAACTGGGCAACAACCCAGAAGGATACTAACTCATGGGTTCCAGTAGATTCAACTGCATATTATCTTTAAATACCTGGGCCTACCATCACTGAGTCTAGGTGGGACAAAGGGACCATGGGTAGCTACACCAGTAAATGCAAAAGATCTCACATAAATAGACCACTGAAATCACTCAAGTCTTTATCCTTGGCGGTTAAAGAATATCTATAGCTTCTGCTGCATTAAAGGCACATTTTGGACCTACATGTGTAGCCTAAACATTATTTAAGATCACAGCAAACTGGGAAAATAGCTCTATCCGCCCAGGATATGAAATGCTGCTATAAGGTTGTGGTAGTAGTGTTTTCTTAAACCTTTTTCATTAGAAGATGAAAAGCTGCCATTTCAAAGCTGCAAGGAGTTTTGAGTCACAGGAATTGAAGATTGATTGTTCCACTGTTTGGGAAAAAAACTATAAACATCTGAAAGGATCTTTTAATTTCACATATGCAAAGCCAACACCCCCTTCAGAAACAGAGAGATTTGAAATGCTGTGGTTTTTCCAACATTGTATAGGCAAAGAGCCATATTTCCTTTTGAGAAATAGTTATTGGCTCTGCATGGATTTAAAATTCACTGTGTGTGAATTGGTGCTTGTTCCCATGGAGTGCTACGTAGTCTTGTTTGAGCTTTTTATTTCCTGGAGACAAGGAGCTGAGAAGGAATTGGATTTCTAGAAGGACTTAGGGACAGAATCCTCATCTCACATGGCAGCAAACTGTAAATATTAACAATATAGGCTGTTGATGATCTGACATTGGTATTAGCAGCAGTGGACATCTAGGAAGGATGATTGTACCCAGATAGCAATAATCTAATGCAAGATAGCAGTAGCAAGGCAGGAATGTGGTGGACCACTATTAACTAGAGGATAATGCAGAGGAGAGGGATATATTAGTGCGCTAGGGCTACCGTAACAAATCACCACAAACTAGGCAATTTAAAACAGCAGAAACTAATCCTCTCACAGTTCTGGAGGCTTGAAGCCTAGAATCAAGGTTTGGCAGGGCTGTGCTCCCTCTGAAGCCCATGGGAAAAATCCTTCCTTGCCCTCTTCCAGCTTCTGGTGACTGCCAGCAATCCTTGGTGTTCCTTGGCTTGCAGCTGCATCCCTCCAATCTCTGCCTCTGTCATCACATGGCATTCTTTCTGTGTCTCAGTGTCTAAGTTTCCCTCTTCTTGTAAGAACACCAGTTACTGGAATAGGGCCCACCCTAAATGAGTAAGGTTGCATGTAATCACATCTGCAAAGACTATATTTCTGAGTAAGGTCATGTTCACAAATATTGAGGATTAAGACTTGAACATGTCTTTCTGAGGGACAAAATTTAACACATAACGGGGAGGGGGCAGTAAATTCCTACATGAACTTGTCTTTAAGGTAAAAAATAAATAAATAAATTGATTTGTGTACTTAATGGAAGTCTGACTTCTTTATTCTTCCAGTCTATTGAGGCCTGGATATGCCATATATACAGGTGTTCAATAGTATAATCCATGCTCACTGATTCTCAGTAAGAACTAACCAAATAATTGGATAGTAACGGTTGAATGAAAAGTGTATATAAATCAAAAGATAACATGTGAAATAGATAACAACTTTGTTAATTTTTATGATGTGACTTGGAAAAAAAATTAGTATTTTGAAATTTTCAAAGTACTAGCATTAAGTTCAGTTATTCTCCTTTTCAAGAATAGAGAGTAACATGTTTACCTTTATATGGAAAAAAATACCAAGGATTAAATATTAACCATCCTCCTGAAGGTAATATCAACAATGGAATTTCATCATTAGTGATTTTGTTCCAAAAAATGTAACATAATTCACACTGTGAAGTATTTATTAAGCTGCCATATGTCCAAGGCAGAGTGCCATGTTGCCCTGGGGAGTTTGCCACTAGAGATTATTATTTTAACTTAAAGAAGGCAAATTTTGAGAGAGAAGTAAAATGAGTTGAAGGTTACCAATTCAGTAGCAAAGCCGCAACTAGAAGGTACATCTAATTCAAATATTGTTTTCATATTTTAATAATTTTTAATCAGACATTATTTCAAAAAAGCCATCATGATTTTTCATAAATTATTATACTCAATATTTACCATATTTAAATTATAACAATATTATAGTATTTAAATTGACTTGATATTTAGAGTACTTAAATCATAACATACAATTATTTACTAAAGCTATATTATAATAGGAAAAATCTTGATGGCTTCATATTAAATAATGTTTAATTAATAATTATACAGAGTAAAGTAACAGTATATTTTGTGGGTTTTGTAGTACTCTGACTTTCTGTTAAAGTTTCAATGGGACTTTGATGGGCAAATTTTAACACTGACTTCTCCTCTAAGAACTCCTGACAGATGAAGGTCCCTCAATGGTGATACCAAGCAGGACCCTGCGGGGCTCCTGGTCACAAAAGCCTTTCCGTGTCCCCTATTTTTTTTTTTTAATTTTTTAATTTATTATTTATTTATTATTTTTATTTTTGGCTGTGTTGGGTCTTCGTTTCTGTGTGAGGGCTTTCTCCAGTTGCGGCGAGTGGGGGCCACTCTTCATCGCGGTGCGCGGGCCTCTCACTGTTGCGGCCTCTCTTGTTGCGGAGCACAGGCTCCACACGCGCAGGCTCAGTAATCGTGGCTCACGGGTCCAGTCGCTCCGCGGCATGTGGGATCTTCCCAGACCAGGGCTCGAACCCGTGTCCCCTGCATTGGCAGGCAGACTCTCAATCACTGCACCACCAGGGAAGCCCCCCTATTTCTTGATTACAGGAAATTGCCTTCGTTCAGCCTCCATGACCTTCCCTGAGTTCCAAGGGGTAGGTTCAAACAGTTGCTAATTAGGGAAGGGAGGGGATGTGGAGACAAGGGAGGAACAGTCAAGAAAACAATAATATAGCCTTGGGGCAGGGTCCTGGTTCCCCCTCAAGGGATACACATAATGAAATCTGTGAGCTGTTTTGCAGATACAGGTGGGAGAAGTTAACAGTGTGCTGCCCACAAGCACTTAGACCTCAGACCCCTTGGAACCAGGAGGTTGATGATGCTGACTCCCACTTACCTCACCACCAACCAGTCAGAAGAACGTCCACGAGCTGATCACGCCCTCTTTGAACCACTACTATAAAACTTCTCACTACCCACCTCCAGGGTGGGACACACAGTTTTGAGGGCATTAGCCCTCTGTGGCCCCCTTTGCCTGCCAAAGCAATAAAGCTATTATTTTCTACTTCACCCAAAACTCTGTCTCGGAGATTTAATTCAGTGTACAGGGATACAGAGGCTGGATTCGGCTTCAGTGGTGATGATAATGACAATGATGATAAAAAATACAATAGCTAAGTTTTAAAAAATGTACTACTGGGCTTCCCTGGTGGCGCAGTGGTTGAGAATCTGCCTGCCAATGCAGGGGACACGGGTTCGAGCCCTGGTCTGGGAAGATCCCACATGCCGCGGAGCAACTAGGCCCGTGAGCCACAACTACTGAGCCTGCGCGTCTGGAGCCTGTGCTCCGCAATAAGACAGGCCGCAACAGTGAGAGGCCCACACACCGCGATGAAGAGTGGCCCCCGCTCGCCGCAACTAGAGAAAGCCCTCGCACAGAAACGAAGACCCAACACAGCCAAAATTAAATAAATAAATAAATAAATTTATTTTAAAAAAATGTACTACTTTATTAATAGCAAGGTAATAGCACTGAAATCTCTAACACAGCACTTCTCTGGTAATCTGCATGGGAACATATGACTTAGGCTTAAAAAACAAAGTAAGGTTTCCTATCACACAACCTTTTCAAATCTCACTCCACACACCTGACCTAGCCCTGGTCAGTTTTCCCTATAAGATAATGAAGCAGATCAGTTTACCCTTTAGGGATATAAGACAGCTGGGCACACAGAAAATGTAAAGTACAGGAGAAAAGCAGCACATCAGAGCTCAAGGGCCAATAATTCTTTGTACAGCTTATTTTATCCACTTTGGATAAGCTCAGTCTCTTGAGGCACCAGGTGACAAAAACAGTTTATAATCCAAACCATCTTACAAAAGCTATCTGTGAGGGTTTTAAAACATGGCCACAATTCAAGGCAACCCCTATCAAAATTCCAGTGGAATTTTTCACAGAAATAGGACAAACAACCCTAAAATTTGTTTGGAACCATAAAAGACCCTGAATAGCCAAAGCAATCTTGAGAAAGAAGAACTAATTTGGAGGCATCAGACTCCATGATTTCAAACTATATTACAAAGCTATAGTAATCAAAAGAGTATGGTATTGGCATAAAAACAGACACATAGATCAATGGAACAGAATAGAGGGTCTAGAAATAAACCCACATATATATGGTCAATTACTTTTTGATAAAGGAGCCAAGAATATACAATGGGAAAAGGATAGTCTCTTCAAAAAATGATGTTGGAAAAACTGGACAACCACATGCAAAAGAATGATACTGGACCACTATGTTACACCATACACAAAAACTTATTCAAAATGGATTAAAGAATTGAACATAAGACCTGAAACCAAAAAATTCCTAGATGAAAACATAGTAAGCTACTAGCCATCAGTCTTGGCAATGATTTTTTAGATTTGACACCAAAAGCAAAGGCAACAAAAGCAAAAATAAATGAGTGGGGCTACATCAAACTAAAAAGCTTCTGTACAGCAAAGGTAACCATCAACAGAATGAAAAGGCTACCTACTGAATGAAAGAAAATATTTGCTAACAATATACCTGGTAAGGGGCTAATATCCAAAATATTTAAGGAATTCATACAACTCAATAACAAAACCCCCCAAACTATCCAATTTAAAAACTGGGCAGAGGAACTGAATAGACATTCTTCCAAAGAAGACATACAGATGGCCAGCTGGTACATGAAAAGGTGCTCAACATCACTAATCATCAGGGAAATTCAACTTGAATTACAATGAGATATTGTTGCACACCTGTTAGAATGACTTTTTATCAAAAAGACAAGAGACAAAAAGTGTTGGCAAGGATGTGGAGAAAAGGGAATCCTTATGCACTGTTGGTAGGAATGTAAATTGGTGCAGCCACTATGGAAAACAGTATGGAGGTTCCTCAACAAATAAAAGAACCACCATATGATCTAGAAATTCCACGTCTGGGTATTTATCTGAAGAAAATGAATGCACTAATGCAAAAAGATATATGCATCCCCATGTTTATTAAACCATTATTTACAACAGCAAAGACATGTAGGCAACATATGTGTCCATCAGTGGATGGATGGATAAAGAAAATGTGAGATATATAGATATATAGATATATATACACACACATATATATAGTTCAGCCATTAAAAAAATGACATGTTGCTATTTGTGACAACATGGATGGACCTTAATGGCATTATATAAGCTAAGTGAAATAAGTCAGACACAGAAAGACAAATACTGTATGATCTCACTTATATGTGGAATCTAAAAAAGAAAAAAACACACAAAAAAAGAACTCATAGATACAATGAACAGAACAGATTGGTGGTTGCCAAAGGTGGGGGGTGTTGGTGGGCAAAATGGGTGAAGTGGTCAAAAGATACAAATTTCCAGTTATAAAATAAATAAGTCATGGGGATGTAATGTACAGCATTGGTGACTATAGTTAATAATACTGTATTATACATTTGAAAGTTGCTAAGAGAGTAGATCTTAAAAGTGCTCATCACAAGTAAAAAAATGTAACTATGTATGGTGATGGATTGTGATGATCATTTCTCAATATATACAAATATTGAATCATTATGTTGTACCCACAAAACTAATATAATGTTATATGTCAAATATACCTCAATAAAAAATAAAACATGGCCACAAGTTCTTTGACACCCTGTTCATTGAGAGGTGGGATATATGTATCCTTCCCTTGAATTTAGGTTGGCTTGTGAAGCTTCAACCAATAAAGTATGGTGGAAGTGATGCTGTGTGACTTCTGAGGCTAACTTGTAAATGGCCATGCAGCTTCCTTCTTGTTTACTGGAGCACTTGCTCTTGGAACCCAGATCCACCATGTAAGAAGTCTGAATACTCAGAGATTGTCATGCTGGATAGGCCATGTCTAGGTATTCCAGCTGATAGAAACCACTGAGCCCAGCATTCTAGCCACCTCTGTCAAGGCAACAGACCAAGTGAAGTTATCTCAGTAGACCAGGCCATCTGTCAGCTAAACACCACTGGCCCTGTTTGAATTTCTGACACACAAGTCTGTGATATAATGCAATAACTGTGGTTTTAATACACCAAGTTTTGGTATAGTTTGCTATGTAGCAATAGATAATCTAAACTTCAGGAAAATAAGCTTTGCTTCTCTCATCATTTGTTCTTTTTATACATATCTATATTATTTTTTTAGAGTTTATTCTTTTTTAAATTTTTTAATTGAAAATAGGTTTCTACTTCTTAATCCCCTTCACCTATTTCACCCACCCCCTATATTTTTATTCTTAAGAGATATTTATTGAATGTCTTCTATGTGCTATGTCTTTTCTGGGCCATAAGAAATATAATGGTAAAGAAAACACCCAAAATTCCTATTCTCATATAGCTTATATTCTACACAAGAAAGGAAATAAAAATAAAATATATTCAATATATCAAGTGGCAGTAATTGCTAAAGATGAAGTAAAACAAAGCAGGATAATACAATGAAGTGTGCCAGAGGTGAGTTACTATTTTATATAGTATGGTCATGGGTGGCCTCTTTGATAAGTTGTAATTTAAGCAGAGACCATAATGTAATGAAGTGAAAATGTGACTCATGTAAGTATCTGAGGGAAGAACATTACAAGTAAAGTGAACAGACACTACAGAGACCCTGAGGTGAGTCCATTGTTGGTATGTTTGAGGAAGGCCACAATGAGGCCAGTGTAGCTGAAGTACAGGGATCTATGAAGAAGGAAAGAGAGAGAGTAACTGCAGATAGGTTATAAGGTGTTGAATCGTACACAAACTTTTAAGCCAAGGTAAGGGCTTAATTTTTTTTATCCTCAATAAGAAAAAAAGTCATAGAAGACTTGTAAGTGGAGGAGTGTCATGTCATCATTTAAATTTTGAAAGGGGCTCTCTGGGAGCTAAAGAGAGAAAGGAGTGTAGGGGACAATGAGCATGAAAAGAGGGACCAGTTATAATTCCTGAAATAGTCCAGATGAGAGAAGATGATGATAGCCTAATGTGACCCTTATGTAGGTGATGAATGTGACAAAATGTTCAAAATATATCTCAAAGATAGAGTTGGCATGAATACTGTCCATGGGGCAATGCCTGCTAGGTAGAAAGGCTGAGTGTTTGTGAAACATACAACATGGAATTTATTTAGATGTCTACCCGATTAGACAGAAAAGTTGGCTGGGTTTAAAAAATTGTTAAGCATGCAAACTCCTTACATTGCCTTTTGTTTACAACTCCAAGACCATCTCCCCATGATATCACTCTTTATCTTATCCTCATCTCCCTCTCCCTCAAGCAACCCTTCATGTGGGAACTATAGAATTGGCCACTTTGTTCCTATTTACTTCACCTCATCAGCATGTGGATTTTCTCATTATAATATATATATATATATAATATGCATATATATTATTCATATATATATATATATATATATGCCAGGCTATAGCCATAGTGACTAGGAGCTGAGCATACACAGTTTAATCTTTGTTGAGAACATCACTCTGCTTGTCCAAATTCTTGCTATGTCCTTGGCTCATCTTTGAACATAATTGGGTCTTCTTTATATCATTTCTGTCAGTCAACTGTATACATTTTTTCTAGTTATATCGATGGCCAGGACAATATTGGCATAATACTTAAACACTTCCAAGTACATATGTCTATGTAACTTCTGCCTTCTATGCAAGTGTGTTTATACAAACTTATAGGAGTTTACAAATGTAATTTAAACTACTTTTGTTCTTATACTATTATGTTTCTTTTGTCACCTTATCAGATTCTAGCAACCTTGCCTCCAATAAAATATAACACATTCAGTGACTCAGATACTGAGGAATTTGTTTAATATCATGGTTTTGGTACAAGTTTAAGTATATGGGTATATAGGTGATTACTAGGAAGTAGATAGAACATGGACAAGGGTCTTCCCTTCTTTATGGGATGTTTATATAACATAACTCAAGAAGAATTGTTATCTTTTCTTCCTGACACATATGACCATAGGTACTAAAATATTTTTCTGTTCCTAAAGAATTACATAATAATAATAATAAATTCTTATATTAATAGTAAAAATAGAGGCAAGAGTTTGAATCAAGAAACCAAGATAGGGCTTCCCTGGTGGTGCAGTGGTTAAGAATCCACCTGCCAATGCAGGGGACACAGGTTTGAACCCTGGTCCGGGAAGATCTCAAATGCTGCGGAGCAACTAAGCCCGTGCGCCACAACTACTGAGCCTGCCCTCTAGGGCCCACGAGCCACAACTACTGAACCCACATGCCACAACTACTGACGCCCGCGCACCTAGAGCCCATGCTCCTCAACAAGAGAAGCCACCGTAATGAGAAGACTGCACACCTCAATGAAGAGTAGCCCCCGCTCGCTACAACTAGAGAAAGCCCGTGTGCAGCAATGAAGACCCAACACAGCCAAAAATAAATAAGTAAAATAAATAAATTTAAAAAAAAATTAAAAGAAACCAAGATAGAAAAATTAGAGTGAGAATGAATTTTGAATGTTTATATTCATTCTTTATTCTTTAATATAGCCAGTCATATATACATATACAAAGTCCTAAGCTCTTTCTTACTAATTTACACAAGACTGGTAAAAAAAAACAGAATATATACTATTATCTAGTGTGATAGGGCTAAAAAAATACTAAGTAAAGCAAATCATGGGTGAATGGATATTATGTCAGAGAAAATGCTATGTGTTCATCAAATTTTATTTCAATTTCTTCTTCTTGATAAGACCATATTTCCCATCCTCCTTAACAGCTCAGCAAGGGTCAACTGTCACTGTCAGCCTTGGACATAAAAATATCTGTACAATTCATCTATATTCTCTCTTCCATCTACCATGGCAGTCCTGGAAGTCATGTGCTTTAAATGGTTTAGCCACATGATGGAAGGAACTTGGATCCCTAAATCACCACTTTGAGTACATCCCAGGTAAGCCACGCAGCTCATGTTGGTGTATAATATGAGGAAGTAATAAATATTTGTTTTATTACACCACTGGGATTTCAGGGTTTATTTGCTACTGCAGCAAAACCTAGCCTATTCTCGTTTATTAAAGGAAGGGAGAAAGAGAGACAGGAAGGGTGGGAGGGAGAGGGAGGAGAAAAAAGGGAAAAAAGGGATAAACTCAGCATAAGGGTAAGGAAAGAGGGAAGATATTTTCTTGACTAAAAGAGTAGATATGTTAGACACATGCCATTCTCTCTTTCTAATCAAATGGCCTCAAACACACAGTAAAACACTGGCCAGAATATAACCATTTGTACACGTCAAAGTGAAGATTATCACTTGCCCCAAGGTTGTTTGATTTGTCTACAGCTTTTGCTTTTAGATATTTTACAGCAACTTCTCATTGGTCATATTTTAGTGAATGGTAGAGAAGCATCTTCTCTACCAGGAAACTTAAACCTGCTTCATTTCAAGTCATTACGTATTGGTAGCTGTTGAAGCAGCCTCTATAAATATTCTGTGGAGGCCAAATTTCAGAAACTCAGTGATTTCAAACTGGTATGTTCTAAACTCTTGCATTTTGATAAGCGTTTCCTTTTTCTGCCTTTACGTATAAAGAAATGTTGATCAGAAATTTAGATTCAATACAGGATTAAGGTATTTGTGTAAGTGAGAAATCATTCCTGGTGAAATGCCCATATCTTTACCATTAAAAATAGTAAAATTATTACATTTACTATCTCTAGATGTTCCCAAACACTTGTCCTGACCATAGTGAGTTGTGTATTCATGTTGCTTATTCAATATACAAAACTTACCATTTTTTTGACTCAACAGATCAATGATGCTTGCCCCCGTTTACTTTGCTGTATTTGCTGAGAGTATCTAAGCAATGTCTGTTGTTTTCTAATAGAATAAGAATATGAAAGACATTCCTTAAATGTTGTCTTAAGTCCTCAGGAGTTGAACTGAGAAACAGATACATTACCTACATTCTAATGTCAATGCATTTATCTTTTTATTTTATAACACACTAATAAGTTACATAGAGGTTTTTGGACTTAATGCTTCTGCCCAGGCCACTTTTATCACGGACCATGCCTGATTTTCTAGAAACCTATAATTGTACTAGTCTTGCTAATACTATGATGCAGAAGGAAGCTCAGAGCTTACAACATTCATGTCACATCTGAAAAGGCAGATGGGATTCGTGGGTACGACTTCATATCTTGGGAAAATATAAACATGGCAATAAATCTCCATTGTTTTCCTCTACGCCTAGCTCAAGGATCATGAATATTGGAAATAAAACAACTGTAAAGGCTAAATGTGACATATGCAACAAATCCAGAAAATCCAAGTTCCTTGACCTTGTCTAATGTTAGTTGTATCCATCCTGTGGAATTTGAATTTGATGCCACTGTTAATGTTAATCCATCAGTGCATGTCAGTGGATGATAAAAGCAATTATAGGTAATCACAAAAACATGTAACTGATAGATGTGTGACATAGAAGTCAGAAATTTAATTTTCTGTGGGTAAAAATGAAAGGAGACCCCACTGTGACAGATTTAAATTAATTTATTAGAAAAATAGATTAAATGTATACAAGACTGGTGACACAAGAGTCATGAGGAAAGTAAAGCTCTGAGAGAAGTGATTAAAACAGAAGGTGAAAGCATTTGAGACATGAAAAGTGATCCAGGTCCCAAGAATTACAAACTGCGTATAACGCATTTTACCAAAGTTAAAGTAACACGTTCTTTCTCCTTGTGATTAATCATAACAGTAGCCCTTGGGCACATGAATTAAAGTGAGACATAAATCAAATTGACCCAATCACCACCAAGTAATTCTAATGACATCAACAAGCAGCCAGGCTTTACCAACATTTTACTGCCTCTAACAGTCCTGGATTACCACCCAACATGTG
The DNA here is from genome assembly GCF_009873245.2 of Balaenoptera musculus. Taxonomy (NCBI): domain Eukaryota; kingdom Metazoa; phylum Chordata; class Mammalia; order Artiodactyla; family Balaenopteridae; genus Balaenoptera; species Balaenoptera musculus. The sequence goes on from NC_045806.1 coordinate 29,273,754, forward strand.
GAGACCACACAGTAGACCACAAAGAACACTGGAGTATAGAATTCTGGTTTTAAAGCCATCACTAGATTTACAAAATTGGCTAAACAATGAATCTTGTGGCTATTCAGTTTCCCCAACATAATAAAAATAAGAGTATCCATTCTTTCTTACTATGCAGGTAATTGCAATTGTCAAATAAGGTAATTTATGTAAAAGTATATTGAAAATTATAGCACACAGGACAATTGTGAAATATTAGATTACCTCCAGAGAAATATGTTTAGATGCATAGTTGTGTTCCTTCCTCGGGAAGAGAAGTCCTGGGCATCAACTGTAATCTCGTATCTATAGATCTGAGATGAATCCAGACCAGGTTTTAATCATAAGAAAGTTACTCAATCATTTTCATTTTCACCAACCACATGTATCGATGTGATTAGGCTCACAGCAATGCACTTGCCAGACAGATTTAACAACAATAACACCAAATGCAAAATTAAATACAGTATAGCCCTTGCCAAGCAACAATGCAAGATTTTGCAGTCCAGTTGGGGAGGAACGGGCCAAGACAGGTAAAGCAGTTAAATAACAATGCTTCCTTTACATCTATTTGAAAGTTCCAGTTTGATTTTAAGAAAAAGATAGTTAAGGAGATTATATGGAAAATAACCCACCCTCCCAATAGTGCTTTGAACATTGAATCTCTGATGATATTTAACACAGGATAAACAAGTACCTGCCTTAGTTAAGTCATAGAATATGGGATCTCTCTTTTAGCTTTATAAAAGCAGTTCTCTTTCTTCTTTAATTCTTCTAAAAGTTGTAGAAGAGAAGTTAAATGTAAGTTCTTGAAAAAGTAACAGTTTGTATACTTATGTAAGGGCAAAGCCATCTGTACTGAGTGATTGTGATTGAAATTTGAAAACTAGTAGATACATTTTCTATTTTCTCTTTGTCTCATAGTATTCCCTATCCAATTGTTTCTCCATATCTCTTTCCTACTTATATTTATGGCAGGCATGCCCACTTCAAAACTTACTTTTCTTTTCCTTTCCCTTCAGGTCCACATCCAAATGATTTGCTAAGCACCGTTCTACCACTGTATCACGTTTTCTATCACCTCTCTTGATTTCCACCAAAGAAATTCAGAATTACTTTAAATTTCTTCTTCCAATATCATGTGCCTCCCCCCAATTTATTTTGCAGACTGTTGCCAAATCTAACTTTCCTAAAATGTTCTCTTACTGTGAAGACACTGCTTAAATATCTTCAATGAATCCAATTTATCTAAAGCATCAGATCTCAAAGTGAGATCTCAGGGCCAGCAACATCAGAATCACCTGGTAGCTTGTTAGAAATACAACTTGTGCAGTCTTACCCAGGACCTACTAAATCAGAAACTATGGAGATGAAGCCCAGAAATCTGTATTTGAAAAAGCCATCCAGGTGTTAATTTTTTTTTATATGAATAGACTTTATTTTTAGAGAAGTTTTATGTTTATGGAAAAACTGAGCTGAAAGTAGAGTCCCATAAACCCCCTCTTCCCCACATGTACATTTGTCCTTATTATTAAAAACTTGCATAAGTATCATAATTTGTTACAACTGATGAACCAATATTGATACATTATTATTAATTAAAGTCCATAGTTTACATGAGGGTTTACTCTTTTGCTGTACAGTTCTATGGCTTTTAATAAGTACATAATGGCACGTATCCACCAGTGCAGTATCATACAGAATAGTTTCATTGCCCTAAAAATTCCCTGTGCTTCACTTGTTCATCCCTCCCTCCCTCCCCCTGAGCACCTGGTAACCACTGAAAATTTTATTATCTATAGTTCCAGAAGGTCATATGGTTGGATTCTTACAACATGTAGCCTTTTCAGACTAGTTTCTTCCACTTAGCAATATGCACATAAGGTTCCTCCATGCCTTTTCATGGCTTGATCGCACATTTATTTTTATAGCTGAATAATATTCCATTGTACAGGTATACCAGTTTTTTAATCTCTTCCCCTATTAAAGGGCATTTTGCTTGTTTCCAAATTTTGGCAATTATGGATACAATTGCTATAAACATCCATGTGCAGGTTTTTGTGCAGACATAAATTTTCATCTCATTTGGATAAATATGTAGAGGCACAGTTGCTGGATAGTAAGAGTATATCTAGCTTTGTAAGACACTGTCAAATTGTCTTCCAAAGTGGCTGTACCATTTTACATTCCCATCAGCAATGAATGAGAGTTCCTGTTGCGCCACATCCTCGCCAGCATTTGGTGTGTTCAGTTTTCTGAATTTTAGTCATTCTAATAGGTGTATAGTAGTATCTCATTGTTGTTTTGATTTCTAATTTCCTAATGCCATTTGATGTTGAGCATCTTTTCATATGCTTATTTGCCATCAGTATATCTTTCTTCTTGAGGTATCTGTTCAGATCTTTTGCCCATTCTTCAATTGGATATTTTGTTTTCTTATTAAGTTTTCATTATACATTCAGGATGAGTATTTTGCCAGATGTGTGATTTGTAAACATTTCCTCCCAGTCGGTAGTTTGTCTTTTTCTGCTCTTGATCACGTCTTTCGCAGAACCAAAGTTTCTAATTTTAAGGAAATCCAACTTATCAATTGTATTGACATATCTAAAAACTCATCATCAAACCCAAGGTCACCTATACTTTCTCCTACTTATCTAATAAAAACTTTCCAGTTTCATGTTTTACATTTAGGTGTCTGATCCATTTGGAGTTAATTCTTGTGAATGGTGTAAGGTCTGTGTCTAGATTAAGATTTTTGCATATGGATGTCCGGTTGTTTCAGCATCATTTGTTGAAAAGGCTATACTTCCTCCTTTGAATTGCCTTTGCTCTTTTGTTAAAGATAAATTGACTATATTTGTGTTGTTCTTTTTCCGGGGAAGGGGTGGCTCTCTATTCCGTTCTTTGGTTTATTTTTCTATTCTTTGCCAGTACCACACTATGTTGATTATTGTACCTTTAGAGTAAGTCTTGAAGTCAGGTAGTATCAGTCTTCCAACTTTGTTCTTCTTTAATATTGTTTTGGCTATTCTGTTTTGTTTTGTTTTTTCCCTTTCCATATAAATTTTAGAATCAATTTGTCAGTATCCTCAGAGTAATTTGCTGGGATTTTTATTGTTATTGCATCAAATTTATAGGTCAGGTCAGGAAGAACTGACAATTTGACAATATTGATTTTTCTCAACCATGAACATAAAATATCTAATTATTTAGATCTTCTTTGATTTCTTTCATCAGTTTTATAGTTTTCCTGATACAGATCTTATCCATATTTTGTTAATTTATACACAAGTATTTCATTTTTGTGCCAATGTAAATGATGTTATGTTTTATATTCAAATTACAGTTTGTTATACCAGTTCATAGCTGGTATATAGGAAAGTGATTGACTTTTGTATAGTATCCTTGTACAATGGAACCTTGCTATCACTATTTATTAGTTCTAGGAGTTTTTTGTTTGTTTTTCTTTAATCAACTTTTGAGATTTTCTACATAAACAATCATGTCATATATGAACAAATATAGTTTTATGTCTTCCTTTACAATCTGTATATCTTTTATATCATTATTTTGTGTTATATTGCATTAGCTAGGACTTCTAGTATCATGGCGCATAGGAATGGTAGGAAGGGACATTCTTGCCTTTTTCCTCATCATAGGTGGAAAACATCTCATTCTCACCATTAGGAATGATATTAGCTGTAGGTCTTTTGTAGATTTTTTTTTTCCAAGTTGAATAAGTTCTCTTCTATTCCTAGTTTGCTGAGGTTGTTTTTTTGTTTTGTTTTTTTGTTTTAATCATGAAATGGTGTTGGATTTTGTCAAATGCTTTTTCTGCATCTGTTGATAATATCATATGATTTTTCTTCTTTAGCCTGTTGATATAATGGATTACATTAATGGATTTTTGAATGTTGAGCCAGTCTTGCATACTTGGAATAAATTCCACATGGCCATGGTATATAATTCTGTTTATACACTGGTGTATTTGATTTGATAACATTTGCTGAGGATCTTGTATCTATAGAGATATTGGTCTGTACTTTTCATATCTTGTAATGTCTTTGTTTGGGCATTAGGTTAATGTTGGCCTCATAGAATGAGTTAGGGAGCATTTCCTCTGCTACTATCCTCTGAAAGAAAGTACAGATAATAATTTCTTCCTTGAATGTTTGGTAGAGTTCATCAATGAAACCATGTGGACCTGTTGCTTTCTCTTTTAGAAAGTTATTAATTATTGATTCAATTTCTTTAATAGATACAGTCTTATTCAGATTATCTATTTCTCCATTTGTGAATTCTGATAGATTGTATCTTTCAAGGAATTGATCCATTTCATCTAAATTATCATATTTTTGAGTATAGTATTATCCTTCTAAAGTCCACATGTTTGGTAATGACGGCCTCTTTTTCATTTCTGTTATTAGTAATTTGTGCCTTCTCTATGTTTTTTGTTTAGCCTGTGCTTCTCAGCCTTCCTCCCTCTACTACCCCTTCAATAATACAGCAGGGCTACAGGGGGCTGAGGTTGGGGTATTTATTTTCTACAATTAGGAAAACCCAGGTCAGTTAGGCTCTGGTAAACTATTTTCCCTTGAGGTCAGGCTTTTTTTAAGGAAAACCCCATACCTTAGGCATATTTCCAGTGGTTACTTTTCCCCTTCCCCTGCTAGAAGCACGAGGGCATTTTCCTCTCATTTTCCCAAGCTTTTTATACGTTGAATCACAAAGTAGAAGTCCTCCAAAATTTTTTAATGCATAATCAAATTTGAGAACCACTGATCTACAGGATAAATTCTAAACTCTTTACCATGAATTCTAGGTTCTACTTAATCTGGCTCCACCAGGATTCTAATATTATGTTCTACACTATCCTCTTTTTACTGTCAATGGAATTTCTTCTGTTTTCTACTTTCACTCCTACCTTTCTTCAGTCCCCCTCTTTTGCTCTTGTCTTTTTGGCTCTTTGACTGAAATTCTCTCTCTGTTTATACATGCCACACACGTGTGTGTGTGTGTGTGTGTGTGTGTGTGTGTGTGTGTGTTTATTTTCTACTTTCACTCCTTTGTATATGTAGGGGAGGAAATTTTTTTCCTCTACCCTTCTTAGTTCCTTGGTCTTTGGCTGATCTAATAATAAAATTAACATAGGACAGATTAACAGGAGAAAAACAAAAAATATGTGTATGGGACCCCATAAGAATATAAAACCCACAGGTAGTCAGGCAATTGAGGCTGATATGCCATTCTGCACTAAGGAGAAGGGGTAAGGGTTTGGGTCTACAAAGGGAAGGAAGATAATTCACAGGAAGATGAGAAGAGCAAATGTTTGGTAAACAAATGTTTGCCATGCAGAGACAATGGGACACAGAAATGACTTTGAACCAACAGATCCTGCTGAGCTACCCCCCACCTTATCACACCTAGCACAAACTCTTTGTAGTTATGGCTGGTGACAATTCTCTTTTTGGGCCATGTCTTCTATCTGAATTCTTTTCTTCAGTTAAGGGAGAGGTAGAAAGCTCATCCTGAGTCTTTGAGGTGTTGATTGACTTCACCTCAAAGTAATCCACATGCCAAAGTGGCACATTTGGGGGAGGCTCATTTTTAACCCCTTCACAGCTCTCCATCAATATATTAACTACTAGGGAGACAAAAACATCTATACAATTACATGCCATATGTTTCACAGGACTAACAGTGTAGTCACCAGTGTAATATTTTGTGTCAGATGTCCCTGCAAATAAAAATATATATGTAACTCACTCTCTGAAAACTTTTTTCTTGATTTTTTTCTTGATTTTTTTTGTTTTCTTAATTTACAGCCCAACCAACATCATTGAAAAACAAACTATATAAGCATGATATTTTATATTTATACATAAACTCTTTAGTTTACAGAAAATAACTGCCTCTGATAAAACCACTCAACTTATGTAACTTTCTCCTTAATTCTTTTTAAATATGTTTTAATATCATATCTGGAATGCACTGATTTATAAGCCTATACATTTTAGGAAAGCAGTTTGTATCAGAAGAGAGAAGTAACCAAATAAAGTTGCAGGTGATAGTTTTTTCTGGTAATGGTCTAGCAGACTTTTGATTTATCACTGCATTCAGCAGAAGCATCTTGCAGAGAAAAGGGGGATGTAAAAGTAATTCACAAAGCAGACAAGATGCCTCAAGATTCTGGCTTATTAGCACATCAAATGGTACCACACAGGATGGTGGACTCACTTGTTTTCAGTCTGTTTTTGGTTAGAGAGGCAGAAACTTTATGAGACAAAACTGGATTGCTTCTTTAGCTTTATCAGTCTGTATTATAATGGTTTACTTGCAGTTGAAGCATTTATTAAAAAATACTGCAATGATAACTAACTAATGATAAAAAGCCCCTGGTGGGGGGGATTTTCCTGGTGGCCCAGTGGTTATGAATCTGCCTGCCAATGCAGGGGACAGGGGTTCAATCCCTGGTTCAAGAAGATCCCACATGCCACGGAGCAACTAAGCCCGTGCTCCACAACTACTGAGCCCGTGTGCCACAACTACTGAGGCCCACATGCCTACAGCCTGTGCTCCGCAACAAGAGAAGCCACTGTAATGAGAAGCCTGCATACTGCAATGAAGAGTAGCCCCAGCCCGCCGCAACTAGAGAAAGCCTGCACACAGCAACAAAGACCCAATGCAGCCAAAAATAAGGAAACTTATTAAAAAAAAAAGCCCTGGTGGGGCTTTTGATGCTAATTACACCTGAAGCATCCTCTAAAGCAGTAAGGTCTCAAACTTTCATGTACATAGGTATGACTTGGGACCTTGTTAAAATGCAGATGTGATTCAGCATGTTTGGGGCATGGCCTGAGATTCTGCATTTCTATAAAGCTCCAAGGTAATGCTGCTGCTTGCTAAACTGTGAATAGCAAGACTCTAGTATACCATAAACTTCCTCAGAGTAGAGGCTGTATCTTAACTCATGTTTGCTCTTAAGTCTATACCTGTTTTGGCTTACTTTTATTTATCACTATCTATTCATCATCTGTTGATCAAACAATCGATCGATCTCACTGCTCCAAGAATAATTTAATGTTATTTATAGAGACTTAGTAATTAAAAGTAGATTAACTTTATCTATATAAAGTTTTTTATATAAAGTTTATATATATATATATATATATATATATATATATATATACGAGAGAGAGAGAGAGAGAGAGAGGGAGGAATCAGGGCAAAAGGAAAAAAGAGTAAGGTGAAGGAAATAGTTGAATTTAGTTTCCTACTGAATGTAAGCCTAAAATAAGGCTCTCGACTTGATGACCATAGGTCCTAGTTTGCTGAGGACAGTCCTGGTTTATGCTTACTGCATTGATGTAATAATTGATAGTGTTCTCTATTCTAGATTTTATTAAAAAGTATACGGATACCCTATTGTTAGCCCTTTTAAACAGCTACTTATCTGAAATAAGTCTTACAATGATCTTTGAATTGCTTACTGTATGAGGAGAAAAAGTCTTTAAGCAAATGTCCAAACATTGGAAAGATAAGATAAACAGTCCATAATATTCTTAAAACATTTATTCATTTACCATGATGAATAATGGTGGTATATTAGATATTAAAACTATACTTTTTTTGTATATGAGTGCAATGAAAAGTTCTTGAATTTTTTTTTATTATATATCAGTATAAATATTTTGATTTTTTAATATAATATAAATTATTTATTTGGTGATATATATGAAATCTTATCACTAGAAATCTTGACAATTAGTATTGCAGAGTGAAGATATCTAAAAGTTACTTTCAGTTTCTCAGATTGCACACTGAAATATACAGAATGACTGTTAATCTTATACTCCCCAAAGGGACCCACAAAAATAATTAGGGACTTTCTCTTAGATGGATGACTTTTCACTTTGCAATTAAAACAGGGTAAGGAGGTCCTTCATCATACTTTTATTTAGGGGGAAAGGGGTGTCATGAAAGAACTTAAGGCCATTACTAATTAATAATATAAAGTTACAAAGCAGAAAAAAATCAAACTCTCATTGACTTCCTGCAGATTTTAAGCAGCTTCATTGATTAGATCTTGAGAGTGATAAGATTTCCTGGAAATACGTAAGATAATTTATGTGTTCAAATCTTTATTATTATTATTTATATGCATGATTGTTTTTGAAACTATATAAATTAGATGTCTTATTTTAGCAAGCAGACTGTTTACAGTAAAAACACTACTACATTTTGCCATTATTCAACCTCTATTTATTGTACAGTCCATTAAAAGTATGTCCTGTTTGCTAGCCTAAGAGATACTTTACCTTATAATTTAATTCCAGAAATTCTCTTTGTTCTAGAATAAACAACTTTACTCCAAGAAATCTCAAATATACTGCACTGGATTGGTGACTCTATAATGGACTTCCTTCACACTCTGTCTCTCTTTCAAGCCATTTGTCACATTTTATTTTAATTATTTGTTTAAATGTGTGTCTGCCTCACCAGACTATTCATTCTATGAGGACAGGCAATGTATGTTTTATTCTTATCTTTTTGATACTTATCACATAGCATGATATTTTGAATATAATAGTACATATGAGGCAAAAGTTGATAAAATTTTAGGTATTATATATGGTAAAAACATAACAAAATATAGGGGTTTTTTTGCAATACAGAAAGCGGTAGATGAGAACAAATTCCTTAACCATCTAATTTGGATGTACAAAAAGTATTAAAATAATGATAAAGTCTACAAAAAGTTACAAATGTGAAATTGCTGTAGTCTACTTAACTATATTATTCTCTGTTCCTTACAATTTCCTGACATTTAATATAGTTTCCTTTCATTGTTCATCCTCCTGTTCAAGTCTCAATTCAAATGTCATGTCCTCAGAGAGGACATCTCTGACTACTCTATTTCTCTGTATTTCAACATCCCATTTATTACTTTCATAGATATTATCTCAAAAATCCAATCATCTTGTATATTGGTTTACTATCTATTTCCCTCTCATTAATTTAAATGCAGTATAGGAAGAGACCTTGCCAATTTTCACCATTGTATCCTCAACATTTAGCAGAATGCCTGACACAGGTAATGAAGGAATAAATGAATGGATGGATGGATGGGCATGCAAATATATACATATGTCACATCAAGTTCAATACAACAATGTTTATGAAAATAGGGAAAAAATAAATAAAATGAGATGGAACTATATCACAAAATAATTCCTGATATATTTTTAGTTTTGGACCTGTGATCTTCTGCTTGAGTCCAAAATTTATCAAATCCATCTTTTGGTAATCTAGGATTATATACTATTCTTTTTTTAAAATTTTTTATTTATTTAGTTATTTTTGGCTGCTTTGGGTCTTCATTGCTGCGTGCGGGCTTTCTTTAGTTGCGGCGAGCGGGGGCTACTCTTTGTTGCGGTACGTGGGCTTCTCATCACGGTGGCTTCTCTTGTTGTGGAGCAAAGGCTCTAGGCGCACAGGCTTCAGTAGTTGTGGCACGCAGACTCAGTAGTTATGGCACATGGGCTTAGTTGCTCTGAGGCATGTGGGATCTTCCCGGACCAGGGCTCGAACCCGTGTCCCCTGCATTGGCAGGCGGATTCTTAACCACTGTGCCACCAGGGAAGCCCTCAACCTCTAATTTGAGAGTTTAGGCTTTGGTGCTTTAAAGCCTACATCTTGCTATAAAAAGGAATTAATCATATACTCTCTTCTTTAGAAACTACTTAAACTAAGCACACTTCCTTAGTCAGTTTCAAGATGTAAAGAATATTATTTATATATATGTAAGAATATTTAACTTGGCATTACAGCTTAAGATTTATGAGAAAAACAGCATTAAATCTGACAGTCAGTTACTCTAAAATGGATAATTGCTACTGATAAGGCTAAAGGCAGGCCACCCCAATATGTGCCACTCTGGCATGGGGATTATTTTGAGCTGAAAAGAAGCAAGGCCCAAAAGACTCAGGAAGAAACTTTGAACTTCCCCTTTACTGCCTGAAAGAATTTAAGATAAGAAGCCTGTCCCAGAAAGAAGCTATCACCACAGATAACTATAGTACATTATGAATTAAGTGTGGTAGACACGAAGGATCCTAGCAAAGCCCATTTGATCAGGGTCCTCTCTGTGTCCCAATGTCTTTGAATGGCCCAGCAAACATTTGATTGCCAACCATTAACTCTTTTTAATCTTCCTGTGACTTATCTTACTTCCCCTTGAAACTTCATACTCCTACCTCCTTCTCCTTAGTCCAGAATATATATATATCCCTCACCTTGCCTTGCTATCTTTGGAATTCTTGGAATCCTTCATACTTATGTGGATTCCCTGTACGCACGTAATAAATTTGATTTCCTCCTGTCAATCTGCCTTATGTCATTTTAATTGCCAGCCAAAAGAACTAAAAGGGAAAGAAGGGAAATTTCCCCTCCGTCAACACTATTCTTTGAAACAAATTTTCTGTAGTTCTATATAGTCACAAGATTTTACTTAATAGGAAATAACAGCATTTATTTTAAATAATAAAGTTTGCCCATGTGTTTAATACTTTATATAACCATGCTTATTGTCAGGGTTCTGGCAAGAAATAAAGGAGTAGTTAAAAAGGGCTTCATAAAAGAGGCCTCAAGTCAAAGTTGTGGACAGGGTGTAGGGAACAAGCAAGTGGTAATACAGGGCCTAGGCTGACATCAAAAGAGAGTCACAGCCACCACAGAGGTCAGCCTCCCTGGACACAGCAATGCAGAGAAGTGTAGAAAATGGAGCGGAATGGCTAGATGGACAAACTGGGGCACAGCACAGTATAATGCACATGTAAATGAGTTCTGGAAATGCCTGATTTTGATACCAAAGCTTTACAAATTTTGAGAAAAAAATTAGTAGTTTTATTTTTTTCTCTCTCTCCCCAAGGAAAATACGTTGTGTCTAAAAGGAAAGTTGAGTCAGGAGGGCAGAGGACAGGCATTCCTATACACAGCTGTTCTGCTGACATCTTAAATTTTTGAGCACATTAAATAATATAAACTAAGCTCAAAATGATATTGTCTGCAATCCTGTAATCAAAGAGATGGACGTAGATTTGTCTTACAGTGAAAGAAATCAATGCTAAAAATAATTTGAGAGTTTTTCTTTCTGAAAATAAATATGACTTGAGAAAGTCCTCTTTCCTATAGAGCAAGTTCCTTGATTCACTTTTTTCTTAGTACGTTACATATGCAATTTGAGTGTCAGGTATGCATTTGGGGAGTTTTAACCTAGAGGTACAGAAAGTATGTAAGAGGAGTTTATAGGGAGAGTATCTTAAGATCACAATGGTTTCAAGGTGATTCTTAGCCCAGCGTATCCAGAAGGTTACCACATTTTGTTCCTCTTTGTGTAGGGCTGACTGACTGTTGAAGATGTTTTCTACATAATGAATCTTATCAAGTTCACCTCTGTGGAATTCTCTCCAGCTTTTAAATAATTTTCATATAATGGGATAAAATGGGAGTAGTAATAATAATAATGCACATTTGACCATCTTGAGTAATATGTGTGGGAGCATAGCCTTTACCTAATGGAAAAATAGAGAATAAGATTGGCTTAAATCAGGGGAACTCTGAGCGCAAAGGAAGTTATTCAAGAGTTTTCTTTTCTTTTCTTCCTTCCTTCCATCCTTTTTCTTTCCTTCCTTCTTCTCTTTTCTTCCCTCCTCTCTCTCTCTGTCCCTCTCTCTCTCTTCCTTATTCCTCCCCACCCCTTTCTTTCTTCTCAAACAGAATATTCTATCTTTTCGCTAGGCAAAGCCCTGAATGCCTCTAGGGCAATACAATAGATTCATTTTGAAATATATATCCTATTGGAACATGTGACACTAAGGTGGAAATCAAGCCCACACCAGATAATTGACAATGTTGTAGAGTTCAGATTAATTAAAGCTTCATTACATAAAGCTTCTAGTCAGCACCTATCTTATAGACACTTGTTAAATAGTTAAATTTTTCGAAACGGGTCTAATATTTTTAATATTTCAACTGACATATTTTCACTTCTCCTTCAATCATCTTCCTTTTTATCCACTTCCAAGGTTGAACCGCAAAACTTATCATCCAATAGGAGAGGAAATAAGGGAGTATGTGCCACTAAGAATAAAGAGGCCAAATAATAGCTTTGACTCTAAAATTGGCCTCTCCTCATAAAAATGGGCAGAAAAACAGCCTTTCTGAAGAGAAAATAGGTTTCTCAATCTCACACACTTTTAACAAGTCAAGAACCATGCACGGTGACCTAACTAGATCTACTAGAGCTTAGACATTTCTTTCATAGTGTACTGAAACTATGCCTTCCACAACTAATGATGAGCCATGAAACTTGGTGGCTCTAGAAAAAAAGGAATAATATGGTGTGAGAGGAATCCTTACCACAAAGGAAAAAAAGCAGGGTGGGGGGAAGCCCACACTTTCCCTTCTGGATGCCAGCTGGAAAGAAAAGGAAGAGAAACAAAGGAGAGAAGAAGAGGAAGCCAAGGGTGAGGTACATATGACTTTTTTCTTCTCTCTCCATCCCTGAAGGGACTTGGCTTAGGTTAGGGAGAAGAAAAAGGAGAGATGGTCTTTTGTTAGACATTGGCTTACAGAGAACCTCCTAATCCTACTATACCCTGGAACCTACTTGGGCATGCAGCAGGGGTCTGTAGCAGAGTAATTAATAGTATCATAGCATGGTTAGACAAAGAGTTTGATTAGGTATTCATGGGACATACTTGATTTGGGGAGGGACAATAAGGGTAGGAGAAGACAGGGATGAACAAATACCCACACGCCCTCCGAGGTGAGTCAGAGAAGTCAGTCCTATGCTTGGCTAATATGTTAGGAAGGAATTTACCCTATATCTAAGGCAAACCAGAAATTAGGGGGTCTGGAACTCCAGGCGTTGTAAGTTTGAGCCTTGTATGCAATGAAAGATGAATAGGAGCAAATTACCTGTGCTGTGAAAAAGTGTCTTTGTGTGTGGGACGAAATCATGAGGAAGATTAAGAAAAGGAAGCCATGTTTTCTTTGTACTTCTGAATGTAGTAATATTGCATTTGTGACTCTACAGCATGTCAGGACTAGCCTGGAATGTCTAAGAATCTGGGTATAACAAGAATTTATATGCACCACGGGTAAGATGAAGCTCCTAAACTAAAATTAGTGAGAGAAACCATGTTGAGGCCTTGACTATGGTTGTGAAGCAGATGGTTTCATTTACAGAGTTACATATGGATAGAAACAGTAGAAGAAAGGGTCATCTTTAAGAGTCTTTCTTAACTCTGTATTTTTCAAAGGACTGAACTCATTTTCAGAAAAGCAGTCCAGTTCCAGCAGCAGAAGCTCTCCCATTAGTACAAGGTTTGGGGTAGATTCGTGCTTACAGGAAGCTGGAAAACTGGTCTGAGCAGAGTTGATTCCACGAGCGACCATTTCCTACTTAGAAAGCAGAGGACAGAGACTATACAGTGACTCTTGAGGAAAGCAGGAATTGGCAGGAAATTATGTTGGTGGGGAAGTCTCCACTTATTGCTGTTTTTAGGCAGAAGCAGCTGCACAGCCCATGATGAAGCAGACCCAGCTGAGGCTCATTTCCATATCAGGGAAATGATCTGTTATTTAAATCTTTCCATTTGCAACAACATAGATGGACCCTGAAGGCATTATGCTAAGTGAAATAAGTCAGACAGAGAAAGACAAATACCTTATGATCTTACTTATATGTGGAATATATTTTAAAAAAAAAACAAGCTCATAGATGCAGAGAACAGATTGGTGGTTGTGTGTATTTGGGGAGGTGTGTGAAGGAAATCAGAGATCTCCAGTTACAAAGTAAATAAGAAATAAGTAAATAAGTCATGGGGATGTAATATACAGCATGGTGACTATAGTTAATAATACTGTGTCGCAAATTTGAAATTCACTAAGGGAGTAAATCTTAAAAGTTCTCATTACAAGAGAAGAAATCCTGTAACTATGTATGGTGATGGATGTTAACTAGACTTACTGTGGTGATCATTGTGCAACATATACAAATATCAAATCTTTATTTTGTACACCTGAAACTAATATAATGTAATATATCGATTACAGCTCAATAAAAAAAAAAACTAGTGGTGCATCATACTAAATTTAATCCATTTCTAAAAAAAGTTTAGATTAAGCGTTAAGGAAGCTATGATTTATCTATCCCTGTGAATATAGTGAATTAACTGGGGCCTGACAATATTTGTCATTAGTGCCTTCCTTCTTTCCCGTATGGCACTTTTTTTCAGCGTGGTCTTTCCTGCTACTCACTGTCAACTTTGATCTCTGTTTCAAGGCCAGAGTTTGAAATAGATAAGATGCAGTATTATCACTGGAAAATATGACTGGAATTTAATGAAGGATAACAACTGCAGAGACAAAGTTTTTCCTAAGGATACGGCATGCCTTGTGAAATTACTCATAAATATATTAGAAGCAAACCAGAGAGGGGGAGAAAAATGGGTGAGGATGACTTTCCAAAGCCTGGAGCTGTAGGAATCTCCAAGAAGAGCCAAGTAGTCAAACATAATATCAGTAAAGAATTGCCTGAATCCTGAGTAGACATCTGATAGACACTGTATCATTCAAAGTGCAAGGACCAAGAGGGGCTATGGTACCAACTGGAGAACAGCTGAGGGCTAATGTAGACAACACAGGAACTGCAGCTGAAAGAAAGCATTAAGCCACCTAACAGGGGCTACAATTTTTCTAAGGGGCATAGAAATATAGCAAATCTGAGTCTATTTCAGGTTAAGAATCTGAATAGCTGGATGGAGCCCAGACAAGGTTGAGTCAAGGAGAGGAACTGGACTGCCATGTTCAGTAAACTATGTCAGCCAGGTCAAACTCTGGCCAGATTTTCATTCCTTTAGGAATAGGTACTTTTTCCTCAATTTATCAATTTCATTGTTTTTGTCTTTCCCTTTCTATTTTGATTATTTCATTTTTTGCCTCATTTTTTGGATAAGATCCTTTGTAAAAATGTCTCCATTTTTAGATAATCTGAAGAGAAAGGAGGGTTGTCCTCACAAAAGGTAAGACGTTTAGAGAAAATGGAGTAGCAAATAGAAATGTTCCATTGGAGGAGATTAGAGTAAATGGCATCTCCTTTCCCGACCAGGGAGAGCCTGCATTCAGTTGCCATAATTCACATTCAGACATGAAGCAGGAATCTAGAGTTGGCTACCCATTATCTGATTTCAGAAGTAGCTGGGTTTTGTTTGCCTGGTACAATGCTTAAAAAATTGAATTTATTTGAACATCTCGAGTTGGGATATGCACTCTCCACTTTAGCCACAGGCCCACTGCTGACTGTACCTTAAATTGAATTCTATTTCATTTATCTCTTTTCTACATGTTTCCTTTAGGGATTTGAATGTTCAATTCTTAGAATGGTACCAGTGTATTACTACTCTCCCCCCACACCCACCAAAATGTAAGCTCTACAGGGGCAAAGATTTCTCTCGGGTTTATTTATTTATTTAAACATCTTTATTGGAGTATAATTGCTTTACAATGGTGTGTTAGTTTCTGGTGTGTAACAAAGTGAATCAGCTATATGTATACATATATCCCCATATCCCCTCCCTCTTGCATCTCCCTCCCACCCTCCCTATCCCACCCTCTCTCAGGTTTATTCAGTGCTATATTCAAGCAACTAGGGCAGTGTCAGATGTTCAATACACATTGAAGGAATGGATTAATAATAGGCGACAATATCCTAGCTTTAAGAATCGATTTCCAGTGGTTGAACTTCCAGCATTATAGACAGGGTTCTTACACTACAACTCAGGGGCTGCTCTATTCTGAAAAGTTTTATACTAATGAATATATCATACTGTTCTACCACTTTAAATATACCTCCTTATCTGCTTATTTGTCAAGTAAAATAAAAGCCATTAGTTTTATAAAAGTGTACTAGGATTTTAATATTTTAATAAATATAGATAGTAAATTAAGCACATTAGGAAAGTGATAGCTGAGTTAGGATGTTTAGACCAAGAGATATATTATAAAATAAGAATCCTGTAAAACTGAAAATTAGAGTGTAATGAATCAATCCCTTTGCTTGCACTAGCAAATAAATGTCATGTAGAGCTGGTTTAAAGAAATTGAATACTTGTGAACATGAATGTGACTTTTGCCTGGTGAAATTTAATTGGTAAAAGTATATCATAGATTCAGAACTTTATAATTATATAGACCATTAGCAATTGTTTAGTTTATTGCACAGCTTTTTTGTTTTGTCTTTGTTTTTTTTCTTACTCTCATCTTTTCCCATGGCATATGGTTCTCACTGAGCTACAAATCACGATAAACTGCCCTGATCACTGAATAGCCACATGACCCAGACTTAGCCAACCACACTCATCAATATGAATGCTGAGAAAGAGAAAGATTCTCAAATAATACAGTTTTAGTTTGTTGAATACTCCAGCCTGGCTTTCTACAGTTGCATGAACTAATAAATTACCTTCTTTGTATAAGTTAACCTTAGTTGATCTCCATCTGGTGTAACTGAAAGAATTATGATTAATGGGTAATATTAATACCTTAATCATACAGAAGACAAAATTGTGCTGAGAGAAGTTAAGGAAATTACTCCACACCACTCTACTAGTGAGTGAATGATCCAAGAATAGCCAGATAGCCTAATAAGCAGTCTTCCTTCTTTAAATGTCTTTCAAACTTCCCTCTTTTCTTGCTTCTGCTATTTCTTATTCCTTTGTGAAAACTTCTACTTCTGTACTATTTATGTGTTGGGATATCAATACTACTGCGTCCTTTTGCTTAGGCACAACTTCTGTCAGTTCTGCAACTTCATGACTACTTAGAGGATTCAGTAGCATCAAATGCCTTCAATCATCTGTTTGCAGCTTATTACAGAAATGAGATTAATTTGCCTTAGGGGATTCATAAATGAGCTCCAGAAAGCCCTAGATGTCCTCTCCCTTTGGAGCTTTATATCAATTTTCTCTCCTCATATATTTTTTCTTTCTTATGCAGTTAGAACAGAAAGGTAGAAAAAGACCATAGCCATCACCAAACATGACTTGTCATTCCTCTAATTCCATACTTCTAATTTTTCCTTACTTTAATATTAACATTTTTAGGAAAAAAAATCTGTAAATTATTTTTAGTCAAGTGCACAGGAGACCTCCACTGGCCAATAAAATCAGTTGCCCCCTCTACAGTGTACAGCCCTGAGAAGCAGTTGGCGAGAATAAGCCTATATTTGTACGTAACTATCTAGGTGTGACCATGTGACTAGTTTTCATCAATGGAATTTGAGTGGAAAAATGAGGGTCACTTCTGGGTCAAGGCTTTGAAAAAAGAAATATGCCTTTTCCTTTCCTTTTTTCTCCTTCCTTTTACTAGGTATTTAAAACGACAAGGCCTAAGAGCTTGCTGTCTGATACAGTAGCCTTAGCCATGTGTGGCTATTTAAATCTAAAGTAATTAAAATTAGATACAATCATAAATTAAGTTCCTCATTCATACCAGCCACATTTCAAAAGTTTAGTAGCTACATTCTCATCGCTGCAGAACACACTATTGAATAGCACTGGCTCAAATAATGGTAGAAACACAAGATGGAAAGAACCATGTTTGCTGAATCTCAGTGAAGAAAGGAACCTACCCGTTGGACACCTACGAGACTGTGAAATATCCTCTGGGTTAGTCAAGTATACATTTATATATTTTAGGGTCCATATTTCATAGCATTTTGGCCTATCCCAATTAATACAGAAGCTTACTGGTTATTTATAAAACATTCTTTAACATCTTGTCAGACATCTGGAAGATCCCCCACCTCCTTTGTATTTTGTTTGCTGGATTCTTTTTCATACAATCAAAATAAAAACAAAATAGAATATGCGTTTTAAAGCAGAAGGGTTTAAGAAGTAGCATCCTCAAGAAAATAGTCTAAAAGAAGTTTCTCCTAGAAATACATTCAGAGTGTGGGAGCAATAATGAAACTTCAGTTTTCTGCTAACTCCTGCTCTCCTAGAATTAGAAGATAATATCCTTATAAACATGAGGTCATGAAAGGTACAGTCTTTGGACTCAGAGTCTTTGGGTTTGAGTATTGGTTCTTTGATATCTGTAAATTTTGTAGTTTTATGAGTGTCCATAAATAACAATGATTGAGTCAGCAGAGTTAGGCAGGTGAAGATATCAGCTTAATTACTACTAAGAGCTGGGCTGGAGAATATGGATTAAATGTGTGGCAATAATGAGCTTCATGATACTCTTTTTTTTAATTATCAGTCATCAATTTTATACACATCAGTGTATACATGTCAATCCCAATCGCCCAATTCAGCACACCACCACCCACACCCCCCGCCACTTTCCCCGCTTGGTGTCCATACGTTTGTTCTCTACATCTGTGTCTCAATTTCGGCCCTGCAAACCAGATCACCTGTACCAGTTTTCTAGGTTCCACATATATGCGTTAATATACAATATTTGTTTTTCTCTTTCTGACTTACTTCACTCTGTATGACAGTCTCTAGATGCATCCACGTCTCAACAAATGACCCAATTTCATTCCTTTTTATGGCTGAGTAATATTCCATTGTATATATGTGCCACAACTTCTTTATCCATTCATCTGTCGATGGGCATTTAGGTTACTTCCATGACCTGGCTATTATAAATAGTGCTGCAATGAACATTGGGGTGCATGTGTCTTTTTGAATTATGGCTTTCTCTGGGTGTATGCCCAGTAGTGGGATTGCTGGATCATATGGTAGTTCTATTTTTAGTTTTTTAAGGAACCTCCATACTGTTCTCCATAGTGGCTGTATCAATTTACATTCCCACAAACAGTGCCAGAGGGTTCTCTTTCCTCCACGCCCTCTCCAGCATTTATTGTTTGTAGATTTTCTGATGATGCCCATTCTAACTGGTGTGAGGTGGTACCTCGTTGTAGTTTTGATTTGCATTTCCCTAATAATTAGTGATGTTGAGCAGCTTTTCATGTGCTTCTTGGCCATCTGTATGTCTTCTTTGGAGAAATGTCTATTTAGGTCTTCTGCCCATTTTTGGATTGGGTTGTTTGTTTTTTTTAATATTGAGCTGCATGAACTGTTTATATATTTTGGAGATTAATCCTTTGTCCATTGATTCGTTTGCAAATATTTTCTCCCATTCTGAGGGTTGTCTTTTCGTCTTGTTTATGGTGTCCTTTGCTGTGCAAAAGCTTTGAAGTTTCATTAGGTCCCATTTGTTTATTTTTGTTTTTATTTACATTTCTCTAGGAGGTGGGTCAAAAAGGATCTTGCTGTGATTTATGTCATAGAGTGTTCTGCCTATGTTTTCCTCTAAGAGTTTGATAGTGTCTGGCCTTACATTTAGGTCTTTAATCCATTTTGAGTTTATTTTTGTGTATGGTGTTAGGGAGTGTTCTAATTTCATTCTTTTACATGTAGCTGTCCAGTTTTCCCAGCACCACTTATTGAAGAGACTGTCTTTTCTCCATTGTATATCCTTGCCTCCTTTGTCATAGATTAGCTGACCATAGGTGTGTGGGTTTATCTCTGGGCTTTCTATCTTGTTCCACTGATCTATGTTTCTGTTTTTGTGCCAGTACCATATTGTCTTGATTACTGTAGCTTTGTAGTATAGTCTGAAGTCAGGGAGTCTGATTCCTCCAGCTCCGTATTTTTCCCTCAAGACTGCTTTGGCTATTCGGGGTCTTTTGTGTCTCCATACAAATTTTCAGATTTTTTGTTCTAGTTCTGTAAAAAATGCCATTGGTAATTTGATAGGGATTGCATTGAATCTGTAGATTGCTTTGGGTAGTATAGTCATTTTCACAATATTGATTCTTCCAATCCAAGAACATGGTATATCTCTCCATCTGTTGGTATCAACTTTAATTTCTTTCATCAGCATCTTATAGTTTTCTGCATACAGGTCTTTTGTCTCCCTAGGTATTTTATTCTTTTTGTTGCAATGGTAAACGGGAGTGTTTCTTTAATTTCTCTTTCAGATATTTCATCATTAGTGTATAGGAATGCAAGAGATTTCTGTGCATTAATTTCGTATCCTGCAACTTTAACAAATTCATTGATTAGCTCTAGTAGTTTTCTGGTGACATCTTTAGGATTCTCTATGTATAGTATCATGTCATCTGCAAACAGTGACAGTTTTACTTCTTCTTTTCCAATTTGGATTCCTTTTATTTCTTTTTCTTCTCTGATTGCCATGGCTAGGACTTCCAAAAGTATATTGAATAATAGTGGTGAGAGTGGACATCCTTGTCTTGTTCCTGATCTTTGAGGAAATGCTTTCAGTTTTTCACCATTGAGAATGATGTTTGCTGTGGGTTTGTCGTATACGGCCTTTATTATGTTGAGGTAGGTTCCCTCTATGCCCACTTTCTGGAGAGTTTTTATAATAAGTGGGTGTTGAATTTTGTCAAAAGCTTTTTCTGCATCTATTGAGATGATCATATGGTTTTTATTCTTCAATTTGTTAATATGGTGTATCACATTGATTGATTTGCGTATATTGAAGAATCCTTGCATCCCTGGGATAAATCCCACTTGGTCATGGTGTATGATCCTTTTAATGTGTTGTTGGATTCTGTTTACTAGTATTTTGTTGAGGATTTTTGCATCTATATTCATCAGTAATATTGGTCTGTAATTTTCTTTTTTTGTAGTATCTTTGTCTGGTTTTGGTATCAGGGTGATGGTGGCCTCATAGAATGAGTTTGGGAGTGTTCCTTCCTCTGCAATTTTTTGGAAGAGTTTGAAAAGGATGGGTGTTAGCTCTTCTCTAAATGTTTGATAGAATTCACCTGTGAAGCCATCTGGTCCTGGACTTTTGTTTGTTGGAAGATTTTTAATCACAGTTTCAATTTCATTGCTTGTGATTGGTCTGTTCATATTTTCTATTTCTTCCTGGTTCAGTCTTGGAAGGTTATACCTTTCTAAGAATTTGTCCATTTCTTCCAGGTTGTCCATTTTATTGGCATACAGTTGCTTGTAGTAGTCTCTTAGGATGCTTTGTATTTCTGCGGTGTCTGTTGTAACTTCTCCCTTTTCATTTCTAATTTTATTGATTTGCATCCTCTCCCTCTTTTTCTTGATGAGTCTGGCTAATGGTTTATCAATTTTGTTTACCTTCTCAAAGAACCAGCTTTTAGTTTTATTGATCTTTGCTATAGTTTTCTTTGTTTCTATTTCATTTATTTCTGCTCTGATCTTTATGATTTCTTTCCTTCTGCTAACTTTGGGTTTTGTTTGTTCTTCTTTCTCTAGTTCCTTTAGGTGTAAGGTTAGATTGTTTGAGATTTTTTTTGTTTCTTGAGGTAGGCTTGTATAGCTATAAACTTCCTTCTTAGAACTGCTTTTGCTGCATCCCATAGGTTTTGGATCATCGTGTTTTCATTGTCATTTGTCTCTAGGTATTTTCTGATTTCCTCTTTGATTTCTTCAGTGATCTCTTGGTTATTTAGTAACATATTGTTTAGCCTCCATGTGTTTGTGTTTTTTACGTTTTTTTTCCCTGTAATTCATTTCTAATCTCATAGCATTGTGGTCAGAAAAGATGCTTGATATGATTTCAATTTTCTTAAATTTACTGAGGCTTGATTTGTGACCCAAGATGTGATCTATCCTGGAGAATGTTCTGTGCGCACTTGAGAAGAAAGTGTAATCTGCTGTTTTTGAATGGAATGTCGTATAAATATCAATTAATCTGGTCTATTGTGTCATTTAAAGCTTGTGTTTCCTTATTTATTTTCTTTTTGGATGATCTGTCCATTGGTGTAAGTGAGGTGTTAAAGTCCCCCACTATTATTGTGTTACTGTCGATTTCCTCTTTTATAGCTGTTAGCAGTTGCCTTATGTATTGAGGTGCTCCTATGTTGGGTGCATATATATTTATAATTGTTATATCTTCTTCTTAGATTGATCCCCTGATCATTATGTCCTTCCTTGTCTCTTGTAACATTCTGTATTTTAAAGTCTATTTTATCTGATATGAATATTGCTACTCCAGCTTTCTTTTGATTTCCATTTGCATGGAATATCTTTTTCCATACCTTCACTTTCAGTGTGAATGTTTCCCTAGGTCTGAAGTGGGTCTCTTGTAGACAGCATATATATGGGTCTTGTTTTTGTATCCATTCAGCAAGCCTGTGTCTTTCGTTTGGAGCATTTAATCCATTCACGTTTATGGTAATTATCAATATGTATGTTTCTATGACCATTTTCTTAATTGTTTTGGGTTTGTGTTTGTAGGTCCTTTTCTTCTCTTGTGTTTCCCACTTAGAGAAGTTCCTTTAGCATTTGTTGTAGAACTGGTTTGGTGGTGCTGAATTCTCTTAGCTTTTGCTTGTCTGTAAAGCTTTTGATTTCTCCATCGAATCTGAATGAGATCCTCACCGGGTAGAGTAATCTTGGTTGTAGCTTCTTCCCTTTCATCACCTTAAGTATATCATGCCACTCCCTTCTGGCTTGTAGAGTTTCTGCTGAGAAATCAGCTGTTATCCTTATGGGACTTCCCTTGTATGTTATTTGTTGTTTTCCGTTGCTGCTTTTAATAATTTTTCTTTGCCTTTAATTTTTGCCAATTTGATTACTATGTGTCTCGGTGTGTTTCTCCTTGGGTTTATCCTGCCTGGGACTCTCTGCGCTTCCTGGACTTGGGTGGCTATTTCCCTTCCTGTGTTAGGGAAGTTTTCAACTATAATCTCTTCAAGTATCTTCTCTGGTCCCTTCTCTCTGTCTTCTCCTTCTGGGACCCCTATAATGCGAATGTTGTTGCATTTAATGTTGTCCCAGGCCAGAATTCTCTTAGGCTGTCTTCATTTCTTTTCATTCTTTTTACTTTATTCTGTTCCGTGGCTGTGAATTCCACCATTCTGTCTTCCAGGTCACTTATCCGTTCTTCTGCCTCAGTTATTCTGCTATTGATTCCTTCTAGTGTAGTTTTCATTTCAGTTATTGTATTGGTCATCTCTGTTTGTTTGTTCTTTAATTCTTCTAGGTCTTTGTTAAACATTTCTTGCATCTTCTCCATCTTTGCCTCCATTCTTTTTCCGAGGTCCTGGATCATCTTCACTATCATTATTCTGAATTCTTTTTCTGGAAGGTTGCCTATCTCCACTTTATTTAGTTGTTTTTCTGGGGTTTTATCTTGTTCCTTCATCTGGTACATAGCCCTCTGCCTTTTCTTCTTGTCTATCTTTCTTTGAATGTGCTTTTTGTTCCACAGGCTGCAGGATTATAGTTCTTCTTGCTTCTGCTGTCTGCCCTCTCCATGATCCTCTTAACTACACCAGTTTAGCCCACACAAGGGAAAGGATGGCTCTTAAGGGAGGAGTTACTTAGGGTTACCACCTCTCACTGAGGGGAGGAAGCTGAGAAAGAGCGCAGAAAGAGTAGGAATTCCCAAACTTTAGGGATGATAGATTATCATTGCCCAATTTATAAATTCGAACTAAGGTCTATCTTTCCTGACCTGGTAACTCATTTCCCCACTGTGGAGAAGCAAAAAAACAAAAACAAAAAACATAAGCTAGAGGATATACAGAGAAAATTTCTCCTCAAAAAATCAGAGGAAAAAGAGAGAAAGTTTGGCATTGTGGACCTGTTTCTTTCTATGGAAAATGGAGATGGTAAAAGTATTGCCGTGAGTATTAAATTAGATAATTTATGCAGAGGATTTAATATAATAGCTTATAAACAGTAAACTCTTACTAATTTTATTATTAGTAATAATAATATAGTAATGCTATTAGTATTATTATTTCCTGTTGCCTGAACTTCCATAATTGGTGATTAATTATTTAGTAAACTTACGGGAAAAGTTATGATACTTTATTTAGTCATAAATATTTCATTTTGTGTGAAATAGAAGTTTCTTTTCGATTTTGTTTTTGTTCTTTTTTTAATGAAGCCAGCTGGAAAGAGAATCAGGCTAGATTCCTAAGGGAGGGTAACAACTAAAGAACATTTTATGGAAACTCTAAGCAATTTGAGCACTTTACTTTCTTTATAAACTTGTCTGGGTCCTGGTTGGCACTTAAACAACTGCTTACAAATACCTGAGAGGAAATTTACATATTTCAATCAAAAAAAAATGTGTTCATTCTTTGAGATTAAAAAAAAAAGATAAAAGAGACATATATTCTTATAATTAACATTTAGAATTGGAAAACTATTCGGGAACATTGAGGGTTGTTTTTTTAATTAATTTTTATTGGAGTATAGTTGCTTTACAATGTTGTGTTTGCTTCTGCTGTACAGCAAAGTGAATCAGCTATACGTATACATATATCCCCTCTTTTTTGGATTTACTTCCCATTTAGGTCACCACAGAGCACTGAGTAGAGTTTAGGGAACACTGAGATTTAACAAGACTGGCATCATTTATCTATCTGTTGAGTTTTACTGATCCACTGAATAATTCTTTAGTGTCATACATAGCACGTGAGAGTATACTATGGAGCTGCTGGGAATACAGATGAGCTCCACATTGATTCTGCCTTCAGAAACTTATAGACTGATATATGGAATGTGTGTCTAAATATTATAATTCTGTGTAGAAAGTACTGTCTCACAATACAAAGCAATAATTAGGGCTTTGAGGGTTAAGAGTAAAAGTATTTCAACTCAGGAGTTCAGAAGAAGTATTATTTTCAACTGGGGGGCTTGGTTATGGGGCAATGCATCAAGCGAAGCTTGAAGGAAGGAGCTAGCATACAGACTAGGTAACTTTTGGACAAAAGTTGTGGTGGCAAGGTATTCCTAGCTGACAAAACGGGTCGTGTATTTATGAGAACCAGACTATCTCCGTTTAGATAAGTGGAGGATACACAAATAAATCAGAAGCAGTACACAAACTTGTAATATAAACAAATAATTTGCTAAATAAGTTATAGTTTTACTTAATAAAATTATCAGAAAAATAACTGAAAGTTATGTTAGTAAACTTTTAAAAACTAGAATGTTTAGGATTGACTTGAATTTTAAAATTTTGAATTGGTTTAAAAACAAAAAAAAGATATGAATGAGTTGGATGTAGTTTCTGAAGAAGTGTTATAATGTTAATAGTGAGCTTGCCTAAATGCTGTTACTTCTTCATAGACATATTGAAATAAAAGTCATTTACAAAGATACATACTCAAGAGGAGGGAACCTTGTAGTGAAGATAAGATAGAAATGAGAGATATCTATCAGTCTCTTTCACATGAGCATATAGTATATTAAAAACTAACTTGAAATATAGTAAATTCTATTGTCAAGTTTAAAATAAAGGTTTGGAGTACTGAATACAATTTCAAGTATAAATCTTAAAAAGCATATGAAAAACTCAAGAAAATTTATAAATAGTCAAACAGATCTCCAGTTTTTCTTCTTTTATAGTGGAGAGATAAAAAAGACAACATTAGAGGGAGGAGAGAAGATGGCGGAAGAGTAAGACGCGGAGATCACCTTCCTTCCCACAGATACAGTAGAAATACATCTACACGTGGAACTGCTCCTACAGAACACCCACTGAACGCTGGCAGAAGACGTCAGACCTCCCAAAAGGCAAGAAACTCCCCCCGTACTTGGGTAGGGCAAAAGAAAAAAGAAATAACAGAGACAAAAGAATAGGGACGGCACCTGCACCAGTGGGAGGGAGCTGTGAAGGAGGAAAGATTTCCACGCACTAGGAAGCCCCTTCGCGGGCAGAGACTGCGGGTGGCAGAGGGGGGAAGCTTCGGAGCCACGGAGGAGAGCGCAGCCACAGGGGTGTGGAGGGCAAAGCGGAGACATTCCCGCACTTCCCGCACGGAGGCTCGGCGCTGACCAGCACTCACCAGCCCGAGAGGCTTGTCTGCTCAGCCGCCGGGGTGGGCGGGGCTGGGAGCTGAGGCTCGGGCTTCGGTCGGATCGCAGGGAGAGGACTGGGGTTGGCGGCGTGAACACAGCCTGAAGGGGTTAGTGCACCACAGCTAGCCGGGAGGGAGTCCGGGAAAAAGTCTGCAGCTGCCGAAGAGGCAAGAGACTTTTTCTTCCCTGTTTCCTGGTGCGCGAGGAGAGGGGATTCAGAGCGCCGCCTAAACGAACTTCAGAGACGGGCGCGAGCCGCGGCTAACAGCGCGTATCCCACAGCAACAGGGGCGCAGAGGGAAAAACGGAGAGACTCCCGCACAGAGGCTCGGCACCGAGCAGCGCTCACCAGCCCGAGAGGCTTGTCTGCTCCCCCGCCGGGGCAGGCGGGGCTGGGAGCTGAGGCTCGGGCTTCGGTCGGATCGCAGGGAGAGGACTGGGGTTGGCGGCGTGAACACAGCCTGAAGGGGTTAGTGCACCACAGCTGGCTGGGAGGGAGACCGGGAAAAAGTCTGCAGCTGCCGAAATGGCAAGAGACTTTTTCTTGCCTCTTTGTTTCACGGCGCACAAGGAGAGGGGATTCAGAGCGCCGCCTAAACGAACTCCAGACACTGGCGCGAGCCGCGGCTATCAGCGCGGACCCCAGAGATGGGTGTGAGACGCTGGGGCTGCTGCTGCCGCCTCCAAAAAGCCTGTGTGCGAGCACAGGTCACTCTCCGCGCCGCCCCTCCCGGGAGCCCTTGCAGCCCGCCACTGCCAGCGTCCCGTGATCCAGGGACAACTTCCCCGGGAGAACGCACTGCGCACCTCAGGCTGGTGCAATGTCACGCCGGCCTCTGATGCCGCAGGCTCACCCCGCCTCCTCTGTACCCCTCCCTCCCCGCGGCCTGGGTGAGCCAGAGCCCCCGAAGCAGCTGCTCCTTTAACCCCGTCCTGTCTGGGCGGGGAACAGACGCCCTCAGGCGACCTACACGCAGAGGCGGGTCCAAATCCAAAGCTGATCCCCAGGAGCTGTGCGAACAGAGACAAGGAGGGGAAATCTCTCCCAGCAGCCTCAGAAGCAGCGGATTAAAACTCCACAAACGACTTGATGTGCCTGCATCTGTTGAATACCTGAATAGACAACGAATCATCCCAAATTCAGGAGGTGGACTTTGGGAGCAGGATATATTAATTTTTCCCCTTTTCCTTTTTTTTTGTGAGTGTATATGTATATGCTTCTGGGGGAGATTTCGTCTGTATAGCTTTGCTTTATAATAGCTTTATTTTACTTCACTATATTATAGCCTCTTTCTTTCTTTCTATTTTTTCTCCCTTTTACTCTGAGCCGTGTGGACGAAAGGCTCTTGGTGCTTCAGCCAGGCATCAGGGCCATACCTCGGAGGTGGGAGAGCCAACTTCAGGACACTGGTCCACAAGAGGCCTCCCAGCTCCACGTAATACCAAACGGCAAAAATCTCTCAGAGATCTCCATCTGAACATCAAGACCCAGCATCACTCAATGACCAGCAAGCTACAGTGCTGAACACCCTATGCCAAACAACTAGCAAGACAGGAACACAGCCCCATCCATTAGCAGAGAGGCTGCCTAAAATCATAATAAGGCCACAGACACCCCAAAATACACCACCAGATGTGGACGTGCCCACCAGAAAGACAAGATCCAGCCTCATCCACCAGAGCTCAGGCACTAGTTCCCTCCACCAGGAAGCCTACACAACCCACTGAACCAACCTTAGCCACTGGGGACAGATACCAGAAACAACGGGAACTACGAACCTGCAACCTGTGATAAGGAGACCCCAAACACAGTAAGATAAGCAAAATGAGATGACAGAAAAACACACAGCAGATGAAGGAGCAGGGTCAAAACACACTAGACTTAACAAATGAAGAGGAAATAGGTAGTCTACCTGAAAAAGAATTCAGAATAATGATAGTAAGGATGATCCAAAATCTTGGAAATAGAATAGACAAAATGCAAGAAACATTTAACAAGGACGTAGAAGAACTAAAGAGGAACCAAGCAATGATGAAAAACACAATAAATGAAATTAAAAATACTCTAGATGGGATCAATAGCAGAATAACTGAGGCAGAAGAAAGGATAAGTGACCTGGAAGATAAAATGGTGGAAATAACTACTGCAGAGCAGGATAAAGAAAAAAGAATGAAAAGAACTGAGGACAGTCTCAGAGACCTCTGGGACAATATTAAACACACCAACATTCGAATTATAGGGGTCCCAGAAGAAGAAGAGAAAAAGAAAGGGACTGAGAAAATATTTGAAGAGATTATAGTTGAAAACTTCCCTAATATGGGAAAGGAAATAGTTAATCAAGTCCTGGAAGCACAGAGAGTCCCATACAGGATAAACCCAAGGAGAAACACGCCAAGACATATATTAATCAAACTGTCAAAAATTAAATATAAGGAAAACATATTAAAGGCAGCAAGGGAAAAAAAACAAATAACACACAAGGGAATCCCCATAAGGTTAACATCTGATCTTTCAGCAGAAACTCTGCAAGCCAGAAGGGAGTGGCAGGATATACTTAAAGTGATGAAGGAGAAAAACCTACAACCAAGATTACTCTACCCAGCAAGGATCTCATTCAGATGTGATGGAGAAATTAAAACCTTTACAGACAAGCAAAAGCTGAGAGAGTTCAGCACCACCAAACCAGCTTTACAACAAATGCTAAAGGAACTTCTCTAGGCAAGAAACACAAGAGAAGGAAAACACCTACAATAACAAACCCAAAACATTTAAGAAAATGGGAATAGGAACATACATATCGATAATTACCTTGAATGTAAATGGATTAAATGGTCCCACCAAAAGACACAGGCTGGCTGAATGGATACAAAAACAAGACCCATATATATGCTGTCTACAAGAGACCCACTTCAGACCTAGAGACACATACAGACTGAAAGTGAGGGGATGGAAAAAGATATTCCATGCAAATGGAAATCAAAAGAAAGCTGGAGTAGCAATTCTCATATCAGACAAAATAGACTTTAAAATAAAGACTATTACAAGAGACAAAGAAGGACACTACATAATGATCAAGGGATCGATCCAAGAGGAAGGTATAACAATTGTAAATATTTATGCACCCAACATAGGAGCACCTCAATACATAAGGCAAATACTAACAGCCATAAAAGGGGAAATCGACAGCAACACAATCATAGTAGGGGACTTTAACACCCCACTTTCACCAATGGACAGATCATCCAAAATGAAAATAAATAAGGAAACACAAGCTTTAAATGATACATTAAACAAGATGGACTTAATTGATATTTATAGGACATTCCACCCAAAAACAACAGAATACACATTTTTCTCAAGTGCTCATGGAACATTCTCCAGGATAGAGCATATCTTGGGTCACAAATCAAGCCTTGGTAAATTTCAGAAAATTGAAATAGTATCAAGTATCTTTTCCGACCACAACGCTATGAGACTAGATATCAATTACAGGAAAAGATCTGTAAAAAATACAAACACATGGAGGCTACACAATACACTACTTAATAACGAAGTGATCACTGAAGAAATCAAAGGGGAAATCAAAAAATACCTAGAAACAAATGACAATGGAGATACGACGACCCAAAACCTATGGGACGCAGCAAAAGCAGTGCTAAGAGGGAAGTTTATAGCAATACAAGCCTACCTCAAGAAACAGGAAACATCTCGAATAAACAACCTAACCTTGCACCTAAAGCAATTAGAGAAAGAAGAACAAAAAAACCCCAAAGCTAGCAGAAGGAAAGAAATTATAAAGATCAGGTCAGAAATAAATGAAAAAGAAATGAAGGAAACAATAGCAAAAATCAATGAAACTAAAAGCTGGTTCTTTGAGAAGATAAACAAAATTGATAAACCATTAGCCAGACTCATCAAGAGAAAAAGGGAGAAGACTCAAATCAATAGAATTAGAAATGAAAAAGGAGAAGTAACCACTGACACTGCAGAAATACAAAAGATAATGAGAGATTACTACAAGCAACTCTATGCCAATAAAATGGACAACCTGGAAGAAATGGACAGATTCTTAGAAATGCACAAACTGCTGAGACTGAACCAGGAAGAAATAGAAAATATGAACTGACCAATCACAAGCACTGAAATTGAAACTGTGATTAAAAACCTTCCAACAAACAAAAGCCCAGGACCAGATGGCTTCACAGATGAATTCTATCAAACATTTAGAGAAGAGCTAACACCTATCCTTCTCAAACTCTTCCAAAATATTGCAGAGGGAGGAACACTCCCAAACTCATTCTACGAGGCCACCATCACCCTGATACCAAAACCAGACAAAGATGTCACAAAGAAAGAAAACTACAGGCCAATATCACTGATGAACATAGATGCAAAAATCCTCAACAAAATACTAGCAAACAGAATCCAACAGCACATTAAAAGGATCATACACCACGATCAAGTGGGGTTTA
Source organism: Balaenoptera musculus (assembly GCF_009873245.2). Lineage (NCBI taxonomy): Eukaryota > Metazoa > Chordata > Mammalia > Artiodactyla > Balaenopteridae > Balaenoptera > Balaenoptera musculus. The sequence continues at coordinate 29,304,143 of NC_045806.1, forward strand.
TCCCAGGAATGCAAGGATTCTTCAATATACGCAAATCAATCAATGTGATACACCATATTAACATATTGAAGGAGAAAAACCATATGATCATCTCAATAGATGCAGAGAAAGCTTTCGACAAAATTCAACACCCATTTATGATAAAAGCCCTGCAGAAAGTAGGCACAGAGGGAACTTTCCTCAACATGATAAAGGCCATATATGACAAACCCACAGCCAACATTGTCCTCAATGGTGAAAAACTGAAACCATTTCCACTAAGATCAGGAACAAGACAAGGTTGCCCACTCTCACCACTATTATTCAACATAGTTTTGGAAGTGTTAGCCACAGCAATCAGAGAAGACAAAGAAATAAAAGGAATCCAAATCGGAAAAGAAGAAGTAAAGCTGTCACTATTTGCAGATGACATGATACTATACATAGAGAATCCTAAAGATGCTACCAGAAAACTCCTAGAGCTAATCAATGAATTTGGTAAAGTAGCAGGATACAAAATTAATGCACAGAAATCTCTTGCATTTCTATACACTAATGACGAAAAATCTGAAGGTGAAATTAAGAAAACACTCCCGTTTACCATTGCAACAAAAAGAATAAAATATCTAGGAATAAACCTACCTCAGGAGACAAAAGACCTGTATGCAGAAAATTATAAGACACTGATGAAAGAAATTAAAGATGATACGAACAGATGGAGAGATATACCATGTTCTTGGATTGGAAGAATCAACATTGTGAAAATGACTGTACTACCCAAAGCAATCTACAGATTCAATGCAATCCCTATCAAACTACCACTGGCATTTTTCACAGAACTAGAACAAAAAATTTCACAATTTGTATGGAAACACAAAAGACCCCGAATAGCCAAAGCAATCTTGAGAACGAAAAATGGAGCTGGGGGAATCAGGCTCCCTGACTTCAGACTATATTACAAAGCTTCAGTAATCAAGACAGTTTGGTACTGGCACAAAAACAGAAATATAGATCAATGGAACAGGATAGAAAGCCCAGAGATAAACCCACACACATATGGTCACCTTATCTTTGATAAAGGAGGCAAGCATATACAGTGGAGAAAAGACAGCCTCTTCAATAAGTGGTGCTGGGAAAATTGGACAGGTACATGTAAAAGTATGAAATTAGAACACTGCCTGACACCATGCACAAAAATAAACTCAAAATGGATTAAAGACCTAAGTGTAAAGCCAGACACTATCAAACTCTTAGAGGAAAACATAGGCAGAACACTCTATGACATACATCACAGCAAGATTCTTTTTGACCCAGCTCCCAGAGAAATGGAAATAAGAACACAAATAAACAAATGGGACCTAATGAAACTTAAAAGCTTTTGCACAGCAAAGGAAACCATAAACAAGACCAAAAGACAACCATCAGAATGGGAGAAAATATTGGCAAATGAAGCAACTGACAAAGGATTAATCTCCAAGATTTACAAGCAGCTCATGCAGCTCAATAACAAAAAACGAACAACCCAATCCAAAAATGGGCAGAAGACCTAAATAGACATTTCTCCAAAGAAGATATACAGATGGCCTACAGACACATGAAAGAATGCTCAACATCATTAATCATTAGAGAAATGCAAATCAAAACTACAATGAGATATCATCTCACACCGGTCAGAATGGCCATCATCAAAAAATCTAGAAACAATAAATGCTGGAGAGGGTGTGGAGGAAAGGGAACACTCTTGCACTGTTGGTGGGAATGTAAATTGATACAGCCACTATGGAGAACAGTATGGAGGTTCCTTAAAAAACTACAAATAGAACTACCATACGACCCAGCAATCCCACTACTGGGCATATACCCTGAGAAAACCATAGGTCAAAAAGAGTCATGTACCAAAATGTTCATTGCAGCTCTAGTTACAATAGCCAGGACATGGAAGCAACCTAAATGTCCATCGACAGATGAATGGATAAAGAAGATGTGGCACATATATACAATGGAATATTACTCAGCCATAAAAAGAAATGAAATGGAGGTATTTGTAATGAGGTGGATGGAGTTAGAGTCTGTCATACAGAGTGAAGTAAGTCAGAAAGAGAAAAACAAATACAGTATGCTAACACATATATACGGAATCTAAGGAAAAAAAAAAAGGCCATGAAGAACCTAGTGGCAAGACAGGAATAAAGACACAGACCTACTAGAGAATGGACTTGAGGATATGGGGAGGGGGTGGGGTGAGATGTGACAGGGTAAGAGAGTGTCATGGACATATATCCACTACCAAATGTAAAATAGATAGCTAGTGGGAAGCAGCCGCATAGCACAGGGATATCAGCTCGGTGCTTTGTGACCACCTAGAGGGGTGGGATGGGGAGGGTGGGAGGGAGGGAGATGCAAGAGGGAAGAGAAATGGGAACATATTGTATATGTATAACTGATTCACTTTGTTATAAAGCAGAAGCTAACACACCATTGTAAGGCAATTATACTTCAATAAAGATGTTTAAAAAAAAAAAAAAAGACAACATTATAGGCAGGCAAGAGTACACACACACACACACACACACACACACACCACACACACACACACATATGCACACATAGATTCACTGGAGTACACACACACACACACACATATGCACACATAGATTCACTGACATGCACATAAGGAATGTCGCATGCAAGTTATCTATGCATGGAAATTTTTAAAAGTAAACTGGCATAGTCCCATTTCTTTGTTCTCTTTCTCTAAAAGCAAGATATCTACATTTAAAATTCTACTAAGTTTCAGTATGTTCATTGTATTTCAACTTCTTATAATTTGTATCCTGTTTAGTTTTATCTGCAATATTGAACCATGTATAAAAGCTAACAATAAGGAAATGTCTATGTTTCTCCACTGGCCTGAACATATACTGAAATTGAAGAGTGAACAATGAATTTTGTTATGCAAAATAGAAGATATGCAAGCAGAATAGTTTGATGTAATTTAATGGCTCTTCAAACACTTCCAATAATGGAAACGTAGATAAAGACACACTGTTTTTTTCTTTGATCGCCTAGTCCCTGTTTCAATGGTCTTCATACCTTTTGTTCATGTCTCCTCTAACGGGATTTTGAAAAACTTTTTATTCATTGCAAATTTATAATGGGATACCCATTTTTTAAAATCTAAGTTTAAGCAGTTGCAAAAGATATAATTTCTGGTATATTACATACATTGACATTTTAAAATAAAGCAATTACATCTGTCTTTTAAAATAGCTCTTATTATCCAAATACCATAATGATCTGATACAACCACACCACTGTGAAAAACAATGCATAAACAAAGCTCTTATTTCACAAGAATTTTCTATTATTCGTTTTCTTCTTGAAATCACATTAACATTGCACTTCCTCTGCATAATCCTATCGTAGTATGAGATATTTTATATTTGAACGTCTTTTATTGATCACAGTTACATGTTTCTGCAACAAAATATCTAAATTGACATTATTTTTATAAATGATTTGTCACCATAAAGCTCTAAATGCTGAATTTTCTTGTTTTGTTACCAATTATGAATGTTAGTTGTAAATAATCAAAGCAACATGCATATTTTATGAATATTGAGGAAAAATATCTATCACCTAAAGTTTAAAAAAATATTGGAAGTGTATTCCTAAATGAGATGAATGGGTTATGTTTTTTGCTTCTTCAATTGGGTTATGTATCTGTAGATGGAGATTACTTATTGCTAGCATGAGTAAAAACAATATCAATTCTATTTCTTTCTTATTTTATAGAAGTAACTGCTGAGTAAACTTCATAAACATAAATAGTTGATAATTGAGTTATGTTATAGCAATATTTCTCAAATCTTTGTACTCTTTCTGAGTTATCTGGTAACTAGATTAGGCCATCTTCAGTTTTGTTGAAAGCAAAGAATTGGAAATCACTTGAACTGTGATTATCAAAGCAACTTGATACCTAGTCATTAATGATATTAATTTTCTTAACATTGACAACACTATTGTAAATTGTTCCATTTTTAAACCTATAGGCATTTACACCACTGGACAACCCTAATATGATGAGTGAAAGAGAAGCCTTTCTTTTTTAAAGTAAGAGAAAGGTGAAAGTGAAAAGAAAGTGGGGAACCAAGATGATGCCTTGATCCTAATACTCAGTCTCTCATACAAATCAATTTTAGGATGGAATATGCACAGTAGTTGAGGATGTGGAAATTGCTTGACTTAAAACTATCTATACCCCTACATCCTCTTGAAAGTCCTTAGGTACCTCCTGGATACCACTTTTCTAATAATCTTTTTTCATTACCGTCCTGTGTTTAGCTGTGTTTTCCCCTCACTTTTTCCCTATAACAATGGACATGATAGGAATGGAAGCAATAAATCAAATAAAAACATAAAAATGGATGTGATTTTCTTTTTTTTTTTTTTTTTATGATTTTTTGTGAGCTTTGCTTTTTTTTTTATATATTTATTTATTTATTTATTTATTTATTTTTAGCTGTGTTGGGTCTTCGTTTCTGTGTGAGGGCTTTCTTTAGTTGTGGCGAGCGGGGGCCACTCTTCATCGCGGTGCGCGGGCCTCTCACTATCGCGGCCCCTCTTGTTGCGGAGCACAGGCTCCAGATGCGCAGGCTCAGTAATTGTGGCTCACGGGCCCAGTTGCTCCGTGGCATGTGGGATCTTCCCAGACCAGGGCTCGAACCCGTGTCCCCTGCACTGGCAGGCAGACTCTCAACCACTGCGCCACCAGGGAAGCCCTAATACCCCCATTTTACAGATGAGGATACCGAACACATTGAGGTTGAGTAATTTGCTTGAAGTCATACAATTAAGAAGCAAAAAGTTGGGATTTGATTCCAAGTAGTCCACCAAAAGAGTCAATGCTCTCAACACTCTATTTTCACTAACTGGAAGCATCAACTATTCAACTATCCATCACTGTCCCATTTTGATCTGTGCTAGATAACATCCCTGTTCTTTCATACGAAATGCCACTGACCAAACATGACCAAAGTTATAAGAGTTATAATGAATGTTTGGGGTATCACAGAGTGATTACTTACATGGTAATAGAAATTTAACATACAATGCTAGTCTTCAGTTTTCGTAGGCAATTAGCAACTTTTACCTGCCACGGAAGTTCCTCCTTTGCTGTTATCCTTCCAAAGTACCTAACTTCCTACTGTGGTCTAAGATCTTCTCTGACTGTAAAGTAATCATCTTGATACAATTACTCTCAATTTATGGGCACCTTTCTCCTCAGTCATTCAAGGGACAACTCTGATATTTCTGCTATTTTCTAAAATAGACCACATTAACCCTTTCTTTGCTTCGCTCTTTTTTTTCCCCTCACAATATGCCATTGCAGGCTGAGAAGGAGAAAGGTTGTTCCCTTTTAACACAAAAGATCCAATAAGATATTAGCCCAGAATAAAAGAAAAACCAAGCAAACTCTCCCCTGAGAATATACTTCCCGTTTTCCAAAAAGTTTGAGACACACGAACGCAGTCTCTTTGTAAAAGTAGTTTTCTCATAGTCTATGTTGTAAGTAAGCATATAAGTATTCAAATAAATATGCATATAAAATCTCACCCATATAAGGATTTTTGTTTTTTCACTGTTTTGTTTACATTGCTATTAATTCCTTTTGCCCTGACATAATATTACAATTATTTTAGCTTTATAATGTGTTTTATTTCTTTAGAGGAAACACCTTCTTCATTTATTGTTCTTTTTCTAAATAACAGCTGTTTTTGGTACCCATTTATTCTTCCATATGAATCTAACTGGTTAATTTAAAAAAATTCTGTGGAGACTTTCATGTGAATAGCTTTATAATTCAATTCAAAGACAGCAGACATTATGAACAGACAGTCTAGTGCATCTTTTTGCAATTTTTATTGTGAAATATTCCATGCATAACAGAAGTGCATAAAGAATATTTGACATATAGAACTGTTAAGAGTGTAGCTTGTAGATTCAAATAGTCAGGATTCAAACTGCACTTGACCACTCACTGTTTATATGATCTTATGCAAGTTACTTAATATTAATGAATCTTTCTTTCCTTATCTGTAAAACTAATAATAGTACCTATCTCATATGCCTGTTCTAAGAATTAAATAAAGCAATACATGTAATTCAGCATAATGCTTGGCATAAAGTGAGTGCTCAGTAAACATTATTTATAATTATTATTAATTTCATCATCCTTACAAAAAATACAAAAATTGTTAAATTTTCTTGTAAATCCTTTATTAATCCTTTATTTATCTTTTAATAAAATGAATGGGAGTTTTCGTGTAGTAGAAAAAGATCTAGATTTACTTTATAGAGATGAGAAAATTTAAACTAAGTAGTGGCTTGAAAATATTTTTGCTTCTAAATTATAGAAAATAGGTTCAAAAGAACAGAAAATCTGTGAGAAGAGCTCTTGAGCAGCTCTTGACTTAGTTTCCTGATTACAACATTAGATCACACCAAAAGTTTTGAAAGAAATCTCTTCTAAAGTTACATCTTAGAGGTCAAATTCCCTGGACTTAGATTCATTTCACTTTGAAGGCCTCTTGGTTCTTTGCCTTTGCTAATATCTTGAATGATATTCTTATCTAAAATTGGTGTTTATGGTATTTAATTTTATTCGCTTCTAGGTCAATTCCTGGATGAAGTGCATCCCTGTGGCTTCTTAGGGACTAATCTCAAGTCATCTGAATTTATTAACAAATTCATGCTCGAAGTAAATGACCCATTAGTTTAATGTGTATAGTTAGCTACTTGATAAGTATTGAGTATCATTAAACTGAAAAGAAACATGTTGGAGAAACACAAATTTTTCCCAGAATTAATACGGTATTACCATAAAATGCTTCATTTTCTGGGATCTGGTTCAGAAATGCATGCTCTTCCATCTCATGATCAAATTAGACCATAAGTTACATGCTGGGTTGTTTTTTGTTGCTGTGGGATGCTGGTAGGCTATTATCTCACTGCTAATGGTAGCCTTAGCGGCTTCCCACGGTGTTCCTCCCCAAGTTTCCAGGCCATTGTTTTAAAAATATGTTTAGGTCTTTTATAGCAAATGGTTGTTAATGCATTGTTTGTAGAACAGAGGAGAAGGGGAACACCACAATCTATGCTGGTGGAGAGCCATTTTCAGTTGCTGCTTTGCTATTAACACGAAAGAATCTTAACAGTTTCTCAGAAAATTCAGTGCATTTTACTCAACTTACAATTTCTGTGGGGTTTATAGACTCTACAGAGGATAAAGTTCTGTGTTTGAAAGAAAGAAAAGAGGTTATCTGTGGGATTAAAAATGGTACTTAAATGTATATTATATGTTTTCACACTTATTTATATACAGACTTTTAAAAATGATGCATTCAGTTTGTTATCCCATTCAAATATTAATTGCTTTATGATTCACTGCAGTTACTGAGATGAGTCTACAGTTTAGAAAGTCAAAAAATGCAGAATGAATGTCCTACTTAAACATATATCAGAAGTATTAGATCATGTAGAAATATATTTAGAGTACTTTCTTGACTTAGTTAACAATTCAATATGAATAAATTCTTGTGACGAAATGTTTTCATCTTTTACATATTACCGCGGAATCATTTGAATTCTTTTCACCCTATCCATAAGAAGGATTCCGACAAGGATTTTGGTGACTAGATATAGATGAATCATGCTTTATATAGAGCAAAAAATTGAGGAGAGAACGTATAAGTGATTACATCATTGATAACTTAACCAAATGGCATTGTCAGGGAGGAATAAATTTTCCTCTACCCTTCTAGGTTCTTCTGGCTGGTCTAAGAATTAAGCAGACATGAGACAGATTGACAAGAAAAAATATCAAACAAAAGTTTAATAACATGACTATATGGGAGAGACCCAGGAGAACTGAGAGACTCACCACAATGGCTGAAACCCTCACCTTAAATACAATTTTCAGCTGAAGATTGATTTTCGGGGTAGTGATTTGGGACTTCAAAGGGAAGGAAGGCGATTCATCAAGATGAAAAAGCAAATGTTTGGTAAATAAAAGTTTCCTGGGCCATACAGAAACAATGGGATACAGAGACGGATTTCAACAAATAGACTTTGCTAGGTTCCTCCCTGTCAACACACCTAATCTACACTATAGTTATCTATGTTGATAGTTCCTTTCCTGGAACAGGTCCTCTATCTACGTTCTTTAGGCAGTTAGGGGGATGGTCAAAATTTCTTCCTGAGTCTCTTGGGCCTTGATTGTTTTCACCACAAAATAATCCACATGCCAAAGAGACATTTTGGGGTGGCAAATTTTGTTCCCCTAAAGCATAATCTATATATTCATTTATTTAATTTTTTATGGCATACCTGTTATGTGCTGAGTACTGGGCATAACTAAGAACAAAGAAAAAAAGATCCAGATGATTTTGATGTTAGGAGAACCCAAGAGTGTTTTAGGAAGGAGGGATTGGTAAATGGTGTCAAACACTGCTGAAACTTCAAGATTTCAAGTAAGAGAAAGCCTGAAATATGTCTATCATATGCATCCATAAGAAGTCATGATAAGCATGATGCAAGCAGCGGGTTGAGTGTAAATGAGTGGGAATAAAATGTACACAGGGAATACTCACAATTTACTTAAGAAATGTGGCCGTGAAGGAGAAAAAGAAATGAGACATTGGCTAGAAGATCCAGGAGAAAGGATATCTCAAGGCCCTGAGAGGTTCGTAGGGTGACAGAAGCCACAGAGGTGGAGGAGCTTTGACCTGGTAGAAGGACACCTTATCCCACTCCAGCAAGAGGGAATGCTGAGATGCTTCAGTGAATCCCAAGATTTCAGAAATAACACTCTTTGCCACCTTTGTGCATTAACAAACCTTAGACCTAATGGTTATCGAGGTCAATTACCTCAACCAGTACAGTAAATCCTTTCCTGTGTCTGCTAGTTTATTGGCATGAAAGTCCCAAACGGTCAGGTGTTAGTCATAGATTCCAGTACAAAATAACCCTCACTGAATCCCCTGCATGAAATATTCCCTGCTCCCCCCTCAGCAATCTGCATAGCTTGACTATATGAATATGAGAAGCACAAGTTCTTCAGGTAGTTATCGGATGTGGTACTGATGAACACTCTCACTTTCACCCCTTGGTTCCTAAACATATTTATTCTAACTATTGAGGCCACATCACCGTGTACCAGCCATTAGTTCAATGCATACGCCACAATCTGGAGGATAGTACTCCAAAACGCAAATTGTTGTCACTGGGCTGGTGATTTTAACTGAACCATGAGTTAGCCATTATTCTATGCAATATGCTATCAGACAAGCTGTTTCTGGGTGATAAGTATATGATAAGACCAGTAAATCTCACAAGCTTATCAGAGACCTTTCTTGCACCTCCTCTGTCTCCTTTTGTCCAAGACAGTGTTGAGTAGTACACTATGTTAATAGATAAGGAATTATATAAAACTTCACAATGTGATGCTGGCACCAACAATCAGGCAGGAAAGGCAAATTCATTTCTGGATTATGTTTGCATTTAGATAAAGATTAACCAGTGACCCATCCAAGGAGAAAGAGATCTGACATAATCTACCTACCACCAAGTATCCAACTGATCTCCTTGAGGAGATCAGCAGCAGTAAAAGCTATACCAGCCATGCTGAGAGGAAGTTCATGCTTCGGCGCTAATGCAAAGCCTCCATCTGTGTTTCATGGCCAAGTATCCATTGTGCAAACCAAGGATCAAAGAGAGTAGGATGAATCACACTGTTCACCTATTTTCTGAGTAACTTTTCTGTGGTGGATGATCTCTCTGGTTGGAATTTATGTGAGATACAAAAATCAACTTGCCATGTACCCACTCCCACAGATACATTCACATTCTGTTAACCAGGCTAAAGTACTTTATTCTCCAGCAGATGGTTAAATAACTCACCCAACCCCCCTTGGAGACAGTAGCTGTGGGTTGAAGGAGAAGCATTGATGGAGCAAAGGTGGGGGCCATGAGAGTCTGGATTACTTGTTCATGGGTCTTCTTATCTTTCTCCATTCAAGTCCAGAATGTAAAATTTCTACCTTACGATGGATCGTGATTGCAGAGCTGACCTTATGCCTTAGTACTAGGATCAGTACATTTTTTTCTGAACAGTTCCAGAGAATAAATATCTTAGATTTTGTGGGCCATAACGTCTCTGTTGCAACTACTCAATTGATGTTGAAGAGTGAAAGCAGCCATTGACAATATGTAAATGAATGTGTATGGTTGAGTTCTAATAAAACTTTATTTGCTCAAACAAATGGAAGGCTAGATTTGGCCCATGGGGCCATAGTTTGACATCTGCTTTGTGAAGCAGATAACACCCACCTTTGAATGGATAGGTGAGAATGCTTAGATATTTGGTATTCTACGATCAAGTGCTCTATATTTCCTATGGGCAATTTTTCATATGGAGATCAGTTCTCTTCCAAGTAAGAAATTAGTTCTCTGCCTTATTCTAGAAATGTATTACATCTCTCTGATCTAGGCCATCAAGAGACTCCATACAGGAAACATATACCCCATACACATCCAGCACTATTGGGTCTGCTGGGTCATATGGCCCAAGTGGCAGGATAGCTTGCAGCTACTACATCCTATACCTACAGCAGAGTTCTCTCTTTCCCAGGATCTCATTAAAAATGGTCATCCAAATAATAGTTACAGCAGTATTCCCAGATGTGATACATGCTGCCTCCAAAATCCAAATAGGTCCACTAAGAACCGAGTCTCTTTGTTAGTGGTGAAATGTGGGAAATTCAGCTTGTTCTTTTCCTTAGAGGGGATGCTCTGGTATGCCATAGCTTATTGAATCCCCGAAGTCTACCAATGTGACTAGATCCTGAATTTTTGTGGGGTGTACTTCTCGCTCTATGGAATACATTTCACTTATTGTGGAATACAGTGTAATTGTAGTTCATGCTCACCAGATTTGATTAACATAATGTCATCAACATAGTGGAATTGTTTGGTGTTTTGTAAAATATCTTATCTCTTTTAAAACTCATCATGAAGTCTTAGTTCTATTTAAAGACTCAACGAGTTTCAACTGGCTATCTGGTTTAATTTATGTATTTATTTAGATACTAAGCTTTTCATCATTTATCCAATGGGAATACTTTTTAGCTGCCTTCTTTGAACTCTTTGGCATGCAAACATAATAAAAAAAAGTTTGTTGATACTTTTTGATTCATAAAGTGCTCAGCTTGTAGCAGACTTTAAGACAAAAGTAGAGGAAAAATATTCCTTATTTCTAGCTTGTGGTAATTCCCCCCAAATCTCAACTGCATAGACTATAAACTTTCCAGGCAGTACTTTAACATGTGAGTTTAACCTTCGGAGATGAAGTTTGATTTAAAGATCAGATGCACTGCACTATCCTTATAATAATGTAAAGGGTCCAGACCTCCCTAAAGATCCCAATGACATGTAACAAAACCTCAATTCAGATTGTTTTACAATCTAATTTCAGAGCCTTATCCAACTTTACCATAGAAAGAGTATCTCCTTTGGTACTACAGAATAAAGCCCTTGATTAAGGGTTAATTTCCAACGTGACCTGGTCAATGCCTCTAAAGTGGCCAATTCTATCTTATTCATGTCTGAAATTATTCATGCTTTCTGAAAAAAACTAGATGTTCTGGTCCATATTCATTTTCAATTCCCCCTAGAAATAACACCAGCTAAGTCCCAATGTGTTGTGGATTGAACTGTGTCTCCCCTCAAAAGATATGTTGGAGTCCTTAATGCCCAATACCTCAGGATGTGAACTTATTTGGAGGTAGGGTCTTTACAGAGGTAATCAAGTTAAAATGAGGTCATTAGAGAGAGCCTTAATCCAATATGACTGGTGCCCTTATTAAAAGGGAAAATTTGGACAAAGAGACAAACACTTACAAAGGTAGAACCCATATAAAGATGAAGACAGAGATTGGGATGAGGCTTCTACAAGACAAGGAACAACGAAGATTGTGAGAAAACTACCAGAAGCTGGGGAGAAGCATGGAACAGATGCTCCCTCACAGCGCTCAGATGAAAACAACCCTGCTGATGTTTTGTTCTTGGACTTCTAGCCTCTGGTACTGTGAGAGAATAAATTTCTTGGTTTAAGCCATCTAATTTGTGACACTTTGTTATAGCAGCCCTAGAAAACTAATACACAAGGAGTCTATTCTATTTTAGCAAATCTAGTGAAGGAAAAATATTATGTGCTAGTGGTACTCAACAGGTTATTTCACATGAGTACTTGTTGTCTGGCCAGAAAAAAATGTAGCTCACTTTAGTGGTTGTGAGGTATCCCTTTAAAACCACCAGCTCAGTATGATATTTTCATTTAGCACTAACTACATTAAATGTTTTATTTTATTTTGATGTAAAAGCTCTAAGACCCATTTATTTTCTTTCTTAGTTACTAGATTGTTTCTTCTTTGTCTGATGCAGCAGTAAAGTGAGCTCCACACCTTAAAAAAAAAAAAGTCTGCTGGGACTTAAGTTTCATTCATCTCTACTCTTCTTTTCTCACCAATACAAACACTGAATATTTCCAAGGCTTGGGGATTTTTTTCTGTCTTTGTACCAGCCCATACTTTGATTCTTTTTTTATCATAAAAAGGTAGAAAGATCAAGATGCTGAGACAGTTAATGGTCTTCACAGAGTCTTTTTCCTGAATCTAATCTATGAAAAGCAATATCCAGGTATTGTCTATTCTCTATAAATGTCCCCACATGAAGGTGGGAATCTTTAATAGTCAAAACAATTTTGACCCCCAGTCTCCCTGAATGACCAGTTGTCGATGATGAAATATTCTGGCCCACAACATTCTGTAGAGAAAGCAGGAAATGTTTCACCAAAAAGTGGGAGTATTTTAAACGCTTTTAATTAGTTTTGTTCTGAGGCAGAAATTGTGGATCCATGATTAAATAGTGACAGCTTCTTTTACCTTATTTGAAATACAAAAACACACATGTCTCCTTGATCTCTATGGAGATTATTTCTACCATAGATAACAGGTTCTGGATTTTTAAACTAAGAAAATAATGTGCAAATGTCAATTATTTTCACTCCATGTAGATATGCAGCTTATCTTTCAAAAAAGGGCCCAACAAACTTTTTTAAGAAGAATAGTGCTCATCTATTCGTCCAATCTGTTTTCACCAAAAGGATCATTTTATGGCAATTTCAGGAATCTCAGGTCCTGTTTGCAGAATGTACATTAGAAAAGAATAGCAGTTTAAGAGGCATTTTTTACATTTAAATATCTTCATTCTTTTTTGTATTGAGGTAACATTGGTTTATAACATTATATAAGTATCATGTGTATAACACTATATTTCTACTTCTGTATACCCTACAGTGCACTCACAACCAAAAACTTCAGTTTCCATCATAAAGTTGATCCCCTTTACCCATTTTGCCCTCCCCTCTGCTCCTTCCCCTCTCATAACCACTACTCTGTTGTCTGTATCTACATGTTTGTTTCTGTTTGCTTTGGTTTGCTTTGTTCATCTATTTTGTTTTCATTTGTTTTTTATATTTCACATAAGAGTGAAATCATATAGTATTTTTCTTTCTCCATCTGACTTATTTCATTTAGCATAATATAATCAAGCTCCATCCTTGTTGTTGCATATGGCAACATTTCATCATTTTTATGGCTGAGTAGTATTCCTGTGTGTGTGTGTGTGTGTATGATACTTTCTTTACCCATTCATCTGTTGATGGGCACTTAGGCTGTTTCCACATCTTGGCTATTGTAAATAATGCTGTGATGAAAATAGGGGTGCACATACCTTTTTGAATTAGTGTTTTTGTATTCTTTGGATAAATATCCAGAATTAGAATAGTTGGATCATACGGTAGTTCTATTCTTAATTTTGGGAGGAACCTTCATACTGTTTTCCATAGTGACAGCAACAATTTACATGTCCATCAACAGGGTAGGAGCATTCCCTTTTCTCCACATCCTCACCAACACTCGTTATTTTTTGCCTTTTTGATAACAGTCATTCTAACAGGTGTGAGGCAATATCTCATTGTGGTTTTGATTTGCATTTTCCTAATAATTGTGATGCTGAATATCTTTTCATGTGCCTTTAGCCAAGGACATTTTTTCACAGAAATAGAACAAAAATTTATAAAACTTATATGAAACCACAAAAGAACCAGAATAATTAAAGCAATACTGAGAAAAAAGAACAAAGCTGGAGGTATCACACTTCCTGATTTCAAACTCTATTTCAAAGCTATAGTAATCAAAATAGCATGATATTGGCAGAAAAACAGATACATAGATCAATGGAACAAAATTGAGAGCCCACAAATAAACCCACACACATATGCACAATTAATTTTCAACAAAGGCATAAAGAACATAAAATGGAGAAAGAATAGTCTCTTCAATAAATGGTGTTGGGAAAACTGGATGGCCATAAGCAAAAAAAAAAAGGAAGAAAGAAAGAAAGAAAGAAACTAGACCACTATCTCAACCACACACAAAAATAAACTCAAAATGGATTAAAGACTAGAATATAAGGCCTGAAACCATAAAACTCCTAGAAGAAAACATAGGCAGCACCCTCTTTAACATTGGTCTTAGCAATATCTTTCTGGATATGTCTCCTCAGGCAAGGGAAGAAAAAGCAAAAATAAACAAATGGCACTACATCAAACTAAAAAACTTCTGCACAGCAAAAGAAACCATCAACAAAAGGGAAAGACAACCTACTGAATGGAAGAAGATATCTGTAAATCACATATATGATAACTGGTTAGTATCCAAAATATATAAGGAACTCATACAACTCAACAACAAAAAAACAAACAACCTGATTAAAAAATGGGCAGAGAAGCCAAATAGACATTTTTCCTGTTTACATGTTTATTCAGTTATTTTTCCATAAAAACAGAATCATTTGTATGCCAATAGCTAAGATATATATGTAAAAACTATATAAAAACTACATACAAAAAGTGTAAATTTATGATTTATATTTAGAAATAATTTTTATAACTTTCTAGGTATTTTCCACTAATTTTTGACAAATTAATCTAACACTAATTTATATCTTTTATATTTTATTTTTTTAAATTAACTTCCCTTTAAAATTCATTGCTTTCAGAAAACAGATTTATTTGTGGCCTTTTCAGTTTGTGTCAACTTGATGTCATAAGTACTTGGAGACTCTTTTAACCTACTATTCTTGATCTTAGCAAGAAACATGAATAAGTCACTGTTTACTGAGTGCTTACTGTGTGCCTGTCACATATATTATCCAACTGATTCCTTACAAGGGCATTACACATAGGTTGTACTTTTGTTCCCATTTGACAGATGAGAAAAATAAGGCACAGAGCAGTTAAGCAATTTGCCCAAATTTACTTAGTAACTCTCTGATAAAGGAAAGATACAAAGCCAGGTCTGTGTGACTCCAATTACCACGCACCTTGAGGTTCAAATCTTACTCCAGTGTTACGTGGATAAATAACCTTAGGGAAATTATCTCTTTAGTACTCAATTTCTTCATCTGTGAATGTGGTAGACCAGTTGTTCTTAGAATTAAATAAGAAAATGAAGAGTTTAGCACAGTACCTGATACAGAGTAAATGTTCATGAAATGTTAGATATTATCATCATTATTAAAACATCTAATCATTTATCATCCATGTTCCCTGATCTGAACCCTTGACTCTTTATTCTATGACTAGGCTGAGAACCTCTCTACAGAGTAGTTCCTAAATGTGACTATGTGTTCTGCCATCATTTTAACTCCAATTAAGTATTTCTCTTTGAGCTAGTTTGAAAGTAACTCTAGGATTTTTCCCCTATTAGCAGTTTCCTATGTTATGGCATTAAGATGAAAACCTAGCATTAAATAATTGCATCTGCTTACTTGGAATAGTATGTAGACTAAAGCAGTCAGCATCTAAGGCTTCAGCACCCACACAGTTGAACTTCGTATTTTGCATTAATATTCTTGGGGGAAGTCCCATTTTAATTATTTTTCTTTTCATGTTCAGCTTAGTTCAGATAAAAGTATTTCCTTAATATTGCCTTTTACAACACTTGATTAAAAAACACTTTTTTATCTTGTTGTATCAGGACATGTTTTTTTTCCTCTAGAATTTTAGTTCAATGGCTAAGAGCCATGTGTATTCACTTAGCTATCTGAAACCAAAGAAAATGTTTCTAGCCAGTTATCTGTAAATGCTTTAGCTTTGTTTTTATCTATATAAGAAATTTTCTTGCACATTTCTTTTTTGAATTTTTTGTCTGACTTTTTATTCTAAAGACAATCTGTCTCTAAAAATATCAAAGCATCCAGAAATGTGTGAAGGCAAAGTGAAAATATAAACCACTGCAACTACCCTTGTCACAGCCTACACCACAAGATATCCAGGAGAAATAATCTGTGTGCATACCACATATACATTATTTTACTTTAGTTTTTTTTTTTCAAAGAAACACATAACATGAAATTTACCTCCCCAACAATTTCCAAGTGTACAGTACAATAACGTCTACCCCATGCACGTTGTTGTTGCAACAGATTCCCAAATCCCACTCATGATCCATGACTAAAACTCTACACCCAGCAAACAACAAATTGCCACTTCCCTATCCCCTCAGTCCCTGGCAACCACCACTCTCTTTTCTTTTTCTATGATTTTGAAAATTTTAGATGCCTCATATAAGTATTATCATGCAGTACTTATTATGTGACTGGCTTATTTAACATAAAATCCTCAAGATTCATCTATATTGTATTACATGATGGGATTTCCTTCCTTTTAAGATTCACCTATGTTGTAGCATATTTCACTGCACGTATATGCCACATTTTCTTTATCCATTCATCCACCGATGGACATTTAGATTGCTTACACCTCTTGGTTATCATGAATAGTGCTGCAATAACATGGGTGTGCAAATATCTCTTTGAGATCCTGGTTTGAAAGGTTTACAAAAAATATTTTTGTATTTCCTTTATAAATTTTTACAGTTCACATTCCTTTGTACTTTTCATCTTTAATTTATTAACCAACAATTTCTAATATGTAAATCAATCTACTAAAGTGTTTTTATCCTTATGTTTACTGGGAAACTGCCCATTTTTTACATTAATATCAACTATATATATGAAGTTGTTAGTATTCTTATGAGTTGCCTTTTTTAGCATGTTGGCTTTCCAATGAATTAATATAGGTTTATAAATACATTTAATTATACTTAGATTCACGGGAATTCACTTGTCTTCAGTGTAGCTATTTATAGTAATTATTTGTAGGGTGAATCAAAGCAAGAAGAAACAATGTTATCTAACTGATTGTAGAAAATCCTGTCTTAAATATTTTATCTGCTATAATAAGCCTTTGCCTATGCAGCTTTAGGGGAAATGTAAATAATTTCATTGTTTACCTCTCCTGACTACTCCCAAATTCACATAGATGAATTTGGAAGGAAATGGTAAAAACAAAAGAACAGCTAAAACAGAGAGTGTTCTTTTTCTTAGGATTGCTTAAATTCCAGGATTTCTTTACTTTCTTCAATAATGTTTACAAAAACACCATGCTATCAATGTAAGCATGTTATATCTCCCAACACAACTATGTTCACCTGGCATCCTTCTAAATCCTTTGCATTAGTTCATCCTCAAGACAGTGCCATTAGGCATATTCCTACCTTTGCAAGGGAATTATTCTTAGATCTTTAATATCCCCCAATCAGATAACCTTTCAGTTCTCTAGAGATTAGGGCAATTGACAATCAGATTCTGTTGTCCCAAGTATCTTCACATGAAAGGCATTCAAACAAGCTTCAAAGTGGTTTGCCCAAGAGAAAAGATTTCCTTGCACTTAGGAAGAACACTTACCATACTACCATCTGTGCCTTCTGTCAGGTTTTTATGCATACTGCTTTTGGATGTGCATCTTACATTTCTAATTTTATTTGTTTACCATTTTATTGAATGCAGATTTTATCATAACCAGTTAATATTATCCATACTTTAGATAAAGATAAAAGCTTAATGTCTTGACTATTAACAATATAGTCTAGATATTTATTATTTTTAAAAATCTGTCAGATGCACAAACATCCAATATTTGTTGCACAAAGGAAAAATTTAAATTAATTAAATTAAATTAAAATTCAAAAAATAGGTATGTATAATAAAGACATCAAAGGTGGAAAGTTCAGCATCTTTTATGCCATCTGAAGTTCACTTTGTGCTTTATAATTTTAACAAAAAGTTATTTCAATGTAAATGACAGTATAACAGATCTGATTATTTTTTTCTAGGACTTAAAAGTGATTAATGTTTATCTAATAGTCGTTTATCCTATTTTAATGCTTTAACAAATTTTAAATTCAAAGTTCCTGGTTCAAAGGTTTTCTTCTTTTTTTTTTATTTTTGGTAAATTCTATTTATTTCTTTAATGCATGTTTTTCCCAAATATGTTCCTTCAGATCACAGACAGTGACATATACTTTTTCTGAAACATGGATCATTGGTTCAGCTTTTATGTAAAATTGCTACTCATTGGAAACAAGAGGTTACATATATAAAAACCAGCACTTACTCATTACTAATATTTTAAACCTGGGGGCATCAATACAACACATCTCTATTGTATCTTCAGAAAAAAGCTAATTTAAACCTTGATCTTCCAAAGAATCATATTTACAGTCTTTTAAAATTAATCAATTCAATTTTTTAATGTCCGTTATAACAGACAGTATAGAAATAAGTTCACACATCCATGGAAACTCAATATTTGACAGAGTGGCCTCTGTAGATAATTAAAGAAATGATAGGTTATTCAATAAATAATGCTAGAACAACTGAGTATTTATAGGAAGAACTGCAATTGATTCTTTACCTCACACCATAAACAGAACTCAATTCCAGATATATTAAGAATTAGTCATGAAAAGTAGAACTTTTAAACGCTTAGTATACAATGTTGAAGAATTTATTTTTCACCTCAAGGAATAAAATGATTTTTTTTATGGATTTCTTAACCAAGACACACAAACGTGTGTGTGCGTGTGTATATACATACCTATCTTTATATATATAAAGAATGTCAAAAGGCACTTTAATAAATTGAAAATATAAACCACAAACTTAACAAAAAGATTTTCAATATACATGATCCACAAAGAATTATTATAGCAAATATGGAAGGACTTCCAGAAATTAAAAATATATATATACATAAACAAAGAAATGGGAAAATAGGCAATAAAGGTGAATAAGCAATTCACAGAACAAGGAAAAGAAAAAAGCCATACACGTAAGAAAATATGATCAATCTCTCTAATAATCAGAGATACACAAATTAAAAGTGTGAGATACTATTTCACCTGTCAAAATGGCAAAATTTAAAAGTCTGATAATAGCAAGTCTTGGCAAGGATGTGGAACAATAGGAAATCTTATAAACTGTTTGCTGGAATGCAAACTGAGACAACTACTTGGAGGGGGAAAAAACTTGATGTCACCCAATAGAGATAACACCAATAATTTCAATCCTGGATATATACCTTAATAAAACTTTTAAATTAACTCATAATTTTAAATAAAATTTTGGTTTATGAACTAGTCTGACAATTTAGGTGAAACTCCAAGAACATATATGTATTTTTTTAATGTTGCAGAAGAATGTATATTTTATGATACTATTTATAAAAAGTATATATATTTTCCCCATTATATTGTTTTAAGCCATGAAAACAAGAAAATATCCATATGTGTGTGTATGCATTTCTGTGTCTGTGTGCATACATAAATTTATAGATACATACTGATTAAGGAATAAAGGCATGCATGGGAATAAAGAGTGAAAATCACCAACTTCAGGTTAGTGATAGAACTTACAGTGCTTATTTCATGTGAGGCTAGTCTATGGACTCTATACACATACAATCCTTCAATCTTTACTCCAACTCTATGAATTAAACACTATTATTATTTGCATTTTTTTGGATGAGGAAATTGAGGCACAAAGGAGATAACTAAGTTCACAGAAATAGTGGTGTTAGAAGTTGGATTTGAACCCAGGGAGGCTGACTTCCCACTACAATCATAACCACTGGGAGGGGAGGGTAATGCAGAAAGGCTGATACTTTGAGGAAGAAGAGCCCAGGAGCTTTCTTCTGTAGTGTAATAATGTTTTATGTCTTAAGCTAGTTGGTGGGTGGGTATATGGTAATATTGGATTACTTTTATAACATTTGTTTCCATTTTTTTGGAAAAAATGTACATGACTCATACTGCTAATAGATATACTATTTTTACAAACAGAGCAACCATAACATAAGCACCTAGATTAAGAAACAATATTACCAGCAGCCTGAAAGCTACTCAGGTTCTTTTCCAGTCACCACTCCCCCAGCCCTCGGCACTATTTTCTGACTTTTAAACCCATATATTAGATTTGTCCACTATTGAACTTTATATAAATGAATTCATGCACTTTCTACTATTTGTGCCTAGATTTTTCAGAAATAAGAAAACAGTATTCATTCATTTAAGAAACATTTACTGAGAGTTTTATCTCTGCCAGATACTCTTCTACATCCTGAGGCACAGCAGTGAATTAAAATTTAAAAAATACCCTGCCTTTATAGAGCTTACATTTCCATGGGAGAAAGCGATAATAAACAAACAAATATGTTAAATGTATAGATGTCCAGAGGGTGATAAGTGATAAATAGAAAATAAAGCATGAGAAGGTTTACAGGAAATGTTGTAGTGGGGGTGAAATGAGGTTCATCTACATTGTTCAGTGTTGTACTAATTTTTTCCATTGCTCCATGTTTTCCATTGTCTAGAAATACCATGATTTAATTATCCATTTACTGTTGATAGGCAACTCGGTACTTTCCAATTTGGGGCTACTATGAATAGCGCTGCCATGAATATTTTTGTACATTTCTTTTGGTGACTATATGCACTTCACTATGTATATAGAGAGGAGTAGAATTGTGAGTCACAGGTGTGCATATATTCATCTTTAACAAATACTATCAACTTTCCAAATTCCTCATGCCAATTTAAACTACCACCAGCAGGATATAAAAGTTCTGGTTGCTTCACATCCTCACCAACACTTGTTATTTTTTAAATCTTTTTTCATTTTAGACATAGGGTGAGTATATAGTGCCTTGATACCTTTTTTAATGTCAAAACTATACAATATTTTTCAATAAAGAAAAAATTGAATAAATCTGCCAAATTATTATATTGTACTACATGTGCTTTTCTTGTGGCTTTCTTATTTTTAGCGAAAAGAAGAGCTATATTTAGATCCATAGCAAATCATTCTGTCATTCTGGTGCTGCCAAAAAAAAAAAAAAAATCTGGGAGCCAATTTTCAAGATTGGATGGAAATAATTCAAATTGTGAAACCTTTCACCAGTTCTGAGAGATAGAAATTGCAAGCTGTTAGCCAGTTTAAGAAGGCATTCGCCTGTCAAGGGGAACTCACCCATTCTACCCATTTCTTCATTTATTTACTTTAACAATTTCTAAAATGTTCAGTTATAGGACTGGTCCTCTAATTACCTTCTGGACAATTGCACATTGATACCATACCAGCACCGAAAGCTGATTAGCATAAGGAAGAAAGAGCACTGCACTGGGAATCTAGGGTCTGTGTTCATGGTTTGTCTCTGCCTCTAACTAAAATTATGCCTTTAAACTTGTAGCTTAACCTTTAACTCGTAACATCCTGAGAATGTTCCTCTTTTCCGTGGCTCACTCCCTCACATCCCATAGGTCTTGCTTGACCGTAACTCATTTAACGGGCCCTTCTTTGTCTTTGTCTTTTCTTTTTAGATAAAAGCCATTTGTCAACATTTTACAATCTTTCCATACTTTCAGAATGGGTATGTGGGTGTACATTAAAGTTATCATCATTATTATTAGTTGTTTGAGAGACATTTTTAACACCTGTCTGAGTAGAATAACATATCAATAGTTTCTCTTGTTATTTTTAATGTCAAACAATCCTCTTCCAAAGATTCAAGGACATCCAATGCCTGAACAACAGTATTCTATACTGTTAATTATTTGGTTTACAGTAAATCAAAGCAGATGATTCACAACATTATAAATGATACCTTTTTTCACTCTTATTTATACATTTCTTCATCTCCTTAACAATAAAGGGAGCACCTTGATTGCATTCCTCACCACAGTCATTAGAATTTTCTATTCTCCCAATCACTTTACTATGTGAGTTTCTGGCTCACACAGTAAAGGTCTCTTCTATTTCCAACATATTTAAAAGGTCACCTTCACCCCACTTTGACCCCAGCACTTCTGGCTTTATTGTCTTTTAGTACTTATCAGTATGCAACATTTATATAGTGAAATAATTTTTGTGTTTATTGTTTTTCTTTCAATGGAGTAAAAGCTAATGAGGGGAGGGTATGCTGTCATTTTAGCTGCTTGTCATATAGGAAAATCTCAAAATATGTCTTAAATGAATAAATATTGTTTTATAATCTCTGAAATGATTAAAACAGACAAAATGATCAATATTTTTCTTTGACTAAAATTTTGAGTCTATGATTGTAACAGATCTAATGACCTCCTCCAGAATCATGACTCTCCCTCCTATAATAAAGTGGGTTTTATCCTGAGAAAGAAGAACAAAGCTGGAGGTATCACACTTCCTAATGTCAAACTATATTACAAAGCTATAGTATTCAAAGCAGCATGATGCTGGCATAAAAATAGACACATAGACCAATGGAACAGAAACAAAATCCCAGAAATAAACACATATACAGTCAACTATATTTGATATAGGAACCAAGAATACTCAATGGGGAAAGGACAGCCTCTTCAATAAATGGTGCTGGGAAAACGGCAAAAGAATGAAATTGGACCACTGTATTAAACCACTCACAAATATTAATGCAAAATGAATTAAGGGCATAAATGTAAGACCTGAAACCATAAAACTCCTAGAAGAAAACATAGGAAAAAAGCTCCTTGGCATTGGTCTTGACAATGATTTTTTGCATATGACAAAAAAACACAAGTAACAAAAGCAAAAATAAACAAGTGGGACTACATCAAACTAAAAAGCTTCTGCACAGCAAAAGGAACAATCAACAAAATGAAAAGGCAACCTATAGAATGGGAGAAAATATTTACTAATCATATATCTGATAAGGGGCTAATATTCAAAATACATAAAGAACTCATACAACTCAATAACAACAATAATGACAACAACAAAAACAATCCAAAACTCCAATCCCCAATGTGACTGCATTTGGAATGGAACTTTTGGGAGCTAAGTAGATTTAGATGATGTTATAAGGGTGGGGTCCCCAAGATGAGATTAGTATCCTTATTAAAAGAGGATGAGACCAGAGTTGGATGTCCGTCTGCCATGTGAAGACACAGTGAGAAGGAAGACTTCTGCAAGCCAGGAAGAAGGTTTTCATCAGATACTGAATCTAATGGCACCTTGATCTTGGACATTCCAGCCTTTAGAACTATGAGAAGTGAATATATTTTGTTTAAGCTACCCAATCTATCATTTTGTTATAGCAGCCCAAGCTAAGATAGGGCCTATAGGAAACTAACCCTATAGAGTTTAACTGGACAGTGTAAGAATAAAACAAAGGCATATTAAAAATCTGACTAAAAAATGAGCAGAGGAACTGAACAGACATTTTTCTAAAGAAGACATACAAATGGCCAACTGGTATACAAAAAGGTGCCCAACGTCACTAATTATTAGAGGAATGCAAATAAAAACTACAGTGAGATATCACCTCACAGCAGTCAGAACTGCCATCATCCAAAAGTCTACAAACAATAAGTGCTGGAGATGGTGTGAAGAAAAGGGAACCTTCCTACACTGTTGGTGGGAATGTAAATTGGTGCAGCCACTATGGAAACAGTATGGAGGTTCCTTTAAAAATTAAAAATAGAACTACCATATAATCCAACAAACCCTATCTTAAAGAGTATCTGTATCTCATGTTCATTACAGTCTATTTACAATAGCCAAGACATGAAAACAATGCAGGTGTCCAATGAAAATGAAAGATGAATGAATAAAGAAAATGTGATATGCACATGCACACACGCGTATGCAAGTGTGCACACACACACACAGAGGAATATTATTCAGCCATTAAATAAAGAAATCCTGCCATTTGAAATACACGAGTGAAACTTGAGGGAATTAGGTTAAGTGAAATGAGTCAGAGAGAGAAAGATAAATACTGTATGATCTCACTTATATATGGAATCTAAAAATAACTAAAACTATAGAAAGAGTATACTGGTGTTGCCAGGGGCAGAGGGGTGAGAGAAATAGGTGAAGGTGGTCAAAGGGTACAAACTTCCATTTATTAGATGAATAAGTCTTGGGGCTCTAATGAACAGCATGGTGACTAGGTAACAATACTGTACTGTGTATTTGAAAGTTGCTAAAAGAGTAAATCTTGAAAGGTCTCACCACAAAAAAAAAGGTAATTATGTGAGGTGATGGATGCGTTAACTAACCTTATTGTGTACTGGGATAATCATTTTCAAATGTACACATATATCAAATCATAACATTGTACACCTTAAACTTATACAATGTTATGTGTCAATTATATCTCAATAAAGCTGGAAAAATATTTCACATAATTTCTATTATTAAAAATAAGTTACCAGGGGTAGAGAGGTGGGGGAAATGGGGAAACATTGGTCAAAGGGTACAAAGTTGCAGTTATATAGGATGAATAAGTCTAGAAATTTAATGCACAGCACGATGACTACAGTTAACAATACTGTATTCATCACTGGAAATTTGCTAAGAGAGTAGATTTCAGGTGCTCTCATCACACACAAAATAAATGCTAACTATATGAGGAGATGATATGTCAGTCACTTCACTGTGTATATGTATATCAAATGATGTTGTAAACTTTAAATACATACAATTTTTATTTTAAAAAAATTAAAAATAAAAATAATGTCCCACAATGGGAGTAACGAAAACTATGGACCTACACCTCTCATTTTTATACTGAATTTTAGACTATTTTGTATTGCTACTTACTGATTGTGTGTGTGGTGTTTCTTCAATATTATGTCTCTCCAAACTTATAATTGGTAGAAAAATCATCTGGAATTTTGAATGACGCTCTTCAAGACATAGTGAATATATCCCAGATACAAATTTCACAGCACACTACTCAGGTGGACAAATTTTCTTTTTGTTTCCATAACTGATAGTGATCTCTCTATTGAGTACCTCTTTAACTCAGTAGGACACAACTGAACCTAGTCATTTCTGTAAAATAGTTAATCCAGTATTTTGTTTTTCATTCAGTCCAGGATTTTCTACATTAGGAAAGGATTTACTTTCCCTCTCCTTTTCCCTGAGGTGGTATTCAATTATGGGTATGTAATGTATACTCATGTAGATTTATGAATGTGTTAGGGGAGGGGTGATCTGGTTCTAGGTTCCCTCACGTCCATCTCATGTATCCTATGGAATATATATTGTTCTGTCTTGCTCTCAGCTGTAATCATTTTCTGTCCTGACATTTACTAAGGTAGTTACGTTTTTTTCTGAATTCTTAGATTTGTGCTACTTTCTGCTGCACCATACCTTTATTTCAACAATGAGACCCTAAGGATCTGTCAGCTACCTCTCCTGCTTGTTTGCAATCTCTATTTTTCTGGCTTACTTTTGTGCCTTTCCTGGGAGCAGAGAAAAATCTGGATTCTTTCTCTTATCATTCTAAAGACACAAAAAGCTCCATGAACTGTGTCACACCAGATGGATCTGCCTAGTCAAACAGCATATCCTTGCCTACTTTACCTGCTCTTGCACCATGCTGAAGTGTAAAAAATGTTGGAATCTTGAAGATCTCTGGGTCATATGAAAAGAGAAAAACAGATTCCATCTACTTAAAAATTTTTAACTTGTTTTGGAGCTCTATTCCTCTTCTACAAACACCAAAATTTGGATGTGCTTCGAGTGAGGCATACTGGAGGATCCCTTTTCAGAAACTCACTCCAGCCTCCACTGTGTGTACTTCTTTTCCGATTCTTCCCCTCTTCCCCAACCAAGGGGTTTCTAGTTAAATTACTGTTGTGACCTCCATTCCATTGGGCAGTAGCAGTTAAAATCTGATTTAAGCAGTGACCACCAATGGGAAGACAAAGCTAATATAGGGAGATGAACACAGACACAGACACATCAGTAAATAGTTCAAGATATTACTTTGCCACAGCTAATCCTACTCCAATATTGCTTATAAAACCTATGATGTGATAAGCACATGGTACAAGCTCAGCAAATTTGTGAATTGAAAAATGTACTGGTTCTGCTAATTGCAAGATACAGATACTGTGTATGAATTCCTATGTTTATTATTTATTTATTTATTTAGGTAGGTAGTTTTTATTGAGGTATGGTTGATGTACAATACCATATAAGTTTCAGGTGTACAATATAGTGATTCACAATGTTTAAAGGTTATACTCCATTTAGTTATTATAAAACATTGGCTACATTCCCTGCGTTGTACAATATATCTCTGTAGCTTATTTATTTTATACACAGTTTTTTGCCTCTTAATCCCCTACTCCTATCTTGCCCTGCCTCCTTCCCTCTCCCCACTGGTAACCACTAGTTTGTTGTCTATATCTGTGAGTCTGCTTCTTTTTTGTTTCATTCACTAGTTTGCTGTATTTTTCAGACTCCACATATAAGTAATACATACACTATTTGTCTCTGTCTGACATTTCATTTAGCATAATACCCTCCAAGTCCATCCATGTTGTTGCAAATGGCAAAATTTCATTCTTTTTTATGGCTGAGTAGTATTCCATTGTGTGTGCGTGCCACATCTTCTTTATCCATTCTTCTGTTGATGGACACTTAGGTTGCTTCCATATCTTGGCAATTGTAAATAATGCTGCTATGAATGTTGGGGGTTCATATATCATCTCAAATTAGTGTTTTCATTCTTTTTTTTTTTTCAGATATATAGCCAGGATTGGAATTGCTGAGTCATACGGTAGTTCTATTTTTAGATTTTTGAGAAACCTCCATACTGTTTTCCACAGTGGCTGTACCACTTTACATTTCCACCAACAGTGTATGACTTTCCTCCACATCCTTGCCAACATTTGTTATTGTGTTCTTTTTGATGCTAGCCATTCTGACAGGTGTAAGATGACAACTCATTGTGGTTTTAATTTGCATTTTTCTGATTAATGGTGTTGAGCATCTTTTCATGTGTCTGTTGGCCATCTCTATGTCTTCTTTGGGAAAATGTCTATTTAAGTCTACTCCCCATTTTTTCATCGGGCTGCTTGTTTTTTTGATGTTGAGTTGTGTGAGCTGTTTATATATTTTGGATATTAACCTGTTGTGGGCCATATCATTTGCAAATATTTTCTCCCATTCAGTAGGTTATCTTTCCATTTTTTAATGGTTTCCTATGCTGTCCAAAAGTTTTTATGTTTAATTAGGTCCCATTTGTTTATTTTTGCTTTTATTCTTTCGCCTTGGGAGACTGATCCAAAAAAATATTGCTACAATTTATGTCAAAGAGTGTTCTGTCTAAATTTTCCTCTAGGAGTACTATGGTTTCTGGTCTTAGATTTAGGTCTTTAATCCATTTTGAGTTTATTTTTGTATATGGTGTTAGGGAATGTTCTAATTTCATTCTTTTATGTGTAGCTTTCCAGTTTTCCCAACACCACTTACTGAAGAGAGTGTCTTTTCTCCATTGTATGTTCTTGACTCCTTTGTCATAGATTAATTGACCATAAGTGAGTGGGTTTATTTCTTGGCTGTATTCTGTTCCATTGATCTATGTGTCTGTTTTTGTGCCAATACCATACTGTTTTGATCATTGTAGCTTTGTAGTATAGTCTGAAGTCAGGGAGGCAGATTCCTCCAGCTCCATTCTTCTTTCTCAAGATTGCTTTGGCTATTTGGGGTCTTTTGTATTTCCACAGTAATTTTTTTTTGGCCTAAGTTTATTTTTCTTCATACAACACTCCAAACTTTTTTATTTATTCTGAGTTGCCTTGTCTACTACATAGAGTTTATTTATTTTTTAAATTAATTTTTATTGGTGTATAGTTGATTTACAGTGTTGTGTTAGTTTCTGCTGTACAGCAAAATTAATCAGTTATACATACATCCACTCTTTTTTAGATTCTTTTCCCACATAGGTCATTGCAGAGTATTGAGTAGAGCTCCCTACTTATAAGTAGGTTCTTATTAGTTATCTATTTTATATATATATTACTGTGTTTATGTCAATCCCAATCTTTTGTTCTAGTTCTATGAAAAATACCCTTGGTGCTTTGATAGAGATTGCATTGAATCAGTAGATTGCTTTGGGTCGTATGGCCATTTTAACAATATTAGTTCTTCCAATCCATGAACACAGTTTATCTTTCCATCTGTTTGTGTCCTCTTCAGTTTCTTTCACCAGTGTCTTCTAGTTTTCCAAGTACAGCTCTTTTACCACCTTAGGTAGGTTTATTCCTAGTTTTCTATTCTTTTTGATGCAGTTGTAAATGGGATTGTTTCCTTAATTTCTCTTTCTGATAGTTCATTGTTAGTGGCTAGAAATGCGACATATTTCTGTATATTAATTTTGTGTCCTGCAACTTTACCAAATTCATTGATGAGCTCTAGTAGATTTTTGGTGGTGTCTTTAGGATTTTCTATGTAGAGTATCATGTCATTTGCATACAGTGACAGTTTTATCCTTTGTTTACAATTTGGATTCCTTTTATTTCTTTTTCTTGTCTGATTTCTGTGGCTAGGACTTCCGATACTATTTTGAATAAAAGTGGTGACAGTGGGCATCCTTGTATTGTTCCTGATCTTAGAGGAAATGCTTTCAGCTTTTCACCACTGAATATGATGTTATCTATGGACTTGTCACATATGCTCTTTATTATGTTGAGGTATGTTCCCTCTATGTCCACTTTCTGAACAGTTTATCATAAATGGATGCTGAGTTTTGTCAAAAGATTGCTGTGCCCCTACTGAAATGATCATATGGTGTTCATTCTTCAATTTGTTAATGTGGTGCTTCACATTGCTTGATTTGCGAATATTGAACTATCCTTGTATCCCGGGGATAAATCTCACTTGATCATGGTGTATGATCCTTTTAATGTATTGTTTAATTCAGTTTGCTAATATTTTGTTGAGGATTTTGTTGAGGATTTTTGCATCTATGTTCGTCAGTGATGCTGGCCTATAATTTTCTTTTTTGTCATATCTTTGCCTGGTTTTGGTATCAGGGTGATGCTGACCCTGTAGAATGAGTTCAGAAGTGTCCCTCCCTCTATAATTTCTTGGAATAATTTGAGAAGGACTGGTGTTAATGCTACTGTAAATGTTTGGTAGAATTCACCTGTGAAGCCGTCTGGTCCTGGACTTTTGTTTGCTGGGAGTTTTTTTCTTCTTTTTAACTGATTCAGTTTGATTACTTGTAATTGGTCTGTTCATATTTTGTATTTCTTCCTTGTTCAATATTGGGAGATTGTACATTTCTAGGAATTGGTACATTTCTTCTAGGTTGTCATTTTGTTGGCATATAATTATTCATAATAATCTCTTATGATCCTTTGTATGTATTTTGTAACTTCTCCTTTTTCATTTCTGATTTTATTGACTTGGGCCCTCTCTTTATTTATTTATTTTTTCCTTGATTTCTCAGGCTAAAGGTTTATCAGTTTTGTTTATCTTTTTAAAGAACAAGCTCTTAGTTTCATTGATCTTTTCTATTGTTTTCTTAGTCTCTATTTCATTTATTTCTGCTCTGATCCTTATGATTTCTCTTCTATCAACTCTGGGTTTTGTTTGTTCTTCTTTTTCTAGTTCCTTTAGGTGTAAGGTTAGATCGTTTCATATGTTTATTTTTGCATTAAATTACTATGGATTAAAAGTAAAACAAATAGGTGATGTATACCAGACAAGTGCTCAACACCTTGGGGGATATTAAGATCAATTTAGGCATAAAATCTGCCGTCAAAATGTTTGTATGCTGATAGAAAGAGACATGTTTGTTCCCAAATAACCGCAACAAAAAGCAGATTGTGTGCTATAATAATAAGATATATTAATAGCTACAATTTATTCAGCTTTAGTATCTGCCAAATCCTATGCTTGGTACTTTAAACACCTCAACTTATTTATTGCAGATAACAACACAGTGATGTTGTTGTTATTATTTCAATATATAAAAAAACAGGGAGGTGAAGCCATATGCCCACAGAAGCTGATTTGTATAAGATCCCAGAGAAAGGCGAGGTTAATACTAGTGGGTGGGTTTCAAGACCTGTCTCATTAATGAAGACACATTTGAACTGGGTCTTCTTGAAAATGCGTGGGAATTTGCAGACATATGTGGAGAATAGCGTAATGACATCAAAATAACACAGATTTTTTAGTGAGGAGGTAACATAATTAGGACTGCATTTTGAAGACAGCTCTGACAGAAGTATGAAGAAATGACTGGAGAGTATAAATCACTCTCATCAAGAAAAACAAACCTAGGTGTTATGCGCATCTTGAACAACAATCGACACTTTAATTGAGAATTACATATTTTAATACCTCTCTAAGTCGCTGCAATTTAAGCTAGTCTATAAAACTACAGACCAACTATACACCTGGACTCAAAGGTACAGTGAATGCAATGATATCTGTATACTCAAAACAAACAAACAAACGAAAAGATAATTAAATGTCTATTACTTTCACACACATAAAAATTTCAAAAATGCTATTATTTGAGAATTATATTGTATCAATTAATTAATAAGTTTGTAAAGACTATTTTTCAATCTTTGAAGAAAAATAAACAGCTATAGTCATCTAACAAACTGATTTACTAAACTAATCTAAGGGGGGCTCTCTGTTGAACTAACAATAAAATTATTTATGGGCTTTGATGGCATCTTCATAGGCATTAATTTTGTCACCTCAACATTACATTACCAATGTGATAATATATAAGGAACTAGAGCAAAATATTAAGAGATTACACATTTTGGGAGTCTAGGATTTTAGCTGAGTAAAAAATCAAATTGAAAAAGCATTATTTTAAGCAATGCCACTTTGAAATGCAGCCAACAGATTTAATAATTAATTACTAATGTGTCAGCAGTTTTGTGTGATTGGTAAGATTATGGGTCTAATGAAATCAAGATTACAGCTTTCATAATTGTATAGGTCAGTTAGCTTCCCCCAGATAAACATACCATATTTTTTTATTGCTATTGGTGAGGATTATGTTCAACAAAACACTGATTTAACTGGATATCAATAGGAATTATGCTATAAAGAGTTTCCCTTGTAATATAAGTTTGAGAAATATTAACTTCAAATGAAGACTAGCAGATTTTGTTTTATTTTATTTTTACTGCAGAATTTCTCTTTACTTTGTAGTATTTCTCAAAATAATATGATCACAGAATCCTTTATTGCCTAAACATTTTACTAGACTATTATGCTGTAAAACACACTTTGAGTATTCTATTGTATGCCATATAACAGTTTCTTGTAATATGTTTTGTTTTTACGTTCAGATTTAAATGACCATGATACATAAGGAAGAATGCATGATTACTTCATATGTGCATATCTGGTTTACTACTTTAATCAAATAATATTTATACGGAGGCTAATTGGACACATTTTATAACACAAGGCTATTTGATGCATGGTGATTGCTTAGTTTCAGTTTCCACAAAGTCAAATATTTAAGTACAAATAGTTTATTTGGAGGGACAGGGAATACCATTAGGAGTGTAGTGATGTAACACAGGGAAGGGAAAATCAGCTAATGGTGTGTTCTTATGCCAGCTACCACAATGGACAACTAGAGATCATTACTGCAGGAAAACCCTTGAAAACATTAGAAAATATATGCCTCCACATTATTCCAACTATAGGATGCTGGAGCTGTGATATTAACACCTCCATACTAGTTAGTCATTTGTTAAGAGCTGCCCTGGCTGGCTGTGAGTGGAGAATGGTGAGAGGCATTATTTCCTAGGCACTTCTGGGCAAAGTGGGCTCTGGAAATATTACCCAACACATTATTTGTTATCACAACATATTTACCAGTTATGGGAAGAACTTGTCAAATTGCTAGTGCATGTGGAGCAGTGAATAGATTGCAATGAATCATCTCATAACAGACTAATGGGAGTTTAGAACAAAGATGGTGAACTGGGCATGCATTTCTAACTTTCCACTCAAATGAATTAAGAAATGGGAACAAAAGCCTTGCAGGGGGAAGAATCATTAAAGCAGTGGGAAATAAGGAAAAGTACCACTAGTGGTCCAGAAATGTTGAGAAAGTACTAACAGGTAGCACACAGATAGAATGGTATTGACTGAAGAAATCAGTTCTCGATATGCAAAGATGCTGTTTATAGGCATGACTGGTTCTGTGGTAGCTGAAAGCTCAGTCAGTTCATGCAGGAATAGAAGAGGGTCCTGAAGTGTTCATCAGGATGATTAACTAGGGAATTTTGTTTGGAAAAGCTATGTTTACTGTTCTCCCCCTTCTCTTTTATTTATGCTAAGAATCTGGCAGAGAGCTGAAGGCCAAAGCAGTGTGTCTCAGTACTGAGGCTGGAGAGAAAAAACAGAGTTCAGATTGCCAATAGACAACCAGGAGAGGCATGGATCTCCCAAACCCAGAAGACACCCCATAAGAAGCATCTTCCTCCTCCTTTCATTCAGCCAGAACAGAGACTACAGCAAACAGGCAGGAGGACAGAGGTGCTCAAAAACAAACAACACTGGGCACACAGATACGAATTATTAAGTATTTGAGGTAAACAGACATCATAGATGGTAAAAGGATAAAATTAAGCAAGAGTAGGTTAACACTGGCCACCTCCTCCAAAGTGGGGAAAAGACACTTGATAGTTCATAGCTGAACAGTAGAATAGACCCTGCTAAGGAGTGAATCTCAAGTAGCATTGAACCAAAGCATTCTTCATTAAGGCAGGTTAAATGAGTAAATGCTGGAAAGTAAGAAAGGAAAATTGAACCTTAGCAAAATAGGTTCATACATACCAATATTTTTCTAGTTGGATATCCAGAGGGAAATGTTAGAGGAATTGTGAGGTGGAAAATCATTAAATCATGGAAGAAAATTTCCCAGACTTGAAAAAAAAAGGCTTGCACCTTAAGATTTAACTGCCCTACAGCCAGTTGGCTGGCAAACAGGATGAATGAAACTACCCACACTTTGATGCATAGTGATGAAATGTTAGGACAGCAAGAATAAAGATAAAATCTTTAAATGGTTCCACATAGGAAAAAAACATACAGCCCCCCCCCCAGAGAAAATTAATCATAGTGCTGTCAGAATTTTTACCTACAATATCAGATGCCAAAAAATATGGAGGAGGAATATTAGATACTAAACAACAGCATCAAGAAAAGCTCATGAACATTAAGCCCAGTCAGTTTAATGGGAAAGAAGAGAAGTGAAATTCATCAAATGCCTTATGGATTTAAAATCTGAAGTACTATCTAATCTCACTGAAAGTTCAAGAGGTAGTAAGGCATGGAGCCATTAATTAACTCACCCAAAGTACCACGGAGTTATGGGTAGATTTATAATTAAAACTCATGTTTACTTATGTTTAGATGCCACAAGCTCTCATTCTTTTCATTGCTATTTTCAATATAGGTCATTATTTTTAGACTCATTGATTGATTGGCAACTTCAGAACACAACTTAAAAAGCAAAGAAGACAGTAAAATTACTAGGCCCCAGCTGTTGTTAAAAGGGCCCTTAAAAATACTAATGATTTTTAGCCCATCCAACTCTGTGGGGTCTAAATGTATTTTATCTAGGATCTGAACTAACTTACAGCAACCTGGCATTAGAAATCAAAATTATCTCACTTCAGAAATTGATGAGAGAGTTAATACTTTCCCTGTTTTAAGGATGGGGAAATTAATAATCACTTAATGTACCACAATTTCATGGTGTCAAAACCATGACTAGAATCTAGGTCTCTTGTTTCTCAGAATATATTATACTAAGAAAAAATTAATACAAATTAGAGGATTCAGGAAGGCTTTCCATTTTTAGAGAGAAGCAGTCACGAGGAAACTTAGAAGAAAAAATGACACGAGTGCTGTTATGAATAATAAACATAGAAATTACACAAGCCTTGGAACATGCTGTCATGACTATTCTAGACTAAAATCTGAGATTAAAACAACATCGTTATATCAAAGATAACATGGTTCATATTTCAAACTTGTAGACACTGAATTATCCCTGCTTGTATTACCATCATGTATACAATAAAATGTATATTTTGCACTCTCTTACACATACAGTTATACTCAAAACAAGAAATAGAAATAGAAAGGCAATTCTATAAACACAATAAAACAACAAAAGCAACAAAGAAACCAAAGTAGTTATATAAGCAGTGATTGACGTCCCCCTGAGAAAAAGGGTCAACGTGGGTACCATAATGCTGGAGCTCAGGCTAATAACATGGCTTGGAGGTAATCACAATCCAGGATGCACACGAGGAGGCCCGAGAAAAAATTCTCACTGGAAAGTGAGGGCCTAAGCCTGAAACACCAATTATCTAAATAAGGCCAATGCCATGGGGAGAAACCCTCTATCAGAAGATGACACTTATACTGGAGCACTAGGAATATTAGAGTAATCTGTACAGGCCTAAAAATAAATGCCTTTAATACTCTCAAAAAAAAAATCATCATGTCTGTTATGTTAGTTAGAAATTATAAAAAAAGAAGAGCCATGAAATAATAAATAGAAGAAAAACCAAATAGTCATTTTTAAAAGAAATAATGTTGAAATAAAGTAAAAATCCTAGCATAGGCTTTTAGCTAAATGAACACAAGATGAAGGATGACCACAACTGAAGAACAGATGAGTAGGCTAAAAGGTCAGGTGTAGCAATTATCTAAAACAGATTTAAAAACATATATAAGAAAAGGAAAATTGTGAAAGAAAATGTTGGAGACATACATAGAGTCAGAAGTCCCAACATTTCTCTGTTGATTTCTGAATGAGAGGGTGGGAGAACGTTGGGTTAAAAATATTTGAAGAAATCATGAATGAAAATGTCCCAGAATTGAAAGTGTACTTGGATCTTGATACTGAAAGAACTCATTTTATGTAAAGCAGGACAAATGAAAAAATGAAACTCACCTAGAAACCTGTAGTTTAAATTCAGATCAAAGATAAGGAGAAATTCCTAGAGTTAAACAGTGGGTAGAGATTCTCAAATTCCTCTACAGAATTCCCTTAAAATTCTCAACAAATGTATCCATACTTCAACAACACCCAACAAAGAAACTGGGCTTTCCATACAGATGATAGTTGTTGCTGGTGCTCTTACTTTTTTCTTTTTCTTTGAGAGTAAAAAATAATGTTTAAACACAATAATCACATTTAGATTTCTTTTGAATTATTACATTAAAATTACGTAGCAATCAAAGGATGATTTACTATTTGGGAACTTTTGTCATAGATTTGGAGATCACTACTGCAAAAGATCAGCAATAATTTGTTTTAATGAATGAGGAGCATTGTCTAAATATATTCTGAATTCTTAAGAGTCTTGCTGCTCAGTTATATTAAATTGTATGAGTTATTGATGGGAGAAAAATCTCATAAGTAAGTAGAAAAACGAGGATAACGTTCCCATCAATACCCTGATACTGTTTTACTCCTTGCTGTAAAATACATTCTTCCACATGGTAAAATGCTACACATTTATATTTTATGGAACATCTATCTACCTATTATCTTTGAATACATATAAAGATACATACATATTATATCTGTATATTTGAGTATATAAAACCATCTCCATAGTTACTATTTTACATAATTATTTCATATATTTTAAATCACTTATGGTTTTAAACAATTGATACTGACATTGAATTTCAAAATTCTTGAGATTTTAGAGTCAACTTAATGGAATATCCAAGCAGAATTCAATGGGATGATCTATTTATAAATATGTTTTTAAATCAACATATACATACTTGTTGTTTAAATAAATCAACTATACATACTTGTTTTACATAGAATTATGTCCTTTGGAATTTATGTAATTCAGCTTTCAAGTGTAGCTAACATGAATTTTCTTTACCTAAAATTATATCTTCTTTGTAAGATATTGTTTCCCTTCACCATATATTTGACCACTTAAAATGGAGTTAAGAGGAAAAGATATGCATCAATGTCTAAGCCAAGTACACAAAATAAAACACCTATCTCTAGAAAGCTTAAAGACTGACAAGATCTGTTGAAGAAATATGGATAGGGATTAAATTGTTTTACTCTTTTTCCTCTATATCAGAACATCCAGACAATTTATTTACTATGACAATTTCTTCTATTTTATTTTTTAATAAATTTATTTATTTTACTTATCTATTTTTGGCTGCGTTGGGTCTCCGTTGCAGTGTGCGGGCTTCTCATTGCCGTGGCTTCTCTTGTTGTGGAGCACGGGCTCTAGGCGCGCGGGCTCTAGAGCACAGGCTCAGTAGTTGTGGCTCGCGGGCTCTAGAGCGCAGGTTCAGTAGTTTTGGCACATGGGCTTAGCTGCTCCGAGGCATGTGGGATCGTCCCGGACCAGGGCTCGAACCCATGTCCCCTGCATTGGCAGGCGGATTCTTAACCACTGCGCCACCAGGGAAGCCCCAAATTTCTTCTGTTTTTACACTCGAAAGATTGATATTAGGTTAAGGTAAAAAACAAGTTATCCGGGGCTTCCCTGGTGGCGCAGTGGTTGGGAGTCTGCCTGCCAATGCAGGGCACACGGGTTCGAGCCCTGGTCTGGGAAGATCCCACATGCCGTGGAGCAACTAGGCCCGTGAGCCACAACTACTGAGCCTGCGCGTCTGGAGCCTGTGCTCCGCAACAAGAGAGGCCGCGACAAGTGAGAGGCCCGCGCACCGCGATGAAGAGTGGCCCCTGCTTGCCACAACTGGAGAAAGCCCTCGCACAGAAACGAAGACCCAACACAGCCATAAATAAATAAATAAAATTAAAAAAAAAAACAAAAAAACCAAATTACCCAACAACAACAACAACAAAAAACCCTGTGCAAACAAAATTTAAACAAAAAAAACAAAAAAAAGAATTGCACATCTCTTTCTCAAAAATGTGGGAGGGGAAGAGAGATATTATGTACCACAGTTAGAAATATACAAGTGTAAAGAGCCATGTGCTGCTAAAGGGCAGTACCATCTTTTACTGATATTATTACACTTGATATCTACAACAGAATACCTGTCACACTATAGGTAGGCACACTATAAAATTTTGCTGCATAACTGAGTAAGCTGCCTATATAAACCAAGCCTTAAAGGAAAGTTCACAGATACTAAAGTAATACAGTTGCTAGTATTAGTCTGAATAAGATTTTATATACCTGGTTATTTTATAATGGTCTACTCTAGAGTATTGGAATAAAAGAAAGACATGAGGAACATTCTACAAAATTATTGACCTGCCCGTTTCAAAAAATATGAAGGTCATGAAAGACAAAGATAGGAACTCTTCCCAAATAAAGGAGACTTAAGAGACATAACACCTAAATGCATGTTATTTGGATCCTGAACCAGGAAAAAAAATGATTTTTTAAACTGTTTTGCTGTAATGAACATGAGGTCAACTGATGAAATTTGAAAAGGTCTGTAAATTAGATAATAGTAGCGTATCAATGTTAATTTTCTGATTTAAATAATGTACTATGATTGTATAAGAAAATGTCTTTTTTTAAAGGAAATTCTGAAATATTTAGAAATACATAGGCATCATGTCTGCAACATGAGCAGGAGAGGATGTGGCAGTATATTAACATTTGCGGGATCTAGGTGAAGAGTATACAAGAATTCTTTGTACTATTCTTGCAGCATTTCTGTAAGTCTGAAATTACTTTTTGCAAGTTAACTAAAAGAATGATCTTTTTGGGGTTTCCCTGGTGGCGCAGTGGTTGGGAGTCTGCCTGCCGGTGCGGGGGACACGGGTTCGAGCCCTGGTCGGGGAAGATCCCATATGCCGCGGAGCGGCTAGGCCCGTGAGCCACAATTGCTGAGCCTGCGCGTCTGGAGCCTGTGCTCTGCAACAAGAGAGGCCGCGATAATGAGAGGCCCGCGCACCGCGATGAAGAGTGGCCCCCACTTGCCGCAGCTGGAGGGGGCCCTCGCACAGAAACGAAGACCCAACACAGCCATAAATAATAAATAAATAAATTTAAAAAAAAAAAAAAAAAAAAAGAATGATCTTTTTTAGTCAATTTATTCACAGGTCTTACAAATAGCATATACTTGACAAAGAAGCAAGTATTAAGATATTTAGTTATTTTAAAGGATTGATTCAGAATTTAAGTGGGTAAAGAGGAAAGATACACAAAAGTAAAAAATGTTCATATTTACATATGTAATGCCAAAAAGATAATAACTAACCAGATAGCAAGTGTAGTTTTGAGGTACATAGTTCTCACTTTCTTAGCTCTGGTAACAGGAAAAATTTTTTATCGGTTTTAGGGCAAGAAACATCCTACCGTTTTCAAAGAATAAGTGTCCTGGTGGGATGAATTAAGGTACAGACTAAAAATACAGTTCCAAAATGACAATAATTTATAGGTAAGTTTAATAAATTGGAGAGATAGGAAACAAGAGAAAGAATTTTTGGAGGATTTTCAATAGCAACTGTCTGCTGTAGAACAAATCTGCAGTTGCTGCTTTCCCCTTAGTGCTGTGGTGCTGTTTTCATTGGGGCTTCAAGGGGGATCAGTGGCTGCTTGCCAGTTTCTGTGTTCTCATCCAGCTGTTCAGAGTTAAAGGACGTAAGTAGTTGTAAAGGCTGAGGTTTGGGCAGTCATGCAGGCTGCCTCTGAGACACAAGTAAGCATCTTACTAGACTATTTACAAATTTATATAAAATGGCAATCATTAGTACTGACAGATAGTGAAGAGACAATGTTCTTGCTTAACCAGAAAAATGAACAATACACCAAATACTCGAGAGGTGTTACCTGGTGCATCACTTTTCCGTTCCCATGTTTTCTTGTCACTACAACTCCCTGAATGCTCAAGACTCAGAATTTGACAAAGTAGAAAAACATTAGGAAAATTTACTGAAAGTTTTAAAAAAACAAACATAAACAGCTTTGCACAGTACACGTACAGAGCTTTTACATAACCCCTATAGATTAACTGACTTCCCACCTTTTAAAAGCAATAGAAAATAGAATTTTTTCAGCTTTACTGAGGCATACTTAATATACAAAAAATGCACATATCTAATGTACACATTTTTTGTGTTTGGATCTATGAATATATGTTTGATACCATCACCACAGTCAAGGTAATAAATATTTCCAGCACCTCCAAAAGATTTCTTGTGTCCCCTTGCTGTTTTTTCCTTTGTACCAAGAGCACTTAACATGAGATCTCTCCTCTTAACAAGATTATAGTGCACAATACCGTATTGTCAACTATAGGCACTATATTTTACAGTAGATCTCTAAAACGTACTCATCTAGCATAACTGTAACTTCATACCTATTGAACAATAACTCTCCATTTCTCCCTTCCCCATCCTCCGGCAACTACCATTCTATTCTGTACTTCTATGAGTTTGACTATTTTAG
The DNA here is from genome assembly GCF_009873245.2 of Balaenoptera musculus. NCBI lineage: Eukaryota > Metazoa > Chordata > Mammalia > Artiodactyla > Balaenopteridae > Balaenoptera > Balaenoptera musculus. Next base: position 29,343,889 of record NC_045806.1, read on the forward strand.
ATATCTCATATGAGTAGGATCAAGCAGTATTTATCCTTGTATGACTGACTTATTTCACTCAGCACCATGTCTTCCACGTCCGTTCAATTTGTTGCAAATGGTAGGATTTCCTTTTTTTTTAAGGCAGAATAATATTCCATTGTATATATACCACGTTTTCTTTATCTGTTCATTTGTTGATGGACATCTGGGTTTCGTGCATGTTTTGGCTATTCCGAATAATGCTGCAATGAACACTGGAGTGCAGATATCTCTTCAAGATCCTGATTTCAACTCTTCTAGATAGATACCCAGGAGTGGTATTAATGATCATATGGTAGTCCTGTTTTTAATTTATCAAGAAAACTTTACACTGTTTTTGATAGTGGCTGAACCATTTTATATTCCTACCAACAGAATACAGGGTTCCAATTTCTTCATATCCTCGCTAACACTTATTATCTTTTGGGTTTTTTGTGTGTTTGTTTGTTTGTTTTGCTAACAGCCATCTGTAGCAGGTGTGAGGTGATATCTCTTGAGGTTTTTATGTGCATTTCTGTGATGATTAGTGATGCTGTGAATTTGAATACCTTTCCATATACCTGTTGGCCATTTGTATGTCTTCTTTGGAGAAATGTCTATACAAGTCCTTTGTCTTTTTTTTTTTTTTTTGCTATTGCGTTGTAGGAATTCCTTGTATATTTTGGAAATTAATCCCTTATCAGACATATGGTTTTCAAATACGTTCTCCCATTTCATAGTTTGCCTTTTAACTCTGATAGTTTCCTTTAGTGACAAATGTCACCCCACTTGTCTATTTTTGAAATATATGAAATAGAGATTAGAAAAACATTCCGTAACATCTTATGGAAAAACCCAAACGAAACTTTTGGCCAACCCAGCACAAAGGATAAGAGACTACTGTGCAAATTATATGCTAACAAATTGGATAACCTAGAAAAATGGATAAATTCCTAGAAACATACAACCTATCAAGACTGAATCATGAAGAAATAGAAAACCTGAACAGACTAATAATGAGTAAGGAGATTGAAGCAGTAACCAAAAACCTCCCAACTAAGAAAAGCTCAGGACCAGATGGTTTGACTGGTGGATTCCACCAAACATTTAAAGAATAATTAATGACAATCCTTCTGAAAATCTTCAAAAACTGAAGAGCAGGCAACAATTCCAAACTCATTTTATGAGTCCAGAATTACTCAGATACCAAAGCCAGACAAGGATACTACAAGAAAGGTCTTATACATGTGCTTATGAAAATGCTAACTATGGAAATCACTTGATCACTCCAGCTATATTATCAATTCCCATTACATGGGAAACCACATGAATTTGATTTTCTGACGTCTCTGCTGAAAATGCTATCATTCACAATTCTGATATCTATGCTAAGGACTACATCTCTAGATGCATCTTACAGTAGGAACATTGAATTGTCACAGAAGCATTGTTCCACGCATAATTAGGAAGAAATTCACTTCCCTCCCAACATGTATCACATGTTATAACATGGGTACCAAAGAAATGAGGCTTATACCCTAAAATCTCATAGACCTTCAGGAATACTGCTACTTTATTTTCTCTGTATCCTGTATTATCACAAATTATAGCAACAGTAAAAATGGCAATGCTTAAACAAAACAACTTTATTTTATGGAAAAGTGGGAGGCATATTGTAAAAAATTCAAATAATAGTTTTAAAATTATAAAATACAAGGAAGAAATAGATAATTCTAAGTCTTTCCAAAGGTGTTGGGTAATAGCTGGTGAATATCTTGCAATCATTTATTTATTCTTATATACACGTAGAAGAATTGAGACACAGACACATTTGTAAGTAGAAAAATAGACAATTTTGCAAGAAAGATGTACCCTATATGCTATATAAAAATAACATGAGCCTTCCTTGAATTTAATAGAAGAAAGGAAATGACATGAACATAAACCTGAAAAAATTAATGAACTTCAGATAAACACTGCACTATAATTTGGGATATTTCTTCAACTAAGGTTAAGAAACATGGTTATCAGTAGGATTAACTCTGGCTTTTAAAGATGTAGGTTTTTAACCTACAGATGTTTAATAATGACAGTACTTTTATTTCATTTTTACTTTGTATTTAAGATAAATTTACATTTCTAACTGCAATTTTAGTTTCTTGAATTCTAACTTAAAATGGAATCAATTTACACCACCAAGCATTTTATCCCAAATTTCCCAGTTTTTAATCATTTCTAGATCAACTAGATTTCATTATAACTAGACCCAAATGTTGCTTTTTGCCCTTATTTTTGAATGGCAATTTGGGTGAATAAACTATTTCAGAACATATTTTATTTCTTTCAGAACATTGAGGATATTTGTACATTTCTATTCTAGTTTCAGTGTAACTATGGAGATTTCTATGGTCCACTTTATTATTCCCTCAGTCAGTGGCTTTGCTTTTTATACCCAGATTGCAGTAGAATGCTTTCTTTATCCTTAAAATTCAATAACTTAACAGGATGTGCCTTGATGTCAATTGTTTTGAATGAGTTTCACTGATAAACAATCTGCTCTTTTAATCTGTAGATTCAATTCTCCCTTCATTTCAGTTAAATTTTCCTGTATTATACACCTCTGTGTGCATTTTATGTTTTATTTATAGATATCTTTTCTTTAGGGATGCCAATTACCCATAATACTGGTTCATTTTTGATTGCTGTCCAAATATTCTCTCTGATTAGTTTAACTATTCTCTCTATCTCTGTCTGCCTGTCTGTCTCTATCTCTGTCTCTCTGTCTCTCCATTCCCTGAGGATACAAAAAAGCTTTTCCTATTGATGGAAATGACTTTCATCCAGGTTTACTGTCTCCAGTTTTTCTTATTTATTTATTAGATTTGTAGTCATGTTATTTTGGTTTTCAATTTGTCTCATTGGCCCTCCAGTCTCCATATTTTATTTTACTATCAAGATTTAGCATCTCATCTTTGAGCTTTTGTTCAATTAATTTCATTTAAAATATGAAAGCTTTCACAAATGTACATGTCATCTTTTCACATGGGCTATGCTAACTGTTTACTGTATCATTCCAATTGTAGAATATATATTACATCTAATTAAACAAGTAATAATAACAAAATAAGTTTAGATTTATCAAGTGTGCGTCAGGCATTGAGCGAAGTGATTTACATGCATTAATTTATTGAATTCTCACAGTAACTCTACTTAGAAGGTATTATTATTTTTCTCCATTCTACAGATGAGGAAACTGGAACTAAGAGAGTTAAATAATTTGCCCAAGGATATATAACTAGCAAAAGACAGAACTAGAAACAGGTTTATCATAATGTTATGCATATTTACTGACTACCATTCTTCTGCTTCATTAATGGCCCATCAGGCCCAGATATGTAAGAATTTCACTATTAGGCATAACAGATTCTCTCTGTAATATCAATATACTTATTGAAGATAGAGGGACTAAGAAACTTAACCCCAGGATTAAAAGAGGGGCAAACTCAGGAAAATAATAATGAGACTAAGAAGAATAGAGGAAAACTGATATGCTAGAGATAGAATTTGGGAGATTTTAGTTTATGTTATCATGGCATCAGGGGAACGTTAATTTTAGACATTTCAGGGCTGACAATTATTATTTATCTTTTTGTTATTTTTTTAACATCTGTTTCTCTATTTTTTTTACATCTGTTTCTCTATTTTTTTTGTCCCTGGGAATAAGTATCAACAGAATATCTCAAAAAAACTGTGTCTGTGGTGCATAAAAAGGAGAATAGTAAGTGTGTAAGAATGTGGGGTGTTTGCGTGTGTGTGTGTGCACGCACGCATGTGCAGGAAATACCTATGAGACTGTTCACTGTGGCCTACTGTCCAGATGAAAGAGAACACTTGATCGGTAACCACAGGTAGAAATAATAAAAACTGAAATAGGTGATAGCAGTATTGGGTGTACATACATATATATATACATACATAGAATAGAATAGGATAGACTAGACCCGAATAGACTAGACTAGAATGGCAAAAAGATGTGAGCAGGCACTGGTGTGAAAATGCAGCCTTTTAATTATTAAATTGATCTTTTCCACTATATGTGGTCAACCCTCACTGGCTTCCTGCAACTCAGCAGAGTGGAGCAAAGCCGGAGAGTCTGGCCAGTGAGGTGTTCTACAATGAAATTTGAGGTTTGGGACACCCTGATTTGAAATTCTGAGATCTTCTTATTATTCAGGTAGTACTTTAATGGAAATTTAACATTTATAGTTTGTGAAAGAGCATTGTGAGGATTGCCTTAAAAATAAATCCCATTGTATTGTCTTGTTTTCTGAGGAAGAATGCAGACTGAGTTACAAAAAACTGATTCATTTGTGAATCTTTAACAAAAATCCAGCTCATGCCTTGGTATCTATCTTTCCCGTCTTAAATCCTTCACCTTTTCTTCTGTAGTTCTTATGATATATACCTATAGTCTATCACAAGAAAAACGAAGATTATTTTTTGTACCCTAAGGGACATAATGATTTAGAGCAAGAGAATGTTCCATTACTATAACTGAAGATATTCTGTTATCTCAACAATCTGAATTCTTCATTGTAAAAAGTAAATGCTAACAGATTCTTATTTTTCAAGATTTTAAGTTTAATCCTTATGATGAGTTCTGTTGTACATATTTCAGGACAAAAGTTTTGAAAATCAATTGCAGCAATAATAAAAGCATGATTGTGGGCATTTGACAAATCTTGGAAAACTAGAAACATCTTATAAATACCCTTTTAAAAATGCTATTACAGTAGACCAAAATGGCAAGGCAGGAGACCCCTGCTTATCCATCCCCCCACAAAACTCAACGACTAGACAGCTATTCACAAACAAAAACAGCTCTGGGAGAACTCTGGCATCCTATTAAATTTTAGCACCACAGTAGAACAAAAAAACCTGAGAATAATCACACAAAAAGAGAAAGAAGACAGATTCATTTTGCCTGCATCATCCCATTCCCCAAGCTGACATGGTTCAGCACCAAAAGGGAACTTCCCAGCTAGGAAGAGTTCTTCTTACTAGAAAAAGAAGAGAGTGGTAAGCAACCAGCTTCTCCGGCCTTTCGGAGCACCACACAAATGTCCTGCTTTGGTTTTACCCCACCCAGACTGGAAAGCTGAGATATATAGAGATAGCCAGGAACAAAGAAGAAAAGCAAGGCCTATTAATAGCAGCCACAAGGAAAGATAGTGGTTCACAGAGACCAGCTCCGCAGACAAACTCAGCAGATTCTACCAGTGGTGAAACCAACAACCAGCACGACCACCATGGATCCCTGTAAATTTTACAGGCTTTTGTCCCACAGGTAGTTGCACTCCTAGGTGCCATGTGCTTGGTCTCACCCTGCTCCCTCCCCTTCCCACCCAGCCAGAGCCCAGGAGCTTGTGAACCACACCAGAAGCAAGCTCAGGTCTCTGCAAATGAGGGCAAAACAGGAGCCACCTGAATCCTGCCCAGCCCTTTCCCTCCCCCAAGTCCCTGTCACAGGCCAGGAAATGCACCAGCAGCCAGCTTAGGCTTCTGTGGCTTCATGAGTACAAAACACTAGACTAGAACCCCCCATCTGACTCCCACCACTGTGTACACGCTCAGGGATAGCTATACCAGCTGTGCACCTGAATGTCACCAGCCTGATGCCCATCATCAGCCTCCACTGCAGCGTGCACAACTGGAGGGAGAGTAAGCAGCCAAGGGAGAGCAGGCCGACAGCCAGAGCCCCCAGAGCTGCCAGTGAGCCCATAGTTGGCAACAGCCTATGCTGCCTGCCCTGGCCCCCACTACTAAGCATATGACTGCAACTGGACTGTGCCACTGCTTAGGCACTTGCAGCTGGTCCCGTGTGTGTAACACCAGCTCCAGCCACTAAAGCTGCCTGTCCTAGTGCATAGCTGTAGGACCTGGAGGCACCACTGTGGGTCCTAACAGCCCTTGTAGCTACTGTGGACGTGGACTCATGGCACTCACTAAGGACCATAAAGTGGTCAATGCGGTGGAGCCTAGCAGCCTGAGCTGAAGAGACATCACCTCACCCCCACACAGACCAGGTGCCACCATGTAGCCCCAAATTTGGCACCCTGCATCACTAGACCAAGGGTCACAGCATACTCCAGTGTGGCCCCACTCTCAGGTTAAAGTCTTCCCTTACTAATATCAGTCTCTAAATCTGGAAGAGGTGACTGCTTCTTAAAATGTGCAGACACCTATGCAAGGCCACAGGGATTACAAAGAATCCAGAAAATATGACTCCACCAAAGGAATACAGTAAACCTCCAGTATCTGGTCCCAAAGAAATGGAGATTCAGGAACTGCTCAACAAAGTATTCAAAATAATTGTCCTAAAGATGCTCAGAAAACTATAAGAGCACACAGATTAAACAATTTTATAATATAAGGAAAACAATAAAAGAATAAAATGAGAAGTTCAACAAAGAGAAACAAAATATAAAAAAGAACCAAACAGAAATATGTCCAAAATATAACATTTAATCATGTTTACATTTATTAATGAAATATTTTCCATTATCCTTTTCATACTAAGTCTTTGAAACTTAGTATGTGCATTACACTTACAGCATATCCCAAAAGGACAAGCCCCATTTCAAGTATTCAATAGTCATGTGTGGCTAGTGTCTACTGTACTGGACAGTGCAGATTTAGAGAAAAGGCTCTCAAATGTTAGCGTGCATTAGAATCAACTGGAGGGTTGTTACAACACAAATTGGTGGGACCCTCTCCAGAGTTTGTAATTCATGAGATCTGGGATTGGGCCCAGGAATTTGTATTTCTAACAAGTTCACGTGTGACGATGAAGCTGGGGATTACATTTTGAGAATCACTAATTTGGAAAATTTACTGAGGTATTCAGTTTACTCTGTTTGTGAAAATTTGACTGCAATAAATTCTTTAATTCTTTGGGGACACAAGCAACAGGCTGAAGAAAGAGGGCAAGATTAGTTTCCTCTATGACACACTTATTTTTGACTTTGTGGTTCAGGAAGTTCCTAGGTAAATAAGGTCTTCTATAACAGTAAATAGATGGCCATCTGTGTCATGTGATTTTAGAGGTAAGAAACTCCTCAACACACACATGGAATATACATGGAATAAAGTCTTAAAATAAAAATATACTTCTGAGAGAATTAAAAATAAAGTTATTGGTTTCCCAGTTCTTTTAAGGATTGTTTCTAGTTGTAAAGATTGATAGTTTAAATAGCATATGATAGGAAAATTAGCCTGGACTCCAGTTAGCTTAATTGAAACCCAAGTCTATTTAAAAGAAAACAGAAAGGCTGAAAGGACTGGGCTGCTTGAGTCTGATATAAAGACCATTAATTTTAAGTTACAAGACTTGGGTTTCATTCTGTAGTCCAATCTTATTAGGTGTGCAAGTGGGAATAAATTACTTGAATATGTAATATCTTCATTTTACAGAACTGATAGGTAACAATTTTTACAGAATTGATAGGTAACAATATAATTGGTAACATCTGGTGAGGGTACACTATATGTTAGCCATTGCGATTTATATCAATCAAATCCTCAGTTCTCGAGCATATAAAATAATAAGTAAATTTTAAATATTTATTGAACATGTATTATGTCCAGTGTGTTTTAAAAATATATTACCTTTATTTTTTGATATTAAGCTGCATGAGCTGTTTGTATATTTTTAAAATTAATCCTTTGTTGGCCGAATCATTTGCAAATATTTTCTCCCAGTCCGTAGGTTGTCTTTTCATTTTTTTTTTTTTTATTCATTTTGTTTATAGTTTCCTTTGTTGTGCAAAAGCTTTTAAGTTATCATATATATATATGATAAGATATATTCCTAAGCATACACAATTGAATACATTGTTGGTGGTGTTATTTTGAACAAACTGTTGTCTGTTAAATCAGTTAAGAATAAGAAAAATAAAAGTTATTTCACCTTCACTTATTCCTTCAAAGGCTTTATTTTATGTACACCCAAGTTTCTAACTATATATTTTTTTTCTCTCTAAAGAACTTCTTTTAATGTTTCCTGCAAGGCAGGTCTACTGGCAACAAATTCCCCCAAGTTTTGTTTGTCTGAGAAAGTTTATTTCTCCTTTACTCTTGAAGGATCATTTTGCAGGGTACTGAATTCTAGGTTGGTGTTTATTTTCAATCAACACTTTAAATATTACACTCCACTCTCTTTTTCCTTGTATGGTTTCTAAGGAGAAGTCTGATGTAATTCTTATCTTTGTTCCTCTGTAGGTAAGGTGCTTTTCACCCTCTGGCTTCTTCCAGATTTTTTTCTTTATTTTTTGTAGTTTGATAATGATTTGCCTAGGTGTAGTTTTGGGAGCATTTAATCTGCTTGGTGTTCTCTGAGCTCCCCGGATCTGTGATATAATGTCTGACATTAATCTGAAGAAACTCTCAGTCATTATTGTTTCATATATTTCCTCTGTTCCTTGCTCAGTTTCTTCTCCTTATGCTATTCACATTTGCATATGTTAGTTGTCTTAGTGCCCTTGAATAGTCTGTTCTTTTTTTTTTTTTTTAACCTTTGTTCTCTTTGCTTTTCAGTTTTTAGTTTCTCTAGCTATATCCTCAATCTTAGACATTCGTTCCCCGGTTTTTTCCAGGCTATTAATAAAATTATCAGGAGGAGCTTCAAGATGGCAGAAGAGTAAGACGTAGAGATCACCTTCCTCCCCACAAGTACATCAGAAATACATCTACATGTGGAACAACTCCTACAGAACATCTACTGAACACTGGCAGAAGACCTCAGACCTCACAAAAGGCAAGAAGCTCCCCACATACCTCGGTAGGGCAAAAGAAAAAAGAAAACACAGAGACAAAAGAATAGGGGCGGGACCTGCACCACTGGGAGGGAGCTGTGAAGGAGGAAAGGTTTCCACACACTAGGAAGCCCCTTTGCAGGCAGAGACTGTGGGTGGAGGAGGGGGGAGCTTCGGCACCATGGAGGAGAGCGCAGCCACAGGGGTGCGGAGGGCAAAGCGGAGAGATTCCCACACAGAGGAGCGGTGCCGACTAGCACTCACCAGCCTGAGAGGTTTGTCTGCTCCCCAGACGGGGCGGGCGGGGGCTGAGAGCTGAGGCTCGGGCTTCAGTCGGATCGCAGGGAGAGGACTGGGGTTGGCAGCATGAACGCAGCCTGAAGGGGGCTAGTGCACCACAGCTAGCCGGGAGGGAGTCCGGGAAAAAGTCTGGAGCTGCCAAAGAGACAAGAGACTTTTTCTTGCCTCTTTGTTTCCTGGTGCGCGAGGAGAGGGGATTCAGAGCGCCGCCTAAAGGAGCTCCAGAGACGGGCGCGAGCTGCGGCTATCAGCGTGGACCCCAGAGACGGGTATGAGATGCTAAGGCCGCTGCTGCAGCCACCAAGAAGCCTGTGTGCAAGCACAGGTCACTTTCCACACCTCCCCTCCCAGGAGCCTGTGCAGCCCGCCACGGCCAGGGTCCCGTGATCCAGGGACAACTTCCCTGGGAGAACGCACGGCGCGCCTCAGGCTGCTGCAACGTCACACTGGCCTCTGCCGCCGCAGGCTCACCCCGCCCCCGTACCCCTCCCTCCCCCTGGCCTGAGTGAGCCAGAGCCCCCGAGTCAGCTGCTCCTTTAACCCCATCCCGTCTGAGTGAAGAACAGACGGCCTCAGGCGACCTACACGCAGAGGCGGGTCCAAATCCAAAGCTGAACCCCAGGAGTGTGCGAACGAAGAAGAGAAAGGGAAACTCTCCCAGCAGCCTCAGGAGCAGCGGATTAAATCTCCACAATCAACTTGAGGTACCCTGCATCTGTGGAATACCTGAATAGACAAAGAATCATCCCAAATTGAGGAGGTGGACTTTGGGAGCAACGATATATATATATTTTTTCCCCTTTTTCTCTTTTTGTTAGTGTGTATGTGTATGCTTCTGTGTGTTATCTTGTCTGTATAGCTTTGTTTTTACCATTTGTCCTAGGGTTCTGTCTGTCCGTTTCTTTGTGGGTTTTTTTTAGTATAGTTTTTAGCACTTGTTATCATTGGTGGATTTGTTTTTTGGTTTAGTTGCTCTCTTCTTTCTTTCTTTTTTTTATTACTTAAAAAATTTTTTTAATAATTATTTTTTTATTTTTAATAAATTTATTTTATTTTATTTTACCTTCTACTTTCTTTCTTTCTTTTTCTCCCTTTTATTCTGAGCTGTGTGGACAACAGGCTCTTGGTGCTCCAGCCAGGCATCAGGGCTGTGCCTCTGAGGTGGGAGAGCCAAGTTCAGGACACTGGTCCACAAGACACTTACCAGTTCCACGTAATGTCAAATGGTGAAAATCTCCCAGAGATCTCCATCTCAACGACAACACCCAGCTCCACTCAACGACCAGCAAGCTAAAGTGCTGGACACCCTATGCCAAACAACTAGCAAGACAGGAACACAACCCCATACATTAGCACAGAGGCTGCCTAAAATCATAATAAGGTCACAGACACCCCAAAACACACGACCAGACGTGGACCTGCCCACCAGAAATACAAGATCCAGCCTCATCCACCAGAACACGGGCACTAGTCCCCTCCACCACGAAGCCTACACAACCCACTGAACCAAACTCAGCAATGTGGGACAGACACCAAAAACAATGGGAACTACGAACCTGCAGTCTGTGAAAAGGAGACCCCAAACACAGTAAGTTAAGCAAAATGAGAAGACAGAGAAACACACAGCAGATGAAGGAGCAAGGTAAAAACCCACCAGATCAAACAAATGAAGAGGAAATAGGCAGTCTACCTGAAAATGAATTCAGAATAATGAGAGTAAAGATGATCCAAAATCTTGGAAATAGAATGGAGAAAATACAAGAAACGTTTAACAAGGACCTAGAAGAACTAAAGAGCAAACAAACAGTGATGAACAACACAATAAATGAAATTAAAAACTCTCTAGAAGGGATCAATAGCAGAATAACTGAGGCAGAAGAACGGATAAGTGACCTGGAAGATAAAATAGTGGAAATAACTACTGCAGAGCAGAATAAAGAAAAAAGAATGAAAAGAATTGAGGACAGTCTCAGAGACCTCTGGGACAACATTAAACGCACCAACATTCAAATAATAGGGGTCCCAGAAGAAAAAGAGAAAAAGAAAGGGACTGAGAAAATATTTGAAGAGATTATAGTGGAAAACATCCCTAATATGGGAAAGGAAATAGTTAATCAAGTCCAGGAAGCACAGAGAGTCCCATACAGGATAAATCCAAGGAGAAACATGCCAAGACACACATTAACCAAACTATCAAAAATTAAATACAAAAAAAAAAATTAAAAGCAGCAAGGGAAAAACAACAAATAACACACAAGGTAATCCCCATAAGGTTAACAGCTGAACTTTCAGCAGAAACTCTGCAAGCCAGAGGGAGTGGCGGGACATATTTAAAGTGATGAAGGAGAAAAACCTACAACCAAGATTACTGTACCCAGCAAGCATCTCATTCAGATTTGACGGAGAAATTAAAAACTTTCCAGACAAGAAAAAGCTAAGAGAATACAGCACCACCAAACCAGTTTTGTAACAAATGCTAAAGGAACTTCTCTAGGCAGGAAACACAAGAGAAGGAAAAGAACTACAATAACAAACCCAAAACAATTAAGAAAATGGTAATAGGAACATACATATTGATAATTACCTTAAATGTAAATGGATTAAATGCTCCAACAAAAAGACATAGACTGGCTGAATGGATAAAGAAACAAGACCCGTATATATGCTGTCTACAAGAGACCCACTTCAGACCTAGGGACACATACACACTGAAAGTGAGGGGATGGAAAAAGATACTCCTTGCACATGGAAATCAAAAGAAAGGTGGAGTAGCAATTCTCATATCAGACAAAATAGACTTTAAAACAAAGACTACTACATGAGACAAAGAAGGACACTACATAATGATCAAAGGATCAATCCAAGAAGAAGATATAACAATTGTAAATATTTATGCACCCAACATAGGAGCACCTCAATACGTAAGGCAAGTACTAACAGCCATAAAAGGGGAAATTGACAGTAACACAATCATAGTAGGGGACTTTAACACCCCACTTTCACCAATGGACAGATCATCCAAAATCAAAACAAATAAGGAAACACAAGCTTTAAATGATACATTAAACAAGATGGACTTCATTGATATTTATAGGACATTCCACCCAAAAACAACAGAATACACTTTCTTCTCAAGTGCTCATGGAACATTCTCCAGGATAGATCATAACTTGGGTCACAAATCAAGTCTTGGTAAATTTAAGAATATTGAAATTGTATCAAGTATCTTTTCCGACCACAATGCTATGAGATTAGATATCAATTACAGGAAAAAAATCTGTAAAAAATACAAACACATGGAGGCTAAACAATGCACTACTTATTAACCAAGAGATCACTGAAGAAATCAAAGAGGAAATCAAAAAATACCTAGAAACAAATGACAAAGAAAACACGATGACCCAAAACCTATGGGATGCAGCAAAAGCAGTTCTAAGAGGGAAGTTTATAGCAATACAATCCTACCTCAAGAAACAAGAAATAAGTCAAATAAACCTAACCTTACACCTAAACCAATTAGAGAAAGAAGAACAAAAAACCCCCAAAGTTAGCAGAAGGAAACAAGTCAAAATTTCAGATCAAAAATAAATGAAAAAGAAATGAAGGAAACTATAGCAAAGATCAATAAAACTAAAAGCTAGTTATTTGAGAAGATAAACAAAATTGATAAACCATTAGCCAGACTCATCAAGAAAAAAAGGGAGAAGACTCAAATCAATAGAGTTAGCAATGAAAAAGGAGAAGTAACAACTGATACTGTCAAAATACAAAAGATCATGAGAGATTACTACAAGCAACTCTATGCCAATAAAATGGACAATCTGGAAAAAGTGGACACATTCTTAGAAAAGCACAACCTTCCGAGACTGAACCAGGAAGAAATAGAAAATATGAACTGACCAATCACAAGCACTGAAATTGAAACTCTGATTAAAAATCTTCCAACAAACCAAAGTCCAGGACCAGACGGCTTCACAGGTGAATTCTATCAAACATTTAGAGAAGAGCTAACACCTATCCTTCTCAAACTCTTCCAAAATACAGCAGAGAGAGGAACACTCCCAAACTCATTCTATGAGGCCACCATCACTCTGATACCAAAACCAGAAAAAGATGTCACAAAGAAAGAAAACTACAGGCCAATATCACTCATGAACATGGATGCAAAAATCCTCAACAAAATACTAGCAAACAGAATCCAACAGCACATTAAAAGGATCATACACCACGATCAAGTGGGGTTTATCCCAGGAATGCAAGGATTCTTCAATATATGCAAATCAATCCATGTGATACACCATATTAACAAACTGAAGAATAAAAACCATATGATCATCTCAATAGATGCAGAGAAAGCTTCTGGCAAAATTCAACACTCATTTATAATAAAACCCTCCAGAAAGTAGGCATAGAGGGAACTTTCCTCAACATAATAAAGGCCATATATGACAAACCCACAGCCAACATCATCCTCAATGGTGAAAAACTGAAACCATTTCCACTAAGATCAGGAACAAGACAGGGTTGCCCACTCTCACCATTATTATTCAACATAGTTTTGGAAGTGTTAGCCACAGCAATCAGAGAAGAAAAAGAAATAAAAGGAATCCAAATCAGAAAAGAAGTAAACTTCTCACTGTTTGCAGATGACATGATACTATACATAGAGAATCCTAAGGATGCTACCAGAAAACTACTAGAGCTAATCAATGAATTTGGTAAAGTAGCAGGATACAAAATTAATGCACAGAAATCTCTTGCATTCCTATACACTAATGATGAAAAATCTGAAAGTGAAATTAAGAAAACACTCCCATTTACCACTGCAACAAAAAGAATAAAATATCTAGGAATAAACCTACCTAAGGAGACAAAAGACCTGTATGCAGAAAAGTATAAGACACTGATGAAAGAAATTAAAGATGATACAAATAGATGGAGAGATAGACCATGTTCTTGGATTGGAAGAATCAACATTGTGAAAATGACTCTACTACCGAAAGCAATCTACAGATTCAATGCAATCCCTATCAAACTACCAATGGCATTTTTCACAGAACTAGAACAAAAAATTTCACAATTTGTATGGAAACACAAAAGACCCTGAATAGCCAAAGCAATCTTGAGAAAGAAAAATGGAGCTGGAGGAATCAGGCTCCCTGACTTCAGACTACACTACAAAGCTTCAGTAAACAAGACAGTATGGTACTGGAACAAAAATAGAAATATAGATCAATGGAACAGGACAGAAAGCCCAGAGATAAACCCACGCACATATGGTCACCTTATCTTTGATAAAGGAGGCAAGAATATACAGTGGAGAAAAGACAGCCTCTTCAATAAGTGGTGCTGGGAAAACTGGACAGCTACATGTAAAAGAATGAAATTAGAACATTCCCTAACACCATACACAAAAATAAACTCAAAATGGGTTAAAGACCTAAATGTAAGGCCAGACACTATCAAACTCTTAGAGGAAAACATAGGCAGACCACTCTATGACATAAATCACAGCAAGATCCTTTTTCACCCACCTCCTACAGAAATGGAAATAAAAACACAAATAAACAAATGGGACCTAATGAAACCTAAAAGCTTTTGCACAACAAAGGAAACCATAAACAAGACCAAAAGACAACCCTCAGAATGGGAGAAAATATCTGCAAATGAAGCAACTGACAAAGGATTAATGTCCAAAATTTACAAGCAGCTCATGCAGCTCAATAACAAAAAAACGAACAACCCAATCCAAAAATGGGCAGAAGACCTAAATAGACATTTCTCCAAAGAAGATATACAGATTGCCAACAGACACATGAAAGAATGCTCAACATCACTAATCATTAGAGAAATGCAAATCAAAACTACAATGAGGTATCACCTCACAGCAGTCAGAATGGCCATTATCAAAAGATCTACAAACAATAAATGATGGAGAGGGTGTGGAGAAAAGGGAACCCTCTTGCACTGTTGGTGAGAATGTAAATTGATACAGCCACTATGGAGAACAGTATGGAGTTTCCTTAAAGAACTAAAAATAGACCTACCATATGACCCAGCAATCCCACTACTGGGCATACACCCTGAGAAAACCATAATTCAAAAAGAGTCATGTACCAAAATGTTCATTGCAGCTCTATTTACAATAGCCGGGACATGGAAGCAACCTAAGTGTCCATCTACAGAAGAATGGGTAAAGAAGATGTGGCACATATATACAATGGAATATTACTCAGCCATTAAAAGGAACGAAATTGAGTTATTTGTAGTGAGGTGGACCTAGAGTCTGTCATACAGAGTGAAGTAAGTCAGAAAGAGAAAAACAAATACCGTATGCTAACACATATATATGGAATCTAAGAAAAAGAAGAAAGAAAAAAGGGTCATGAAGAACCTAGGGGCAAGACGGGAATAAAGACACAGACCTACTAGAGAATGGACTTGAGGATACGGGGAGGGGGAAGGGTAAGCTGTGACAAAGTGAGAGAGTGGCATGGACATATATTCACTACCAAACGTAAAATAGATAGCTAGTGGGAAGCAGCCGCATAGCACAGGGATATCAGCTCAGTGCTTTGTGACAACCTAGAGGGGTGGGATAGGGAGGGTGGGAGGGAGGGAGACGCAAGAGAGAAGAGATATGGGGACACATGTATATGTATAAGTGATTCAGTTTGTTATAAAGCAGAAACTGACATACCATTGTAAAGCAATTATACTCCAATAAAGATGTTTAAAAATAAATAAATAAACTTATCAAAGGCTTTCTTCATTTCTGTTACAGTTTTTTTTGTTTTGTTTTGGACCTTCAGCATTTATTTTTGGTTCTTTCTTAGAACTTCCATCTCTCTACTTTCGTTGCCCATCTTTTCTTGCATCTTGTCTACTTTATCCATTAGAGTAGTTAGCATATTAATCATAATGGTTTTAAATTCCTGGTCTGATATTCCAGTATCTCTGCCATGCCTGGTTCTAACGTTTGCTCTCTCTTCAAATTGTACTTTTTTCCCGTTTAGTATGCTTTGCAGTTTTTTGTTTTGGTAGCCAAACATGATATACTGAGTAAAAGAAACTGGTAAATATAGCCCTTTAATAATGTGGTGGTGAGGTGTAGGGGGACACCTAGGATCAGGTTTCAGTCTTTAATGAAGCTGTGCCTCTGGACTGTGAACTTACAAAAGTTTCTCCCTTTTTTTCTCCCCCCTTAGGTAGAACAGGGTAGCTAGAGTGGACTGGAATTGGCTGTTTCCCTTTCCCCAGGTCAATTAGGCTCTGATATTATGCCAGCAAGTAAGGCTCTGGTTAACTAGCTTCTTTCTACAGAGGACGGGCCTTTTTATGAATACCAGAGTACTCTGGCATATTTCAAAATGGCTCCTTTACCCCTCCCCCTGCCACAAGCAGGAGGGTATATCTCTGATATTTACTGTGGGAACGTGACCAAACTCCTGGATATAAATCTCATAATATTGTGGGGCCCCTTTATGACTAGGTCCCCCTGGAGTTTTTAAACTCTCAGAATTGTCCACACTGAGCCTCCAGCAATCTGTCAATTACAGTTCAGTTTTTCCTACTTCAGCACTGGTTCCCAGGGCAGTTTTCCGCTCGAGACTCTCTGTTTTAGTCAGCTGTGACTCCCTCTACTCATCTCTTTCTCCCTCCAATCTTGGGGCAGCAGTTTGCCCTGAGTCCTCCCACTCATAAATTCAAGAACAGTTGTTGATTTTTCAATCTGTTCAGCTTTTACTTGTTAGGATGGAGTGGTGACTTCTAAGCTCCTTACATGTGGAACAGGAAACCCTCTCTTTGTTTTTATGTAAGTCTAAAAGATAGACAAAAGCATAAGTCTTTATGGTTAAAATATTATGATAGTGGAGAGTGTATGCTCGAGTTGGTGTTGATATTTGTGCAACTCGTCTGGTTATAACCTACACTGAGGTGGGGGGATGTTTAAGTATAAAACACTTATTTAAGAAAGGTACTAGGTAATCCTATTTGTTTAAAACAAAAACAATAGATTTAGAAATATATACATGTACATTAAAAACTGGACTCCAAAATCTTTATAACGTTTAGCTTTGTAGAGAGTAATGAGAGAAGGACAGGAGTGGTGGAAGTTTTTTCCCCATCACAATATGTTATTAACCTTTCACAATGTAAACGCACTTATATACAATTTACTACCAAACATGAAGGATTTTCTATTTAAGTCATTAGTATATTCACACAGCAAAAAATTAAAAGAATTTTAAAAATTAAAAAAAAGAAAGGTACTTAGACTAATTTTAAATATGCTTTTCCCTTAACAGTAACAACATTGTACATTACATTAACGAGTAATGTCCATTTAGATATCAACCACCTCTAATTATAGTGGCCTCAACAGATATCAACAGTAAATAACAATGGCAAAGTAAACTAAGTATTTTTATCTGAATGAGAAAAAAGTTGTCAAACTCATCTACGTTTTGTCAAGCCAAACTAAAACTAGACTATAGGGGTTCTGGGTACTACTATAAGTATATTAACCTAATATTTCATTGTGTATTCTGTGGTTTGTACTAAGTTTAAATGTCCTTTGAGTTCAGTTATTTTAAAAAGCAGAAAAAGTCAAAGATCTCAAACCAGTGGTGCAGACTCAGCTGAGAAGTACAGAATGCTTCTCCAGATAATATGTCTCTAAGCATCAGCTAGCAATGGCTTTTCTACTAGTATTGCAATTACAAGAAACTTCTTGAACTTGATTTTCAGAGAATCCATTCAAATGTACTATTTCTGACAATCTATGGAAGGGAATTATTCTGAACAAAGTTTTCATACTGTAATTTCTAATATGCATTGCAGATTAGATATATTCTCTTTTCTTCCCTATTCCTTTCTTGGACAAGGAGAAAGTAAATAATCCATATTTTTTGAGATTCTCTGTTCTCCTTTTGATCACTACAAGAGATGCTAAAGTTAGGTTATCATTGTGAGGATCAACTGTCTTTGAAGTTCAATTATTTAATGAGATTAATTTTTCTGTCACTAAGAGAACAACCCAAAATGAGCCATTTAACTAACTAGTATTAGCATAATGGTTCTAGAAACCTAGTTGATATATTGCTGAGATTCAAGAAAAATGCATTTGGAGGTCTCGTGACTTTTCTTCTTTTTCTTCTTTTCTTTTTGGTTAGATGATTCATAGAAAGCACCTATGAAATTTAGATTTTGGAGGACACAGGTGCATAGTATAATTACAGCTTTCTATTACTCACTAGTACATGAAGAGTAACATTTATTTTTGCTGAAACTACTATATGTTGAAATAAGATTCATTTCAGATACCAGTTTGCAAAATCCATGTTCAAGTTTAAATATTGATTTTTTTCTAAAACTAGTGTAATTCCTTACTATAACTACTTTTCAACTACAGGTTTTCTTGACATGACCAGGCACAACCCAATAATAATTTTTACCCCTTAATAAGCATTATATAAATAAAATTATATTTGTTACAGTGGAAACATAATATTTCTCCAGTGAGTGCCTATTAATACACACCTATAAAAACTATTTTCCTTGACAGATTCAACAACTGATAATGTATAACTATTTAGTACCTAGTTCCAGTAGACAAATTAGGAAAACAAACAAGCCCTTCTTTTGTTATGGATCAATATAACTACTCATTCCTAATTCAAATGTAGATAGAGTGTCATTCAATCCACACTGTAAGTCAAGCTGAATCTTGGAGACAAATATAGTCAAACATGTAATTTGCTTCTCAACTAGTGTCACATGTTCAGAAATGGAGTTATTTTTAACTTTTTAAAACAAAACTAGTTTCCCTGACCAAATAATATCTGAACCTAAAGTTGTCAAATTCTATTAGCCTCCATACCCACTCAGTACACACACATAAACAAACATACTCACAGACTAGTCATTTGTATCTGAAGCCTTTTTTTCCCAATTTGTTGTAGCTATGGAGAAGTTTTCAGAAAGAAAAGTAAAATCCTGAATTGGGAGCTTCAGGAAAAGCCATGTCATCCACCCCTCTCTTCCCCCTGCCACACCCCCTCTACATTAATCCAACTATGGCTTTAAGAATAAACAACAGAGAAACTGATTTCATATCAAAACTCAAAGGCATATCAACCACCCTGAACCACACAAGTAGATCATTTGCAAGCACTAACTTATCTCCTCAAATTCTGTGACCAATAAAGCTTCTGAAATGCCCACTTACCAATTTAGGAAAAAATGAAGGGAGAACCTCAGGTATCTTTTTATCTCTCTGTGGTAGGCAGGCTGAATAACGCTCTCTCCTAAAAAAAAAAAAAAAAAAAAATGTTCATTTCCTAATCCCCAGAGCCTGTAAATATGTTATCTTAATTGTTAAAAGGGATTTTAAAGACTTTAAGCACCTTGAAATAGGGGATAATTTTGCATTATTCAAGTGGTCCCAATGTAATCCTGAGTCCTTAAAAGTGGAACAGGAAGTTAGAAGAATGGGTTAGAGAGATGGGACAATGGAAGCAAGGGCAGGAGGGATTCAAAATGTGAGAGACTCAACCTGCTGTTACCATCCTGAGATGAAGGAAGGGGACCATGAGCCCAGGAATATGGAAGCCTCTAGAAGCTGGGAATAACCTTCATCTGACAACCAACAAGGAAAGGAGGTCCTACAATCACATGGAATTGAATTCTGCCAAAACCTGAATGAACAAGGAAATTGATTCTCCCTTAGAGCCACTAGGAAAGAATGCAGTCCTGTTGAGACATAGATTTCAGCTTGATGAGACCTCTATCAGACTTCCAAGCTACAGAAGTATAAGTTAATAAATTATGTTGTTTTAAGTTTCTAAGTTTGTAGCAGCAGTAGAAAAGTAATACATTGGGCTTCCCTGGTGGCGCAGTGGTTGGGAGTCCGCTGCCAGTGCAGGGGACACGGGTTCGAGCCCTGGTCTGGGAGGATCCCACATGCCATGGAGCAACTAGGCCCGTGAGCCACAATTCCTGAGCCTGCGCGTCTGGAGCCTGTGCTCCGCAACAAGAGAGGCTGCGATAGTGAGAGGCCCGCACACCGCGATGAAGAGTGGCCCCCGCTTGCCACAACTAGAGAAAGCCCTCGCACAGAAACGAAGACCCAACACAGCCATAAATAAATAAATAAATAAAATTTAAAAGAATAAGGCTTTAAAAAAAAAAAGTAATACATTCTCCCTACAAATAATTTCTGCAAATGACTTCCATTGGAGTGAATTTATTTTAAAACAAGAAAGGACCTGTGAGTTTCTATTAAAGATTCTTTAATAAGTTCTATGATTTTAGAACATTCTGGTATGATATTTCTTTTTAGAAAATGATTTGATTTCCTTCTTGTTTAAACAAATGAAATTTATTTTATCTTATCTTTAATTTAAGTCATCCTAGACTTGAAGCATAGTTCCATGTCTCAACCTTATTTATTGGGCTAACCTGTAATTCCAAAAAGTGTACAAAATGAACTGCTCTTGTTTCTGTGTCACTTTTAACTAGATGCTCTATGTCCAAGATCAAACAGTAATCCTTCAGATTTATTTTTATACTCAGACTTTCCCTTCACAATCTTCACCAAATTACAGTGGTAATGGCAGTTACTTTATCAAGTGGTTCTGAAATTTCCAGTGCTCACACTTTGTTCTCACAAGACTTTGAGCATCATAAACTAACTACAATATTCATTCATCATCAAAAGAAGGATCCGCTTTTTCCCCTTAAAAAAACCACAACTTACCATCTCCTTGTCTATTTCTGCAACAATGACTCAGGGTGCAAAGCAGTATGATTTTGAGTCAGTTTAAACAATCACTTTCTTTTTGGAAAAATAAATCTAAAAAGCAATCAAAGTTGAGAAAAAAGGAGTAAAAGTATTTCAGTTAGCTATTTTATGTTCTGTCCTTGATTGAGAACATATTCCAACTGGGAATGGGCCTTTTACAGTCTTGACTTATGTCAAGTGAAACAGTGAATATGACTATACTTTTCCTTTTTTTGGATTTGCATATTACTTTTTAACTCACATGCCATTTGTATTAATTTTTTAAATCATAAACTTTTGGTTATCTGTCTTCCTAATTTTGTCAGTACTTGAATTAATTTGCCTGTCTCCTAAAGCACTGAGCTTACTGAATGACAAATAAAATGTCCTCATTAGAAATGCTTGTTAA
The DNA here is from genome assembly GCF_009873245.2 of Balaenoptera musculus. Taxonomy (NCBI): domain Eukaryota; kingdom Metazoa; phylum Chordata; class Mammalia; order Artiodactyla; family Balaenopteridae; genus Balaenoptera; species Balaenoptera musculus. The sequence goes on from NC_045806.1 coordinate 29,365,196, forward strand.
CTTGAATTCTTGCCCTTCAAAGAGTTACAATCCAAGGAAAGAAGACCTTGGATTAAAAGACAGCATTTCAAGGTGATAAAACCCATAGAGAGAGATGTTGAACAAACTTAAAATACAGATACAATTAATCCAGGGTACAGGTGATTAGAGAGGGCTTCTTGAGAAATCTGGAGTGACAGGACATCACTCTAAGCAGCAGAAATAAGAAAAAAAAAAAAAGGTAAGAGGCTATGGAGGGAGATCCAGAAGACAACCAACCCAGTCCTTTGTTGAGGACTGTCAGAGAATGCAATTTTATACATCCGGAGAGCAAAGGGAGCTACAAGATAGACAATCCTAGAATAGTAAATTGTTCACAAGATACCTGTAAAACAAAATTGGTGTTTCTGAACGGGGAAGGGTGGTAGAAAAGAGATCTAACATTTTTTCAGCAGTTACTATAAGCCAGGCACTGTGATATTTATGTATGTTATCCCTTTAAATTTCAATAGCAGTCCAAAAAATAATATTTTCTTCATTTTATTGAAAAACAAACCAAGATTTATAGAAATTGAGGTCACATGAGCAGTAAATAGCAGGATTTAAACCTAGGACTACCTGGTTCCAATGTGTTCACACTTTTTCTACAATATTGGGAGATTGGACCCTCCCTCAACACTTATTCTCAAGTGAGCTATGACTTTGTAGAATAGCATGAAAGATGGTTGAAATTGTTCTCCATATGAACTTACTCAACACTGAAATTCTTAATTCCTTTTTAACAGTCTCTTTTAAACTCAAGTAACAATTTTTGTTTTATTTTCAACTTGATGCCATTTTTATATGTGCTTATTCTAATCATTTTGAATATTTTTATCACACACTGAATCTGCACATGGAATGACAGGTATTGCATCAAGAGAGCTTGCATCATTGATACTGATCTTCATTCAATTTTGGAAGATTCCACCATTTCTAAGTAATTTTTTTTAATGGTGGTGTTTTCCTAATTGAACCTAGCTCCAGATCTAATTATATCATTTAATTATTATATGATAGGAAGTAATGAGCTCCATATCACCAGGAGTTTTCTAAATTTGAATTGTATACAGTTGGCCCTCCATATCTGGGAGTTCCAAGTCCATGGATTGAACCAACCATGAATACGGAGGACTACACTATTTTTTTTTTAACATCTTTATTGGAGTATAATTGCTTTACAATGGTGTGTTAGTTGAAGGACAGGACTACACCATTTTGTATAAGGGACTTGAGCATCCACGGATTTTGGTATCCGTGGTGGTCCTGGAACAAATTCCCTGCAAATACGAAGGGATGACTGCCTATTCTTATATTGGAGGTTGGACAAAATGACCACTAAGGCTCTAAGATTCTGATATATTCATCATTACACACGAACATGTTTTAAACTCTTAACTAGTTAAACAACTGAAAATGAAAACAACAACAACAATTCTGATCGTTCTAAGCTACCAGAGTACCAACATAAAAACAAAATGTCTAATAGTCATTACAACTGAAACTGTGATAGTTTAGACAGTTGTATACAGTGCAGCAGAGAGTTTAAAATGGAACATTTTCTGGAAATCTACAGTCTGTACTTTAAGAAAAATTCATACCTATTGATGCATGAACTCAAAGTCTAGACCTGAAGAAATGAACTGGGAATTCCCCAGATTCCAGTGGTTAGGACTTGGTACCCTCACTGCCAGGGTCCTGGGTTCCATCCCTGGTTGGGGAACTAAGGTCCCGCAAGCCACACGGGGTGCAGCTAAAAAAGAAAAAAAGAAAAAAGAGAAATGAGCAGATATACAGGAAAAATTTATACATTATGGTACTGATTGTAGCATATCTTACAGTATTTTTTTTAAATGAAGGCACAGTGATCAAAGTAAAGGAATGGTCAAAATATTTTATCCACAGAATGGATATTATGTTATACAGACATAAAAATTGCATTTAAAAATATTTATATTCCTTAAGATGACTGTAATATAATACTAGAGAAAATATATAATATAGTTAAGACAATTCATAAGAAAAATGACTAGAAGTTCTTTAAATATTAAATATGAATGTGAATTAACTCAGAAATGATGGCTTATGAGTGATTTTTAAATTTTGTTTATAATTTTTAGAGCTTTCTACCATGAACAGACATTACATTCAGCAACGCAAAAAGCTTATTGTCAATTAAACAAGAATTTATTGATTCTTTTCTTTTTTCCCACATAGAACCCCTATGATTTCTCTTAGAACTTTGAAATTGCCATTCATTATTTTCAATCAATGGAATAATTCAAGTTGGGTTTGGACTCATTCCTTTCCAACCTTAGTATGATGGTTAATTTTATGTGTCAACTTGACTGGCCATGGGGTAAGGGAATACAGAATGAGTAGTCGAAAAATTTAGTCACAATACCAGCTACGGCCACGTGACCAGTTACAGGCAGGACTGTAATTGTCATGAGCATTTCCTACTTATTTTGCTATGAATATGTTTGTGTGTGTGTTTGGTTTCTTCCTGCTTTTTTCTTTACTTTTTCTCCCTTATCATGTAACACAAGATACATTGATTTTATATCATAGTATTTAAGTATTGCTAATTTTACATAATAGCTATAAAATTATGGGATACCAAGGAGAAGAATAAACATCACTCAAGACAACCTCCTCTCCTGGGGAAGAGTAAATTTTCAATTGTAAGCAGGATAGTTGTATCAGGCTAGGCTGAATTATGACCTTGGTTTGTCTTTATTTGGAGATAAAGTAGGGTTTAAGGAGATGCATATAGGTGCTAAATTGACAAGGGGTGAACTTGTGATGGTTAGTTTTATGTGTCAATTTGACTGGCCACATAGTGCTCAGATTAAACTTTATTTCTGGGTGTATCTATGAGGGTGTTTCAAAATTAGATTAGCATATGAATTAGTGGGCTCAGTAAATTAAATTGCCTTCTCCAATGTGACTGAGCAGCATCCAATCCCTTGAGGAATTGAATAGAAGAAAAGGCTGGACAAAGAGTAATTCCACACTTTTTTCCTGTCTCACTGTGCTGGGACATCTCATCTCATTTCTCCAAACCTTTGGACTGGGATTTACTCCTGTTTATCAGGCCTTCACACTAGGCTGAACTGTATCATCAGCTTTCCTGGGTCTCTAGCTTGCATATAGCATGATTGCATACAGCCTCTATTATCACAGGAGCCAATTTCTTAATCTTACTGCTTCTGTTTCCCTGGAGGAACCTGACAAATACATTTGGTTTCGAGGTAATATAAGTTTTTATTTGCATGCCATTTAAAAAGTTATTTTCATTGATGTGTAATTTATATACAACAAATGTCACCAATTTTAAGTATCCCCTTCGTTGTGTTTTGTCAAAGTGTATGTCATTTTATTTGTACTTGTTATTTTTTATGTGCCAAGTTTAAAGTTAGTGTGTGAATAACAACCTCCCCCATCATTACAAGTATAACACTGGAGCCCTCCAAATCTCAGATTAGAGAGAATTCCTGTTTCCTCCTCTCTTCTACTCTCTTTTCAACTTCCTTGATATATTTAAGAATCCCCCATGGGGTTCCCAGTATTGTTTGAAGTGCAAGTCCTTTTTTTCCCTTAGTCATTCCTGAAGATGTAACTTGATAAATCCACTCTCCACAGTGAAGCTGAAGATTTCCAGATGCCATTAGAAGTTAGTTACTTTAAAAGGCACCAGTGTTGGGTAGCAACCTGAAAACCTGGGAACCTACTGTAAGGCTAAGGAGCATAGATAGCCAGTGATATTTCCCCAGACGTGGTATAGCAATATTACAGTTAATAAAACAGATCTGCAATATTCAGTTATTTTGAAGTTCTATGACGTCAGTCCCCATCCAAACACTCTCCTCATAATCATCCTCCAATCTTCACAAAATCTGAGTGGCCAAGCATGGAGGGGTGGTAATGTAAGTAGCAATTTTTCCTCCTTTTCTGTTTGTTCATGTCTGTTTTCCTCAGACCTAAATTATAAAAATTAGATCACTAGGTAACATTTAACCTAACTCCTGACTTCTGCTCTACTGAATGCACGCAATGCCTTGCCTAACCTGTTGATTCCTTTCCTGGATTAGAAGGAGTAAGAATGAAGAAGTAAGTAGTTAAAGAATGACTGACTCTCTACTGCCAGCTTCCCCCTTAGCAAATTTTCAGGCAGACCATGCGGGCAAGATAGTATCCAAAGGAAGATCAGGAGAGGTCAGCAGGTCTGCGTGCAATGGAAAAATGACAAAGAATCTGATCTCCTACCTTAATAATTAACTGAGATTATTTCCCCTTTTCCCTTTAAAAAATTTCATGGCCGAGCAGAATCTGTGGAGTTGGTTTTGGGACACAAGTCCACCTTCTCCCCAGGTAGCTGGCTCCCTGATTAAAGCAGGCTTTCCTTTTCCAACCAACACTTGTCTCTCAAGTATTGACTTTTTGAGTGGCAAAGAGCCAAACCTGAGTTTGGTAACAGTAAGACAAACCAGAAACTGAGAAGCTGAAGTTAGACACCAGAGGTTACCATGAAAATAGAAGCTTCTTTGGAATTCCAGAAATCTTCAGGAAAGTCTATGCCTTACACAAAGTATTGAATGGAAATTGAAGCAATTTTACTGAGATAGCAAGAGGGAAACTTGAAAAATGGGCCCTTTAGCAGCCTGACAATTTGTGAAAAGGCCTGGAGCAGAGTTTACATAAGTATTTTGCTGAGACTTTCAAAATAAAACCAGGGAGATTGAAAGTATAACATACAATAAGATTGAAGCAAAAAAAAAAAAAAAGCTGCTTAGAAACTTTAACAAGAAATGTAGTTTGCATAGAAATGTCTCTAAAAAGAACTGGATTCAGCACAATAGGACAAAGTCACAGGGTTTCCTGAGCACACAGAGTATATCAGGGAAAAAAAGGGGGGGTGGATTGGGGCCAGTGAAACAGAATTATTTGTGAAGCTGAAGCCTTAAAGAAATTTTATTTAGAAAGATTTTTATTATGACAATATATTTAATGTAATACCTTTGAGGGTCCCCTAAATTCATATTTTTGGAAACCTTGAACCTCTCCAAGCATTGGATTATAATCTTTGCTACTTTTCAGGAATAAGCCTAAATTTCCTCTTCTGTGAACTGGGGATAACAACAGTGTTTGCCACAGAGGAATTTCATGAGTATTAAGGGCTTTAATGCATGTAAAACCCTTAACATGGTGCCTGAGAGATTAAGGGCTAAAGAAATAAATGTGATCCTCTGCTGTTGCTATTCTTTTTTTTATTATCATTAGTGATCTCATTTATCAGTAAAAGCCTTCTTAGAAATTTACATTAGGATGCTCATTATCTGTGGCCACAAACAGTTAAATTAAAGGACCAGGCAAAACATTGCCTGGGTCAATCAATGGAAATCACCTCTCTTCTCCCTCCCTCCTCTGTATTCTATAGTCTACCAAGGTGAGATCACTGGAGCTCATCATGGCGTCCTAAAATGTCAGAGCTGGAATAAAATTTTAAAAGAATCCAGGGCAAGGCCAAAACCTGAAAAGTCAGGAAACCTTCCCCAGAATGTATGAGTTGCTGGTGCAAAGTCAGTTAATAGTAGATTTGGGACTGAGGGAAAAAAAGAACTCTAATGTCATGATAATTACTCAAGCAGATGACAAGATGAAATTATTAGGACTTCAAGGACACTTATGGCTTTGAGGATAAACAGACGCCTACAAATAAGGCTGTAGCCTCTAGGTGCCTTACTTTCTTGACACAAAAAGTTTTCATCCTCGCACCTGAAGATACAAAGAACAGTAAATCCTATATATATAAAATCCACCTTTCCAACACCTTAAATCACTGCCCTCTCTCCTCTCTACTTTCTGTTTTCTCCCAATTGTCAGGCACACAATGACATCAGTATTTAAGTGACACTCCACTATATATATTTAAAAAATATTTTTATCTCAATTTTCAGGGTGCTGATTGATATAGTACTTATTGTTAAAAGGAAATACTGGAGCAAATTTCCATCTTCAGTCTTACTCCAGTAATAATCAACTAAATTATTTGAATCAGATATTTAAATATTTTAAAATAACACTTTATTAACACTTTAGAAACTCAATATACTATTGGTTAATAAGAATTCAAAATGTATAAAGTAATGTTTTAACATAATTCACTTTATTCTTGCATCCCATGTTTCCGACGTTAATTTTTATGAAGGGGCATGACCTCTCATGCCATTTTGACTTGATTCACTTAGAAGGGGAGAAGCGACAAAGTGACTGTCCAAAAGCTTTGTTTCTATGGAAACAGTTTCTTCCACTTCAGACCCAAGATGAATGGGGAGGATTAGTGGTATTAATATTAATATTCATAAATGCCAAGTTGAATGTTTCTCCCCCTTCTCACTTTTCTTCCAGTGATATTTAGGGGATGTGGGCTGTGAAATGGTCTTGCCCCACACCTGACACCGAAGGCTTGAGAGGGAAATAATTCATGGAATGGAGAAAAAGACCTGATGAAAATATGGCATATGAATAAGCTCATTTTAAGATATTTATTTAAACTTTACATTGTACTGGTATATAGTATTTTTTTATACTGGCAATTAACTACTGAAAATGAGACCTTAGAATGTGAATGTGTGACTGGCTTAACAAATTCTCAGAAAGAGACTTTGGAATAGTGTCCCAGAAAATCCCCTTCCCAAATAATGCTGCAGATAAGAAAGGTAACTTTGAATGAGTCATCATGTTTAGTAAGTAGTTATAAGGGTTTTAGAAATTAATGTTAATTGCTTGGTAGTGGTAGTGAATCAGAACCCAGATGATTACAATTTTCCATATATTTTAAACTGAAAATATTGAGTGGGACAAAGTGAAAATACCAGTCAATGAGGTAGAAGCATGAACCAACGCTCACGCAAGCACAGACACACACACACAATCACACAACCAAAACCTTTTCTACATCTTGATATCAGGCACTAAGATCAACATATATAGAGAATAATATAGAATCTTAATATAATAACTCCTATCTAAAATTTTTCAAGACATAATACTTTCTTTTTAATTAGAATGTAGGAGCAGAAACCTTTTTCCTTCTTCCCAGCCAGGTTCTTTGGCTGGTCTAATAATCAAATTGACATAAGACGGATTAGCAGGAGAAAAAAAAAATTTTGTATGTACAGGAGTCCCAAAGACATGAGATTCCAAGACAGGCGAACAACTGAGGCTTATATGCTATATGGAGCCAATAAGTGGGATAGGGACCTGGGGCTTCAAAGGGGAGGAGGGCAATTCACAGGAAGATAAGAAAAGCAGATGTTTGGTACTCAGATGTTTGCCCTGCCATGCAGGTAAGTCTTTCAGATAAAAAAGTTCTCTCTGAAAATAGCTCTTTTCCTGGGCCAAGCTCCCTACCTAAATTATTTTAGGCAGTTAAGGGAGAGGCAAAAAGCTTTTCCTGAGTCTCCTGGGTCTTAATTATCTTCAGCTCAAAACAATCCACATGCCAAAGTGGCACATTTAGGGGTGGTACATGCTGCTCCCCATCAAGCATGTAGTATTTACTTCTTACCTTCAACCAGCCTTTTCTTGAGCAAATAAAACAGAACAAACATTACATCTTCACTGGTTTTTCAGGGTAGCCTAACTGTTGAAAAAAAAAAAAAAAAAAGGGAAAAGTCAGTAAATTAGCAAAATGGCAGTTTATTGTTCATTGAAATGACAGTCCAACAAGTGTGACTGTGGTCAGGTGACTCAGGGATTCAGGACTCAAAATGCATTTGGGGGACTAGAGATGGATTCTCTTCACTATCTTAGTCTGCAAGTGACACATGACATTTCTGCTCTCATTCTTTGGTGAGAACTAAACACATGGCCCTACCAGTTGCAAGAGGCTGGGACTTACAGTCTAGCTTTAAGCCCAGGAAGACCAGGAGAACCAGGTATTGTTTAACACAGTCTCTGTTACATTCACTAAGGAAATAACAGAGTACTACAGTTAATTGTTTTTTTGTAGTTTTGTCATTTAAGGCTCATTAAAGTAGCAAACATGTTTTATATTCAGAGAAATGTGACAATAAAAACAAAGTGTTACAAAGAAAAGGATAGTTGTCAGACATATTATTTTCTCCTATAACACTTGTATTGTAAGTTCTGAAGTTCAGCTTTTGAAATTATGTAATCCCACTCATATGACAGTCATAAGGCTTGTCAGCGTAGACATGTGGACATTTGGGACTGAATTAAGTAGTTGGTCTTTAACTCAGTTCTGAAAAGTCAAAACAAAACAGCATAGGACATGGTGTTTGGAAACACTGGCTCTGTTGTCTAACAGATCCAGCTCCCCACTCTCTAGGGGCCTTCCGCATGTTAGGCAGCATGTGGCTAGTGTTCTTCCAGCTTTATTCAGCTCATATTATTTTACACAAAATATTATAAGAATTTCTTTTTTAATTATATAGGGCCTTCCCATTCTGCTGAAATAATTCCCTCTTCTTTTGTAGCTCCATTATCTGCCAATGAGGCTTCCTGAACCTGTTTAATGGCTCAAATGATGCTGCTTCAGAACTAAAGGTTGAGTGTGGAGGGATGCCACCTCCTCATGTAGTAGTGTTGTTAGACCACTGTCCTCTGAACTGACAAGGTTACCTCTGATTGGGTGAGATTGTTGACATTTCCACTCTATTATTTACTTGTCATCAGAGGCTCACTGGAAGTCTCAGACTCTGCCAAACACCAACATACAGTATGAGAAACTACTAATGCCTTTTTCTGTTGCACTGTATGCATGAGCTAGAAATGCCTCACACTGGTCCCATTACGTCTTTTCGTCTGTACATACTGACCGACATATTCAATAAAGACCTACTGGAAGCCTTCTATCTGGAATTAGATTTGGGAGTAAAAAGAATAACTCAAGATTTTTCCCTTGAACTCAGAAAATACATTCAACATTTTCTTGGACCACATCAATCTAGTGTTTAATCTAATCCTGGAAATCCAGTTATGCACAGTCCTCAGAAGCATTAAGTAGACATTTGAAGTAAAACAAAAACAACACCACCACCATAATTGTTTGCCTGGTCCTTTCAGTGAGTACAGTAGTAGCTGGTGTAGCACTCACTTCATTTGTATTCATGTCTAGTGTACTTTAAACAGTTACCCTGACATTGACAGAACTCCTGAGCATCCCTACTGAGAGGAACTTTTCTCTCTTCTGACTTCTTCCCACTACTGTGGGTTTGCTTATTGAGTTCTCTTCTACTTTTTTGCCCAAGTAAGGTAGATGCTGAGTCATGGCAACATTGCATAGCACTGAATACACTGTATTAACAGTTTAAACTTGAAAGGGTTCACCTTGAAAATATCCTCTGAACTAATCAGTAGTATTGCACTTTAGCATGTAAACTTTAGTTTGCAAATAAACGACAACATCTCTCTTTCATATATACTCTCTACAGAAAATTGAGTAATCGTCTTTTCCCTGTGAATCCTTGTGGTAAAAAGCATCCCGTCATCCTCAAAGACCTCATCAATATATAGGATAAATTCAGGCAGTAACATGTCTACTAAAACTCTCAAAGGCCTTTATGCAGCCTTTGCTTCAAGGATTCTAAAAAGGGTTAAGAATACTGGCTGGTTGTGTTTCCTTTCATTTTGAGTTCCTTTTATATCCTAACACCAGGCTGGCAGATTAGGCTCAGATCATACAGAAGGTTGGCAAGGTAGAAGTTATGTTTGACAAAAATTTTGTAATATCCACCGAAGCACACAAGTCAGCAAGAAATTACACATTGTAGTAAGTGAAAAGAAGGAAGGACACCTTATGTTTTTATAGATATTGCATGCACGTGCAGGAAAACTTAGATAAGGTGGTCAGAAAAGGCTTATTTGAAGAGGTCCTCATGATCTGATATTTGAATTAGAATGACTAACCCTTGCACAGTGCTGGGCAAGCAGCATATTTCAAACAGAGGGAATAATAAGTACAAAAATACTGACATGGAAAAGCATTTGCCATGTTCAAAGAATACATGTGAGTAATGTGATTGAAGTACACTGAGAGGAGATGGTGTGAAATGTGTTGGAGGACATATACTAGAACCAGGGAAATGGCGAAATACTTTGTACTTCATTCTGAGTTAAATAAGAAGCCACTCAATATTTAATTAAGGGACTGTCATATCAGATATTTATTTCAAGACATTACTGCATTTGCTGTATGGAGATTGAATGGAATTTGAGCAAGTGTAGGCACAGGAGTGTTATTTCAGTAGTCTGAGTGGTAGATAATGGCATCCAGAATAAGTGAGTTTTCAGTGGAGATAAAGAGACGTGGATGGATTTCAAATATGTTTTAGAGATAAAAGTCATGGAGCTTGCTGATAAATTGAATGCAGGATGCAAGGAGTAAGGAATGGGGACCAATGAAGGATAATACCCAGCATTTTTATTTGTTTGTTTTTGTTTTGTTTTGTTCTTGTCTCTTGTGCTGAGTGAAATTTTGGTGCAGTCTAATATTATTGTGGAAAATAAAAGAGAAATATTTGGGGCCAGGGCAGTGGGTATCAAAAGCTCTTTGAGAGGCAGAGTAAGCATCTGAGTTGACACATCTAGTAGGCCATTTGACATACAAGTCTGGAACTCAGGAGAGTGGTTTGTAAGAGATAAAAAATATGGAGTCCTAAGAATGTAGATGATATTTAAAACATTGGTATTGGATGAGCTCATGTAGATTGAGATTGAGATTGGAGATAGAGAATAGAAAGGAGAGAACATCCTGAGGAATTATTTCAGTATTTAAAGTTTGAATACAAGAGGCACAAATGATATAGAATAAAGCATGGCCAGTGATATATAAGTAAATGTGGTAGCAAAAATGCTAAGAGAAGAGGATATTTATAAAAAAGGAGAAGGTGAATTGTGGCAGTGTTAGCTAAGAAGTGGAGTAACACAAGAACAGAGAAGAATATTAAATTTTGGAAACAAAGAGAACATTGGCGACTTTGTACAGAGCAGCTTCAGTAGGATGGTAGTATTATAAGTCACACTAGAGTGGGTTGACTAAAGTGGGACTTAACACAATACAAAAATAATCCAGTTGAATTAAATTTTGTCTAAAATCAAAAGACAAATAAATGACAGGATGTAGTAAATTACATTGATTCATTAATAAAGATGATAAAAAACTTGAAAATAACACAAAAATATGAGTATGTGTCCTTTCAGTAACATACTAGAGTACTGTCTAACAGGACTCCCCAGATATCATTTAATTCTCTGGGTAAACGTACCTTTATCGACACACTAATTACTGTTGTTTGTGGATAGACTCTGTGAAGTTGTGGATAGACTCTGTGAAGTTAAATGCTAATTTGTACATTTTTATCTGATAGAGATGCAAATGATTTCCTTCCGGTAGAAACAAACCAGTGATTGTATTGTCCTGTAGGACATTAACTAATTTTGTATCTAATATTGCAATCTTATTCTAAAAGTCTTTCTTCAGTGTCAACAAATACTGTTCCTCAAATGTTCTTTGAACCAGCTTTATCGTTCTGCTGATTGACTCTTTAATGAGTTTAATACATTTTAAAATATTTATTTATTTATTTTTGGCTGCGTTGGGTCTTCGTTGCTGTGCGCGGGCTTTCTCTAGCTGCGGAGAGAGAGGCCTACTCTTCGTTGCGGTGCGTGAGCTTTTCTCATTGCGGTGGCTTCTCTTGTTGCGGAGCACGGGCTCTAGGCACACAGGCTTCAGTAGTTGTGGCTCATGGGCTCTAGAGAGCAGGATCTGTAGTTGTGGTGCACGGGCTTAGTTGCTCCGTGGCATGTGGGATCTTCCCGGACCAGGGCTCGAACCCGTGTCCCGTGCATTGGCAGGCAGATTCTTAACCACTGCGCCACCAGGGAAGTCCCCTAATAAATTTTTAACGTGTTTATTTACATTTGTTTGATGCATTAGTTTTCCTGGGCTGCCATAACAAAATACAATACCAGAGACTAGGTAGCTTAAATAACAGAGAATGATTTTCTCACAGTTATGGAGGCTAGAAGTCTAAGATCAAGGTGTTGGCAAGTTTGGTTTCTTTTGAAGCCTCTCTCTTTGGATTGCAGATAGCTATCCTCTTGCTTGGTCCTCACTTGGCCCTTCCTCTGTGTGTGTGCGTCTCTGGTGTCGCTCTGTGTGTCCAAATTTCGTCTTCTCATAAAGACACCAGTCAGATTGAATTGGAGCCACCCTAACGGCCTCATTTTACCTTAATCACCTCTTCAAAGGCCCTTGGTCCAAAGACAGTCACATTTTGAGGGGTTAGGGCTTCAAGATATGAATTTTGGCAGGATATAATTCAGCCCATCACATATAAGAATGTTTTAAACTTTTTTTCAAATTATACTTTGGTAGTTTTAGTGGTCCCACAAACAAATATTTCAAGTGTTCTTTCTTTATCCTCTCTTTTAAAAATTATGCTTTGACAGACTATTTCAAATCTTATGTTGCTCATTTCCATCACATATATGTAAAATAAAATTTGATGTTAGTTGCAGGTTGAGCTCTCTGGGAAGGAGAAGCTGAGATGGAGTGAAGAGTCAAAATGTTTATTGTAGAGTAACAGATGGGGAAAGAAAAGGGAGGAAGTAGGATTAGACAAAAGGAGCTGTCAGAACATAATTCAAACCTGACAAAATTTCAAATAGCTCAACTGGGAGCTCCAGAGTAAAGATTGCTCATTAAGGAGATCCACACTAGGAGGCTGGCTAGGCCCTTGGACTATAATCTTGCTCCATCATTGCTCAACTGCCCTAAAAGATCATAACGTTGGCTCACAAGTAAACATGGACCCTGATGATGCTAACAGCTGGGGGTTGTCAACTAATCACAATCCTTGGAGTTGGGCAGCAAGCTCTTTCTTGAAGAGTGATCTGAGTGGTGTATCTCTGGGTCTGCCACAAAGTTTAAGTCATAAACATTTAATAGATGTATGAAAAAAGACAGGAATATAAATCAATTCAAATATCTAAGCAATAGCAATGACTGATGTTTTTGACCACTTGCCATACACCAGACACTATTTAGCACTTCATAGCATTATCTACTTTTCCCCCATCTTCCTCAGCACAAAGAGGAGAAAATTTATAAATATACAAAATGAGTCTTTCTACTGTCAATGATTTTAGTTCTCATATGTGGGCACCAAGAAACATTAACTACAAACAGCATTGTTCAGAAAGGAATATCATATGTTTATTACAGCATATGCTGATTTAAAAAGATTCAATTACTGTGAGAGTCATTTATTTAGAATAATATTCTGGCATAAAAATAGTACAAAATTCCAAAAAGAAATTAATGCATGCCATTTAATAATCTCCCCAAGCCAAATTTATTAAAGGATATGCATGCTTAGATGCACGTACAGTTTTTAGTATTGGGCTACAAACGTTTCCCTTTTGCACCTACTGATCAGTAGGCTTTTACAGATTTTCAAATAAACTAAAAATAAAGTTTCAAAGGTTTTAAAGAGAGTGGCATTTGCAACTCGTTCAGAGCTTAAATTTCCATTTTTAACTTTTTCATTTTCAATACAAGTCATTTTTTCCTAAGGTAAATATGCAAGAAAGGAATAGAGTAATTAGGTGGAAAAATATGTTTATGGGCTAAGGAATTAGATTGATGTCCATAATACTGCTAGCTATCCAAAAGAAAAAACAAAGTGGTTGAATCAAAAGTCCAAAGCTTGTACACTAAACAGGATACCATCTATAAAGCTGACCATCACCTTAAGCAGTTAAATTTTGAAATTTCCTAGGTCTGCTTATGTTCTTAAAAATAACTCAAAATTAGATAATTTATATGTAGACTCAATCTTAATAAACAGAATTCATAATAGTAAAATTTGTTAAATATGATTAGGCAATTTAAAAAACAAAAATAAGAACAAAGGAGATTTCTATAAAAATTTAAGTTTATAGCCTACATTGATTAAGGTTTCCAAAATGCTTTATCTCGGTTTAGAAACTTAACCCTCCATTTTGTTGAATGATTACCTTGGAGAAATTCATTTAAACGATGAATAATTATTAAATGAAATTCTTCAACATTAGAAAAACTTATTTTATATGGTACAGAATCTATCTTTAATTTCCCTCTGTTTCTCTAAATTGTCGCTGTGGTAAGACTTGTCAGTTAGAGAACAGTATGTTCACTGGCAACCTATCTTCGGCTATCTTTTTAATTAGTCTCCAGAGTGAAAATTTCCAGAATGTTCATATGCCTCTTCAAACACAACAAGTTTTAAGCACAACTTTGCTCCACATACAGTTTTTTTCGGCACATTAGTCTTGTGCTATGAAATTTCCTCAAAACACTAATTAAGTTGATTTTGCAACCCTAAGCTTCTTTAAACAGGAAGTACTGTTAAGTCCTCTTTATCTGCTCTCCATATTACACTAGGTAATATATATCAAATTAAAAGTTTTCAAATATCTAATTCTCCTGCCTTCTCAAGAACCACCTCCCCAAACACAAGCAGTTTTATCCTGCAGTGGTCCCTAGTAACATAAAGTATAGTAAAATGTTTATTCTCCTTAGCATGGCATGCATTGACTTCTAAGGCCTTGTCTCTCTGCCTATCTTTCCAGATTTCCCTCTCAGTACTTTTGTCTCATAATTTAAACACTAGCAAAAGCAATGGTAACGCCTCTCTTGTAGTTCACCATCTCTACTCACACTTCTTACTCTTTTCTAAGGGCCAGTGTCCTTTTATTTTCTCTGTGTTGCATTCTATGCACACCTCTGTAATTTCACTCTTCCCATTTTATTTTGATTACTTATGCCTACATATTAGTTTGCTTCAATAGGGCCTATGTTATAGCTATCTCTGCATCTGAATTTCAAGCTCTGACCGTTCACTTATATGATATTTTTCTTCCAAATTCACAATAACCAGAATAATACTTTTAAGAGTTCATGTATATTTTCCCACATATGCACAGCCTAATATACTGATATCAGAGTGCTCAGAATTTACAATGAGTAAGGTCATAATGAATATATCAAATTAAGTCAGTCTTTCTCTTTATTTCCTTTGCATAAGGCAACTTTCTCCTAATATTGAGAGAGAGAGAGAGAGGGAGAGAGAGAGAGGGAGAAAGAGAGAGAGGGAGGGACTTTAACGAAAGTTTCCTTTAATGAAAAGGAAAAGAAAAATTTAGTACCTTTTCCCCCCATTAACCACCTGCTGATGGTTGGAATTGTGTGTACAATATATTTACTCCCTCTTTTTTTCTAATGCTGGGCTTTGCCTATCAGGCCTTTTTAGAATTCCTATTAAAGAGCAACTCTATTTACTTCCTGTATTAGCAACCTAATATATCTTATCTTGTCAGGTGCTGAGCATGGAATAGGTTGTATTTTTAAACACATTACTATTGAATTCTGGCTTCTTTGAAATTTTCCTCTAATGCTCTAAATCTGCTCCGTTGTATTGCTCTTGTATTTCTGCTTACACCTTTGTGTTGTAGTTGGATCCTCATTTAGCTTTCCTCCACTAGACTATTTTTCTGTGCTAAAGCTTCTCTTGATTTTGGTAACTTGGAGAAAATACTGTGAAGCTAGATTTATATCTTTCTATTTATAAAATCATACTATATGCATTACAGTTGCTTTATTCTATTACTTTTTGACTGATGATGATAGATTAATGAGAAACACTGAATCGGATAGTTGTGCTACATGAATAACCAACTCAAAGTTAATGGCTTAAAATAATCATTTACTATTAGAATTCTCTGGGGGTCACCTGGTTTAGGTTAGACCCAGAGGAGTGGCCCTGCAATTGGATTCCTTTATGTATCTGTAGGTTGGATGGTCCACTCTACTTTAGCTTGGGAGCCAAGAAGCTTAGTTGTGAAGGTCAGTTCCATGTGCCTTGAATCCATGAATTTTGAGCAACCCTAGCTAATTCAACCCCACCGGATCTAACTGAAGACTATATCAGTTTGGGTCCTCTGAGAAGCAGACCATAAGATGGTACTGGACGCACAAGAGATTTATTAAGAGAAATGTTTCTGAAGGATAAAGGAGAATGGGCACAGGGCCAGACTGGGAGAGACTTCAGATTGCAGTGTAGGACTGACCCCTGTGAAAGGAGAAAAAAACAGAAGGAGGATTTGGTAGAAAGAGCCTTTGGGCTGCAGTGCTGATTTGAGAGTCTTGGCCAGATGGATGGGGAGTTCAAGAACACAGATGCCCATTAGAGGAGTTCCATGTTGTGCAGGGATGTTTTGGCTCTTGTATAGTCACTGTGTTCAGCCACTGGCCGGGACTGGCCTGAGGAGAGAATAGCCTTCGCAAGAATGCAGAGGTAGATCCAAAGGGTGTATCAGTGGGAGGTTTTCAGCTAATTCCTCTTCTCATTTCAAGTTCTCTTTTGAAGGGAAATTTGAGTAGAACTCTTTCTAGAAAATCAATACTACAATCTATTTTAATCAATCAATTATAGACTAATGGATTTATTCTGTATTATCTAGAGTGTAAACTTATACTTCTTGATTAATAAAACCATAAGAGGAAGAGAATATTTTTTTTATTGGAGAACCACTCAATGAATTTCTTTACTATATGTGTTCTTAACTGGTAAGTTAAAAACAAGCAACCCACAATAGTCAACACAATACTGAATAAGAACAATGTTAGGAGACTGACACTGCCCAACTTTAAGACCAACTAAACCTATAGTAATCAAGATACTATGGTATTGGTGAAAGAGCAGACAAATATATCATGGAACAGAATAGATATCTCCAAAATACACCCAAAATACACCCAAAATATAGTCTTTGACAAAAGAGAAAGAGCAATTCTATGGAGAAAGAACAGTCTTTTCAACAAATGATACTGAAAGAACAAGACATCCTCATGCAAAAATTAAACCTATACATACACCTTACACATTTAGAAGAATTAACTCAAAGTGGATCATAGAACTCAATGTAAAATGCAAAAGTATAGAACTTTTAGAATATAGCACAGGAGAAAATCTAGGTGACCTTGGGTTTGGTGATAAATTTTTAAATACAACACCGAAAGCATGGTTCACAGAAGAGAAAAAATGGACAAGTTGGACTTCATTGAAATTAAAATGTTCTGCTCTGTGAAAGACACTGTTAAGACAAGCTACTGACTTAGAGAAAATCTTTGCAAAACATATATCTGATAAAGGATTTTTATCCAAAACATAAAATGAACTCTTAAAACTCAGCTATAAGCCAACAAATAACCCAATTAAAAATGTCAAAAGATCTGAATAGACACTTCACCATGTAAGTTAAATAAAGAGTAAATATGCACATTAGAATATACTCAACGTCATATGTTATTAGGGAATTGCAAATTAAAAAATGAGATAATACTACATGCCTATTAGAATGGTTAAAATAAAAATTTAAAAAACCCCAAATCTGATAATACCAAATGCTGGTGAGGATGCAGAGCAACAGTAACTCTCATTCATTGGCTGGTAGAAATGCAAAATGGTACAGCCACTTTGGAAGATAGTTAGGCAGTCTGGAAGATAGGCAGTTACAAAGCTAAACATAGTCTTACCAAACAGTCCAAAAATCACACTGCTGGGTATTTATAAAAATGAGTTCAAAACTTCTGTTCACATAAAAACTTTTACATTAATGTTTATAGTAGCTTTATTCATAATTAACGATAACTGGAAGCAACAAAGATGTCCCTCAATAGGTGAACAAATAAAACTGTAGTATACCCATACAGTGGAATATTATTCAGCACTAAAAAGAAATGAGCTATCAAGCCATAAAAAGACATGCAGGAAGCTTAAAGGTTATTGCTAAGTGAAAGATGTCAGTCTGAAAAGGCTACATACAGGCATACCTCATTTTATTGTGCTTATATTTACTGTGCTTTGCAATATTGCATTTTTTAAAAATTGAAGGCCTGTGGCAACCCTGAGTTGAGCAAGTCTATTAGCATTTTTCCAACAGCATTTGCTCACTTCATGGCTCTGTGTCACATTTTGGCAGTTCTCACAATATTTCAATTTTTCTCATTATTATTTGCCATGGTGATTTGTGATCAGTGATCTTTGATGTTACTCTTGCAAAAAGATTACAATGGGGAAGTGATGAAGAGGTCAAGCACAGAGGATCTTTATAGAAATGAAACTATTCTGTGATTCAATTATTGTGTATGAAACTGTAATGGTGGCTGAATGATATTATGCATTTGTTGAAACCCATAGAATTGTACAATACAAGGAGTGAACCCTCATGTAAACTATGTTTTTTATTTAATAAAAATGTATCCATATTGGTTCATCAGTTTTAACAAATGCACCACACTAATTCAGGATGTTAATAATAATAGAAAATGGGGGGAGGATTTTTAAAACTTGTCTGTACTAACCACTCAACGTTTTTGTGAACTGCTGTAAAAAAAACCTTAAATTCTATTAATCTAAAAAAATAACAATCTCAGAATTCATTTATTCATATTGTAGTGATCTTTGTTTTCCCTTTGACAGATTTTAGAAAGACAAATTGCCTTCCTGATTCTGCCTCTTGCTGGTTACATGACCTTAGCTGCTTCTCTGAACCTCAGTTTTCTCATATGTGAAATAGGGTTAACAATATGAAACATGTAATACAGTGAGGATTCCTAGCTGGAGGAACATGTGCATGGGATCCTCAATACATGTCCCTTCCTCCTTGTTTTTCAAATACTCATTCTCCTGTTACTAAAGGGTGGCAAACTGGCTCAAACATCCCTTGCATGCTTTCTGCTTGCACGATGTTTACTCCATCGCCCACTCCCCTTCCCCCATCATCACTCAAATTTCTCCGTTTTACTCTTCCCTCTTCTATTTCTTCAGATCCCAGAGCACAACTTAGAAAATAGCTAGAGGGTTCACAACAAGATAGGGGTGAGTTGTTCAGCATTACAGTAAGAAATTCTTTTTGTTGAATTGTTGAGGTAGTGACTGCACCCTAGCCTTAGCTCCATGAGAGGTCCTGAAAATAATCATGAATAAAACATGATTCCTGCCTTTAAGTAATTCACAGCGAAAAAGAGGAGATGCATGTGAAGGAACCATACTGATACAGTTATCAACACCCCAGTGTGAATTCATTTTAGATACTTTTCTCAGACTTTATTGAAGAAGGAGAGGTGGCCCCAGCATCAGAATGCTGGGGATTAGATTGGGGAATTAGATTGGCATCAGAATGCTGGGAATTAAAGGGAGGTGGGGGACTGGAGAAATTGGGGTGTAGTAACACTAAATAACACTCCATTTATTTTGAATTTAGAGTACTTGAAAGCAAATACCCTCCTCCCCAAATCCTGTTTTCCGATTGCGCTGCAAAAGGCAACTATCAAACACTTCTATCAGTGGAAATCAGGAAGAAGGAATTATTCAAGTACAATAAGCATTGAACAGAATTAGCATTTTTAATAATTTCATGCTGTTTATAAGAAACTAATTTTGATCATATTGCTGTACAAAATTAACATTCCTAGAGTTTGTTTGAGCTCTATAATTCTCTTGCATGCACAATTTTTTCCCCCATAATGACACCATTTTATTTAATCCCTAGAAGGGTGTATGAAGTGGCAATATTGTCATCCCATTGCACAGATGAGGTAACTGAGTCACAGAGAAGCTAAGATGCAGAACCAAGTACTGAACCTTCTGCTTCTGTAACTATTCTGCTTCTTGCTAAGCACCGCGGTACAGGGACCCTGTTGGAGTGTCGGTCTGGAGGCTGTTGTCCCCACCACCAGGTGTGGAGCTTGTCGCAGAGAAGCAGGTTGAATAAACCAGAGGCCTGGGAGGCTGGGCAGGGGCAGGCCAGCAGACATGGTGCCCTGCTGCTTGGCTCTCCCACACTCTGGACCTGTAGGAGGGACCCAGATCCCAATCCATCACTGTTCCCCAGAGCAGCCCAGACCTTGCCCCCTCGGGGAAAGAGCACCAGAATAGGCCTCAAGGGGAGCTGCATGCACAAATTTTGATTATGGATTCCAAAGAAAAGTTAATGATTTTGTTTTTGTCTTGCTTTTCCCTAATTTAGATGTTACTTACAATCAAACTATATGACATCACAACTTGTGAGACTAAAATTTACTTTAATCTAGCTTTCCTTTTTAGTAATTGTATTAATAAATTATATGTTTCCAGCATTATTTTAATTATTTTCATCCATGAAAGTGGAGAGTCACAGGATTTTCCCTAGATTAATGGTACCTACAGAATTTGAAAGTAAAAAGATTTCCAGGGATTTTGAGTTTACCTGCATTTTCGATATTCTAAGTATACTTTTCATAATTTTATATTAATTTCATAATTTAATTAATTCAATAAATAGAGTACATATTACAAGGTAATACCCACAATTCTAGGCATGGATGGTCCCATGTTCCTGAAATCCTCTTTAGAAAAGTTATAGGTAATATTAATTGGATATGTATGATATTAGCTCCTCATCTGTGTAATATGATATAAAGCTAGATCCATCAAATGTAATTCTAATCCTGCCCTCCATATTATCCCCGCCCCCCTTTTTAACATAGCAAACTATTTTTCATGTTGTTTTATATTGTTCCAAAGTCAAAGAGGTCAAAAAAATATCCAAAAATCCCATGAAATTAAATCTCCCTTCCAGAGATGTTTACTAAACATTAACTTGGCATTCATGACTTTAAAACTCTTGAAAGGTATCACAGAATTAAAATTACCATGAAAATATTACCAGCGGCATACATTTTTCTAAGGCAGTACTTTTCATCACCTTTATGTCCAATGAATTTTTACTGTTTCTCACTATGTCTTAAACTCTTAGTGTTTTAAATAGTAATTCTGTCTTTGAATATAAAAATAACTGATTTCAATGTAGAGACTTTTACAAAGAACAATACAGTGAATGCTATTATTAGGTATTAGACCAGAATCTGTATATTCTTACACTGAATATAGATATGCTTATAAATCTATTACTTCAGAGATTATAATTTTTACAATGACAGTGAACACTCACTAGTGGGTACAAATAGGGTATGTTATAAAGAATAAAACTCACAATTTCACAGCAGAATTTAGATTTCCTTCAATGAGTATATCAGCAATCAAATATAGAAATGACTTTACCAACAATAGTAGTACACTTTGGATGAAGAGAAAAGCAAGTGTGTCCCAAATGCCTTAGGAGAACATTAATAGCATCATTACAAATGCCAGATACTCACTGTGACATCAATATTTACATATATTTGAAATTCACTGACCTGTGTGACCTCAAAGTTTCCAAATATTTAAGTTGTATCTGGTAAAGTAACTATCATAATAATACTTGCCTTGGCCCTCCTAGGGATAGTCCCTGTTTCAGGATTAAAGCATAATCATTTTATTAATAATGTTAACTGACTAAAATGCAAATAGTCAATAGGGGAAGATGATATTGGCTTAAATGATTCTGAAGATCATCAGTTGAGCTTGGCAATGTGGTATAATTTAAAAAGAAGTAATATCTGGCTCTGTCATCAGGTAAAAAAAAAAACTCCATTTCAGGATAAAGACCATTGTTGGATGACCTGACATTTAAGACCATGAATATATATAGTCCATTTAACCTCCTTTTAAAATTTTAAAAAATATTGCCTTTTGGTGAAAATAATACTTGCTACTGAGTAGAAAGCATTTAAACATGAAAGTGCCATGTTATGTAACAGTGGTGTTTTAAAAGTATTCCATCACGTTATTTTGTTTTCTCTCACTGTGTTTTCTGCTCTTCGCCTCTATTTTCTAATTATTGATCACTATTTTAAAGATTCTCTCATTCCTTCTTTCTTTATTCTCAAGATCACTCTCCTTTATTTTCAGATATTCTTTCTAGTTTGATATTGAAGTCCACTTTATTTCAGGCAACTAATTGAAGATGAAGTCAAATAAGAAAAACAAAAAAGCAAAAAACACGTCATCAAGTAACTCCTGGACTGGGCAGGCCTCACTT
Organism: Balaenoptera musculus; assembly: GCF_009873245.2. Classification (NCBI taxonomy): domain Eukaryota; kingdom Metazoa; phylum Chordata; class Mammalia; order Artiodactyla; family Balaenopteridae; genus Balaenoptera; species Balaenoptera musculus. The sequence goes on from NC_045806.1 coordinate 29,387,252, forward strand.
CAGAATGCTAGTTCTCAGTTCTCGGTTTAAGAGACACTGGTCAAAGCAGAGATATTAGGTCCTGCTATTTATACTTCTTATTGCATACCCCTCTCACATCCAAGGGCAGCTATACCATAAAGGCTAAGTGATGCCTGGTATGAAATATTGCCCTCTGTTAGCATTTTAAACTGTGCAATTTAATAGAATGTGAAGATTAAGAGGTATATGATATAGAGTAAAAGACAGGAACAACTTTGATAAGTTATGTGCTATTTGAAATAATAGGAGAGCAAAATTTAAAAGGAAGCGGAAAAGCCATTTGGTTACAAAAAAGCACAGAAAAACACTCAAAGAGAAGCTGAGATGCCAAGAGGGACAAAGAAAGCCAACCGCTGCCATGTTTCCTGACGAAACCAACCTCGTTCTAGTTTTAGTTCATGGGCATCCCCACAATAATTCTTTCTGCTGAGCTAAACTAAGTGAATTCCTGTTTGCATCACAGTCATCATTAATTCTTCTCCCTTTTACCCTACATCTAGTTTATATCCTTCAAAATATTTATAGAATTGAAAATGGTCTCACAGCATCCAAATGACCAATGATCAAAGAACCATCATCTCTGAATTATAACATAGCCTCCTTGTTGCCCTGTTTCTGCTGTTGCCCCATTAAAGTCTATTCTCCAACAGCAGCCAGAGAGATATTTATAAATGCATGACAGATGATGTCATTTCTCTGTTCATAGCCTACAATGGTTTCCCATCTCACTCAGAGTAAAAGTAAAAATGCTTACAAAGTCCTACATGACCTGCCTCACCCTGCCTCCTGCCTCCTGTGACCTTACCTTCAGCTCTCCACACCTGTCCCACTCCATTCCACTGCAATGGCCTCCTTACTCTTCCAGGAATCTCACCACATGTTTCTGCCTCAGTTATTTGCACCTGTTCCCTCTGCCTAGAAATCTTTTCTCCTAGATATCTACTTGGTTCTCTCTCTCACTTCCTATCACTTTGAGGGGTTTCAGCTTGTTCTTCACAGCACTCCCTGTTCCCTTCATCCTGTCATTATTTTTATAAGAATTATTACAACCTGATGTAGCACATGTTAATTTATTATGTTTGTGGTCTGTCATCTCCTACTAGAATAGAAGTTCCATGATGGAGAGTGATTTTTTTTTTCTACTGAATCCCTAGTGCCTAAAACAGTAATGGGTACTTATAAAACACTAAATAAATATTTGTTAGATTAATTAATACATAAAATTAGATATCATAATTATATGATTAGAATCATAGAATTTCACATAGAAAGAATGTATGATAATTAGAAAAACATAGGAAAAGAAAAGAGAACATTAATAAGCAGATGGAGAAGCATAATTAAAAATAAAATGTGCACTTTTATCTTCACAATGACAACTACATTTTACCATCAGTTTTCTAGAGATCCGATGCAAATATCAGGAATAAGGAGCAAAATATGTGAGAATTAAAAGGCAATGAGGGCTTCCCTGGTGGCGCAGTGGTTGAGAATCTGACTGCCAATGCAGGGGACACGTGTTCAAGCCCTGGTCTGGGAAGATCCCACATGCCACGGAGCAACTGGACCCGTGAGCCACAACTACTGAGCCTGCGCGTCTGGAGCCTGTGCTCCGCAACAAGAGAGGCCGCGACAGTGAGAGGCCCATGCACCGCAATGAAGAGTGGCCCCCGCTCGCCACAACTAGAGAAAGCCCTCGCACAGAAACGAAGACCCAACACAGCCAAAAATAAATAAATAAATAAATAAATAAATAAATAAATAAATAAATAAATAAATAAATAAATAAATAAATAAATAAAATTTAAAAAAAAAAAAAAAGGCAATGACATTTAATAATGATGATTCATTTAAAATGTGATAGTATAATATTTGTTTTTATTAGAATTTTTGTTATAAATCCAAGAAAGAAAAATACGAAATGGAAGAGGAAATGTGGAATGTATGACAGATAAAAATTGTATTATTAATCAAATACTATGTTTTCCTAGTTTTATCACCTAACACTTCCTAATTCATAAATAAATTTTGACTCTATTTTATGTATATTTTAAGTTGTAAGTAAGTTTGATAAAAATTATGACTAAGGAAATATATATTACACTATTAGCACACTGTTGGCAGAAAATAAATATTTGAACAAAAGGTGTATTGCTTTTCAAATAATTTCCTTAGAGGAAGTACAGTGTTACCACTGAAAATTAAAACACTGATCTAGGTGAATTGACATATTGCTTCCATGTCTGACTTCTAAGATTCTAATGCTTTTAGTACTTATATGCCTTTGTTCTAAGATATTTGATGCTCAGGAGTGTATATTAAAAACAGATTCTACCATGTAGTTTAGGATAAAGACAAGTGATCACAAGAGATATTATAACACCATTACTCATATATTTTCCAGGTACTGAGAAGAATTTGTAGCCATCAATTCTTCCCTCCCTCCTTTCTCTTTCCCTTTCATTATTTTTTCAACAAGTTTTTGAGGGCTTATAATGTACCAAAACACCGGGACAAAAATTCAAAATCCCTGGCCTTAAGAGAAACCAGACAGTCATCTTTTCTTCTTCCCTTTTTCATTCCCTCCTTTTCCTCCCTTCTTTCTGCCTCTCTCTTTTAATTACACAAGTAATACAGGAGTATGCCATTCTTCCCCTTCTCCTTTCCTTCCTTTCCTTCCTTCCACAGGTGATATAGGAATATACACATGTAAAAGATCCAAATGATAAAGAAGTGTAAAGAGTGAAATATAAATGCCTCTCTTTGTCCTCCTTCTTGTATTCTACCACGTAGAGAATCACCTTTGTCCAGAGGTTGGTGAGCAAATGCTCATTTAAATTTCCATCCATTTACTTACATATGAATGCACAGACACCCATATATATTTTGTTCCTTATATTTAAGGATGTATAAAATTTTTATTCTCTTAACAATATATACTTCATTCTTTTAAATAACTACAAAGTATTATACTGAGAAGGTGTAACACAATTTATCTAACCACTGTCCTATGATGGCTATTTTGAATTTACTTATTCTAGTTATTTATTTATTTAGGTTATATGATCAATGCTTCAATGAACGTCTTGAACACTGATTACTCGACACTTGTGTAGGGTTTCCAGAAAATAAATTCTTAGAAGTGGAATTGGAAAAAAAAATGTATTGGCATTCACATTTTGGTAGATACTAATAAACTGCCTTCCAAAAATGGTTAACAAATGTATTCTAATAGGAGTGTATTCATATGCCCATTTTCCTACATTCCCACTGACATCTAATATTTTTATCTTCTTTTAATATTAGGAAATAATAATACTTTGCAATATTCTATTGCTCTGATAATTTTTAATACTCTTGTGCATATTCTCTTATGTTTATTGGCCATTTGTATTTTGTATTTTCTGACTTGCCTGTTCTGATTTTTTTTTTTGCCAGTTTTTTGTTGGGTTGTGTCATTTTTTATGGAATATGTAGAAACTCGTGTTTTCTGGATGTTCATCTTTGTTTATAAAATGACTTACAGGGCTTCCCTGGTGGCGCAGTGGTTGAGAATCTGCCTGCCAATGCAGGGGACACGGGTTCGAGCCCTGGTCTGGGAAGATCCCACATGCCGCGGAGCAACTAGGCCTGTGAGCCACAACTACTGAGCCTGCGCGTCTGGAGCCTGTGCTCCGCAACAAGAGAGGCCGCGATAGTGAGAGGCCTGCGCACCACGATGAAGAGTGGCCCCCCGCCTGCCACAACTAGAGAAAGCCCTCGCACAGAAACGAAGACCCAACACAGCCAAAAATAAATTAAATAAATAAATAAATAAATAAATAAATGAAAAAAAATATATATATATATATTTTAAAAATAAATAAATAAATAAAAATGACATAAATTTTTTCCTACATTGTACCTTTTCATTTGACATTATGATCTATATTAAAATATGTTAATATTTTCATTTATGGCTCCTTCTGTAGTATATAGGAAGGCCATTTCTACACTGAGATTTAATTTTTTCGACTATTATATTTTACTGTGTAGCTCTTTAGTCCATCTAGAATTTATTTCTATGTATGATGTAAAACAGGTCTGAATTAATTGTATTTTTTTAATGGACAGCCAATTGCACTAGCAAGCACTTACTGATTTAGAGGAGAGGCTGTTCTTCACCACTGATTAGAAACCTACCACTCTATTCTAGACCACAGGCACTGCCATGATTAGAGTTTGCTACTCATTGGCCTAGGAAATTTATATTTGTAGAATTCTAAAGTCTGATTTTCCTCACTATCTAAATCTTTTTTTCTAGATTTATTTCACAAATTTCACAAAGATAATTTTACCTACTTTAAGTTTAATCTGAACAATCTAGTTACTACAGACATACACATTTTTTCCTCTTAGAATATGTCTGGTTACAAAATCACAACACTATTTATTTTACACAATATTTATTTTAGTTACATCTTCATGGCAATATGTTGGTTTGATGATTCTTTTTATAGAGTACTAAGTATTTTCAGGGTCAAAAACTCGGTTTCTGTACTTAACTCTGAAACATTACTCTGCAAATATTGGAAAGGCCTTTGCACAAAACATGTAAAATCTACCTTGAAAATTAGCATTTTTCAAATTAACCCTGCTTTTGTTGTTTTAGAATTAATTAAAAATAACATTTTTTGCTATACAAAAGATTAAATTTATATCTACCAAGGCAATTATGATTGAACATCTGACTGTTACCTAAAGATTTCCCTTAAAATGTAAATTGGTAGGTATTTTTAAGTGCTTTTTTTCTCAATATTGATAGATATTTTAGATAATTTTCCTACATGATTTTAAACTATTTCCAGTACTTCTACTAGTAAAATCTGAAAACACAGTGTCCCCCAAGCACATAAATATTCTTATGTTTATGAGGAAAAGGTTATATAGTTGATAATAGTAAGAAAATTACTAAGTAGAATAAGAGCCTCTAGTTTTATTGTCACTCTATGTTTCCTTGTTATGAAACGTGAGAGATTCTCTTGGTACCTACAAAGAATTAGTAGGGATTTACTTTACAAGGAGATCACAGTGTATTACATGTTAATGACAGTATAATATACTTTTTTATACTTTATAAGACAGTACATATCTTGTAATACTTTCTAATCCTCACTCTTTAGCAACAAGAAGTTATAAGGAGTGTATTGGATTAGGTATTATAATCACACATGTTGAATAGTCAGCCTCTTTGTTTCTAATTTGATTGTCACAAAAAGGAAATAGGGTAGCAAATATTATTTCAAATATGGGATTAAAAAATTCAATCAACTGGAAATTCAAAATAAAGTTCTTTTCCTTTTTCTGTGATTCCTTCTTTAAAAATAATAATTCTTTTTAAAGTTGCAAATGAAATGTGTTTATTTTGATAAATTCAGATAATAGAGACATACATAAGGTATAAACTTTATACTTTTTCTATGCCTGTCGTACATACATACATGCATATGCATACAGTTTTACCAGGAGACTATTAAAGTTTATATTATTTATAAACTAATATAATCCATCCTTTTATCCCTGGAATTTGTGACTATGTAATCTTATATGGCGAAAGGGACTTTACACGTCATTAACATTACGGACTTTAAGGTAGGGAGACTATCTTAGATAGTTCACATGGGCCTAATACAATCACATGAGGCCTTAAAAGCAGAGAACATCCTCTGGCTGAGGTAGAAGAGAGATGAGGATGACAGGAAAGTCAGAGAGATCCAAGCATGAGAAGGAATGGACGTGTCTTGCTGGCTTTGATGGGAACCCAATCAGCCAACACTTTGATTTTAGCCTTATGAAATCTGGAGCCAAGAAACTAGCTGAGCCAATCTAGATGTCTGACCCACAGACTTGTAAGATAATAAATTTGTGTTTTCACAATGTTATTCATATTATTTTAATACTATTATATCATTCTATTCATATATCTATATTATATTGCTAAATTATACCAAGCTCTATATTTTTACCCTTATATTTAAATAATTTTATGTAAAACATATATCTGTGGAATAAAACCAGCAGAAATGCTATTAAACTTAAGCCTTTATTTCAATATGTGGATTATGAAGGACTGTTCTGGCTTAGAGGAAGAAGGACAGATTTAGCTTCAGCAATAGGGTCAGTCAGAGATCAGGTGGTTTGGGAATAATTACTTCACAACTGTTCTCAAAAGAGGGAAGAATTGATCTTGTGAATGGGCAGCTGAAGGCTGGGCAATTTGTGTTTTATCAAGAATGGTGGGGATAAATAGGGGCTAGAACACATAGATTCACAGTGGAAATTTTTCAGTCCTTTGTGGTCTCTTACCTACATTCTACCTGTCAAGTAGTAATGAGATGCTCCTTCTGAGTTCATTTTCTACGTATTTAAAGCTTACCCCCATGGACAGCAAACTTTTTGTACTTATTTTATTGATAAATATTTCTAATAGAAAGCTTCCTAAATGGTGACATCAGCTTCCTAAAAGGATTTTTTTCTTAAGGAAAAAAGTCAAAACTATTGATTAAATTCCAATAATGCCCTACAACAATAAAACCCTCTAGGGATATGGACTATTTATTTATAGGTTAAAATGGCAAAATAAAGAAAGAAAGAAAGATTGATCCATGCTTCAGGAATTTCTGTAGCTGGGTTTCATTTTTAAAATTACTTTTAAAATTTTTTTAAATTTTATAATTTTTAAAAATATTTTAATTGAAATTATTTTTTATTTTAAAAAATTTTAAATTATTTTTTGTAATTTGTATTTCTACCTGTACTATCTATCTACCATAACCTGTTCCTTATTTTTCTATGTCCCTCTGTTTTGCTAATTATTATACACATTACGACAAGTGAATATACTAACAAACTTGGAGGTTATTATTGAGCAAAATCCTCTTACCTCTTCTCCCCAATCACACTTTGAAGGTAATGACTTCTAATACTTTGCTGTGCAACCTTCCAAATATATCCAGGAATATTTAAATACTTATAAATTAAAGCAAAAAAAAAGCATGAGATATATATATATACACACACACCACATGTATCTGTGTATGTGTGCTTTAAATACAAATTAAATATATAATTCATATAATTCTGCATTAAAAATAACATATTAAATCCTATTGGGCATTTTCCTGCATTGCTACATAGAGATTTATTAATTCTTTAGCAGTCTTACACACTCTGCATTTCCTTTACGGTAACTGCCACAATATTAAATTATCAAATTTTTGCTTCTTTATTGTCACTAAATATTTATTAGTCAAAATGCTTGTCTCTCCTCTTCTTTGCTCTGTTTCCCAGTACCTGTATTTAGATAACTAGCTGCCCCATAATAGATATTCAGTACATATCAACTGAATGATTGAATGAATGGGTGGATGGGTGGATGGATGGATGGACGGATGGACGGATGGATGAGTCTCTATTGTATAACCTTTACTCACAGACCTTCCCTCCTTATTTATCTGTTCTCTCACATTGCAGAAAGTGGAGAATGCCAGGTTAGTGAACTCTAAGAAAATGACCAACAATGAATACAAACTAGAGGATCTGGTCTCCTAGGAGTAATTTCATAAAAGATAAACTAAGAATGAGCTGAAGCTTGCAAAAAATTAAGAATAACATACAGGGTTTCAGAATCATTTTCAGAGCAGACTCACAACAATAAAAATCACAGTTTATTGGGAGTTCATAGTCTAGTTTATTGGGCAATGTTATGAGGTGACAGAAAAAAGTGAAAAGTCTCAGCTTCTATTTTGTTTCAATATTTTTTCTGTCAGAGTGAAAGAGCATTAGACTGGAGGGGAAAGAACAAATATTGTCATGAAAAAAATTGAACCTTGAAAAAAAGAGGAAAGAGGAAGAGAATACTTTACCCAGAATGAGTTGTGTTACAAGACTGAAGATAGGGTCTTGGCAAAGGGATCCCCTAAAATTTAACTTTGACACTAGGACATGGGTGCAGGTAATTGATTTTGAAGATCATCAAAGGAAGCACAAGTAGGAAAGGGTAGGTGGGGAAGGGAAAAAGGCAATCAAGGGCCTATTAATGAGGGGCTTATACCATACTTATACTCATACCTAATCTACCAGGCTATCTGGGGTTGGGATCAAAGCATCAGCCATTTTTAAAGTTTCCCAGGTGATTCCAATATGCAGCCAAGTTTGAAAGCCAGTGTTCTGATCCTTACTATTTGAAATGTGTTCTTTCAAGCAATAGCAGCAACAGCAGCAGATGGAAAAATACCGAAAATGCAGAATTTGGAGTCTAGCCTCACAGCTGCAGAATCAGAATCTTAACCTTAACAGGATTCCCCCAGTCATATGAATTTGCAGGTCTGAGAAACATTCAGTACTGCACAAAGGAATCACTTGTAGGGCTTGAAAAGTACTAATACCCCCAAAACAAAAAGAATTGATACCAACTCCAGAAATACTGATTCTTTTGGTCTGGGGTGCAATCTGGGCTTCAGGCTTTTTACAGCCTCCCTCTGCTGATTGAATTGTACAACAAGGTTTGATAATCAGTGTTGTAGATCGTTTCTTTTGGAGTTGTATTTTAAAAGATATTTATAGATTTCCCCTATAGTATCTCAATGCCAGGCTCCTATGAAAATTATTATGCTAATGTCACACATTAAACTTTTTCTTTTATTCTTTACTTTCTCAGTCATCTCTGAATACTGTTCCTTTCTCTTTTATATATTCTCCTGTACTTTTTCATCTCTTTTTCACTCAGTTGCTGCAAACTTGTTTGATGTCTCTACCAGAGACTATATATACAACTAATACAGAGTTTTCCATCTTAGCTACTGTTTAGAATCATGTGGGAAGCTTTTAAAAAAGAAAATGAGGTCCAGGTGCTACCCCAGAGCCTTGTAGTACATTTAGTCCTGTCCAAAAGATCCATAATATATTTGGTCCATGCCAAAAGTTCATTGATATTTGGTCATATTTGGACCTGCCCAAAACGTCCATGGAGACATTTGGTCCACGCCAAAAGGTTCTTGATATTTGATCCCGTTCAAAACTATCTGGCATGGACCAAACATGCTCATGGACATTTTGTAAAGGACCAAATATCAAGGACCTTTTGGCATGGACCAAATGTCTTATGGATGTTTTGGATAGGATCAAATGTCTGCTAACTCCACAGAAAGTCTGATTTAATGATCTATGATAGGTTCAGCAATGTTTTTTTGTTTGAAAGCTCTGCTGAAGATTTCAATGCATACCTAGGCTTGAAACTCTCTGAGCTTATTTATCTTGTCTAGAACTTTGAAAGAGAGGCAGAAAAGAGTAAGTAAGTGGTCGTGGAACACCTGTTAAATGCTTTCCTGTATGACCCCTTTAATAGTTTTGTCTGTGCATTGTCATTTTATTGCTTAGCACGATAACCTTACATTGTTATAGTGTTTAATATATAATTAGTGAAAAACTGTGGGATAAAAAGTCCTCAAAAAGCCTCTTAACTTAATTCTCGTAACACCCCTGAGTTACATATATTTCCATGTTGCAGATGAGGTTATGTGGCTGAATAAGGATCATCACGAATTTGTGGAGGTTAAAATAAGATGGATCAAGTTGTTACTAGTAATGTTTTTCCGGGTTAAGAAACTGAGTGGGTAACACTTGCCCCACAGTGCTCCCAGGGCACCTTTCATGTGTGCCCCACTAAAACATATACAATCCAAATGTATCAAAAGCTAGAGCAGTTCCAAATTTGAGTGCTATTAAAATTCCTGGATTTTCATGAAGGTGCTTCCCATCTAGGGACAGAAGGTAGATTCCCTTCCTTGCTGTGAAAAGGTCCACTAAAGTTTTTTTTTTTTCAATTTTCCAAATAGTTATTTTTTTCAATTTTCCAAATAAAAAGTAATAAATTTCTATCTTCTGGTATTCAAAGAAGTTTCACCGTCATCTATTAAACAGGCGTAATGCCTACTTTATTGATTATGATGAGATGAATTATTTATAGACCACAGTTACTTGACCTATAGGAGATGCTCAGTATGATAATCCTTATTATCAGTACCAATTATCTTATAAATAGCATCTAATAAAGGGCAGTATTATGTGTACTACTGATATTAATGAACATGGTATTCATATATGCTTCTAGACATTCTAAATTTATTCATGTGATAAAATGAGCCTAGAAGTTCCAGAAGTGAAAACTGGGAAAACCTGGTCCCACAGAATATTAGCTAGCTTTGGTCTCAAATAGGTTCTGTGATGAAATGTGTCTGGGAGACACTAGGTTGAACAACTTTTAATAAACTTCTCTATGAAGGACTATTCAGGGTCTTTATTGTGCTCTTACTGAACAGGAATGTCCCAGAAGGTTATAATATAGGACACAGCATTTCACAACTTATCTGAGCATTTTGAACACCTTTTTAAATTATGAAGTTTGTATTTCCTGGGGCACATTTTGGGCATGCCCAGTTAAACCATTAATTTTGCACCACATCAAGTTAGTCTCTTGAACAACTGACTTTTCTGAAATGTGCTTTAATGTTACATGTTCAGATTCTCTCATAGTTAATGATAAGAAAGATTCCTATGGTATATACTTCTCACCTTTGCTGTTAAATATTATTGTAGTCAATGTACACTTTATCATAGAATGCTTTGCAGATGAATGTCTGTTGAGAAGTTTTAGGACTTTAGTTCCAGGAATATTTTTAATTCCCCTGAATAAGTGGTATGTTTTCCCACTCTGATTATGAGAGCTATGGCACTATGTCATGTTTGGCTTTCCTTGTCCAAAATCAAAAGTCAAATTTTATGTACATTCATAGCATATCAAAAAAGCTATCATATCTTGGATATTTTTATTATTCCTTTCCTTAGACCAAATATTCAGAGTCTATTCTGTTGTCTTATATGGATTTTGCTTGAAGCCTCCTCAAACCTTTTAAGAGAGATATGGCATACAAATAAACTTTATAAATGGAATTCACTGTCTCATCCATTTTTCATGCTTTTTCTAGGCTATCTGTAATTACACCCAGGCTTAAGTCACTCTGTGGTTTTCATTCTGAGTCTCAGCAGGGGCCATTTTTTTTCTCCTCAGGAAACCTTGCCATTTGAGTAGGAAAATGCCTCCTTTCCAGCCATAACTATCAGAAAAAGAAAAATCCCTTTCTTTCTCTCTCATCCATCTTTGCATGAAAGAAGTTTCCAGGGGCAGAAAGTCCTCTATATCAATACCATGAGAAATCAAATTATGATTACAACCTTATGCCTTTAATACTTTACTGTACATCTATAGCTGCTTTATGACCTTTTCTCAGGTTAACTGTAGTTTCCATCTATGATCTCCTGAGATTTCCTATTGATTGTCTGCCCCTGCCATGTTTTTAAGGATTGAATCAGTCATCTCTTTGCTCTCATATCCATGCCTATCTGTCCTCTGATCTGTCCTGCATTACCAGGTATTGACCATTGAAAACTACATTTCCCAGGTCCCCTTGCCAAAATGATTCCTGTTAGATTTGACCAATAAGAGGTACCTACGAAAGATTGGAAGAAGGGAGGGACAAAGAAGTCAGAGTATTTACACCTCCTCTCTCTGTTTAAGCAGTGTCTCCATGAAGTTGTTGCTTCTGCAACATGTTTCCTCCGTGATTCCAACTTTCAGAGAAAGGCTTTTCATTCATGGTCTTAGCTCATACCTGTCAGCCCAGCTGTGTTACTTTAACAGCACTTCTTAAACTTACCCCCTTTATTTAAAAAAAATTCTGGCTTTATTGAGATATAATTTACATGTAACATTGTGTAAATTTAACGTGTACAATGTGATGATGTGATATACAAATATGTTGCAAAATGATTATCACAATATAATCATTATGTAATTGATTACATATGTAATATGGTATATATTCATCACCTCAAATTGTTATCATTTGTGTGTGTGTGTGGGGGGGGAACTTTTAAGATCTATTATCTTAAGAAATTTCAAGTGCACAATACAGTATTGTTAACTATAATCACCATGTATACATTAGATCCCCAGAACTTATTCATCTTATAACTGAAAGTTTGACCACCTTCACCCATTTCCTCTACCCCCGGCAAGCACCAATCTACACTCTGTTTCCATGAGTTGTTTTTTTGGGTTTTTTTAGATTCCACATATGAAATAATACGGTGTGTCTTTATCTGCCTGACTTATTTTACTCAGCATAATGCCCTCAAGTTTCATCCATGTTGTCACAAATGGCAGGATTTCCTTCATTTTTATGGTAAAATAATATTCATATGTATATTCATATATACTAATAAAATAATATGAAAATATGAATAAAACAAGAATAAAATACTATTCATATATATATATATCACATTTTCTTTATCCATTCATCTGTTGATGGATACTTAGATTGTTTTCATGTCTTGGCTATTGTAAATAATGCTGCAGTGAATGTGGAGAGAGGGTGCAAATATCTCTTCCAGATAGTGATTTCATTTTCTTCAGATATATACCCCGAAGTGGAATTGCTGGATCATATGGCAGTTCTATTTTTAATTTTTTGAGGAACCTCCATACTGCTTTCTACAGTGCCTGAAACAATTTACATTCCCATCAAAAATGCACAAGGGTTCCCTTTTCTCCACATCCTTGCCAGAACTTGTTACCTCTTGTCTTCTGGATAAGAGCCGTTCTAACAGGTGTAAAGGGATATCTCATTGTGGTTTTGACTTGCATTTCCTTGATGATTAGTAGTGATGTTGAATACTTTTCAGGTACATCTTGGCTGTTTATATATCTTCTCTGAAAAAAAAATGTCTATTCAGGTACTTTGCCCATTTTAAAATTGGATGATGATGATGATGATGATTTTGCTATTCAGTTGTATGAATTCCTTACATTTTTTGGATATTCACCCCTTATCAGACAGGCAGTTTGCAAATATTTTCTCTCATTCTGTAGGCTGCCTTTTCATTTTGTTGATTGTTTCTTTTGCTGTGCAGAAGCTATTTAATTTGATACAGTTCCACTTGTTGACTTTTGCTTAGGTTGCTTGTGCTTTTGGAGCCATATTCAAAATATCATTTCCAAGACCAATATCAAGGAGCTTTACCCATATGTTTTCTTCTAGGAGTGTTATGGTTTCAGGTCTTACATTTAAGTTTTAAATTCATTTTGAGTTAATTTTTGTGAGTGCTTATCCCCTTTATCCCTCCATCCCTAGGAGGGCTAAGAGCTTCCTGATATTGAAAATCCTGGGTTACTTAAAGTTTTTTGTTCGTATTTTCATCTCTTCCAAAATATTTAAATATTTGCTATTGAACTACCTGGTGAGGGCTTTCTTTTCCTTCCTGGAATCTGACTGATATAAGGATTGAAATATGATTTCGATTCTTCCTAGTTTTATTCCATCTTTGAGAAACTTAATATATTCAGATTTTTGGATAAAAAAATTAAACTATATATTTTTTAAATGTTCCCTCAAAGTAGTAACATATCTATATTCATTTATCTAGCTTTCTACTTATCTACCCATCTATAACATTAACAGATCTGTGGCTTTATAGTTCGGTTGCTCTAGTATTTTCACACACAAGATATACATTTACTGACAAATCATGACAACTTTCTTTGCACATCTTTAAGTTTTGGTATGATTTTACATTCAAATTAAATGTATGGAAGGAACGTATTTTCAACACAAATCCCATATCAAGATGTAAGATGTGTCTCTTGCATTGTACTGGCTTCCAGAATTAATAGTAGAAGAAAAATGCAAACATTGCATGCAGTAATAGCTAAGCATGGCTGGTAACAGTTTGGCATTATGGTTAAGAATCATTGATGAAATATGCAATTTATAATGTCTGCTACTAATGCATAAGTAATTTTGTTCCATTGCTGCTGGGAATTAGTTTTATTTCCCATGCTACATGCATATTTTCCATTTCATTTGGATAAACACTTAAGTATGCGATGGTCTCACCAGTTATAATTTTCATTTATCTTCTGCAAGAATGAGCACCACTGCATCGTTCTGATAGCTGGTTTGTCTTGCAAGGTTTTACTTCTTTTTCCTTCTGAACTAACATGTTCATGATAGAACAGGGCAGATCAGGGAGAGTATAGGTTTAAAATTTAGTTGCACTGAAGAAATGAAAATGGGCACTCTGAGTAGTTACAAAGTATCATTGATTTTTCTCAGCATGATGATTGGTATAGAATCTATTCTGGAGTCTCTTTTTCATCAAAAAGGACTTAAGGTAGACTTAGATAAAATTATAGTATTAAGAGCAACTTCCATAGAGAGGGAAGTACTAGAACATAGGTTTTCACAATATTATTAAATGTACTTAGGCCATATAAGTACTGGGACCCATATTAGCAAGAGGATTTTTTAAAATTTCTTTTTAATTATGAGTTCCAATCAATGGCTTTAGGTTTATTTCTTTTTCAAAATATTAGTTAGAGTTAGGGAAGGAGGTTATAAGTAACAACTCTAATACTTGGAAAAGTAGGAACAAGAGTGAGAAGTGAGGACTTTACTCAAGGCAAATTGATTAGGTTTTCTTCACTCAACTTACTTAAGAGTAAGGAAATGAGTCACCCTCTCCCACTTGTCCCTATGACTTTACAGTCTACTTTGGGAAAGAAATTCTCAAAATAATTTTTAGAGTGTAAATAAACAAAACATAGTGCAATATTGACATGACATATTTCTACTTTTATAAAATTTTACTTCAGGAAAATAAATTTATTTTTTATCAATTAGAGTGAAGTCTGCCTCGGTTTCTGTGCATAAAATCATTGAGGGATGTAGATGGTTTCAAGTACCCTAAAATAATGAAACCTATTCAACTAGAATACATCTAGCAGTTCCTAACTTTCATATTCACAACTTCTGACTAAAATACTTACAAGAATATAGAAAAAAAAGAAAGAAAAAGAAAGGAATTAGGTGGTTAATCACAAGAATCCATAAGAAATATTTACTAACATCAAGGACTGTGAAGCAAATAGACTGGTGTTAAAAGAAGGTACTAGGGAGCTACGTTGGCCTCTCTCTCCTCGCTATTTTCTTTGGCTTCAAAAAAATCAGAACACTATGAAATTATTTATCTAACAAAGGCTAATCTTTGAGGAATTATGGGCTGGCTCACTCTGCTCTCCCTGTATTCATCACATACATAGTAGTTCAGGAAGCCACATTATGGACATAAACTAGTGATGATGAACGACATTCTGGCAAGTATAGCTTCTCAAAAATGAAGCCCTAATGCAGGGGGATAATTTGGAAGAGTTCTGGTAGCAGGAATGTTCTCCATGAGTTTGGAGTGTCAGGAAGTGTAAAGAATGGGACTTCAAATTTTTATTCTCCATTCTCAGTGAGTGGCTGCTGGGTATTTTTAATCGAAATATTAATTTGACTTAAATTTATGTGTGAACTAGAGATACTTTAATCTCCTGAATTGACAATAAGAGGTGGAAAAAATGAAACAAGAATCATATGGGAAAGAAAACTTTTCTGAAGCCTTAGAGAAAGAATATATCTCTGTTATTTTTATTATTTGTTTTAAAGACAAGGGAAAAGATTTGAAGAGACCTGCCAGGTGTTCTTAAAAAATTGCAAGGGTCCCTGGTGTTCTAAAAAACCAGAACAAAAAAATCAGTGACTGATAACAGAATGAGGTGAAGACAAATGAACTATATGTAAGAAAAAAAGTCACATCACAGTATACCTAGGTTTCATTCTCTTTCTTAAAGTTTCTCTACCTTGCAGAATACTTTGTAAGTTTTTCCTTCTCATAATAATTTGATTTTTTGCCATTTCAGTTATATTCAATATCACCTCAATGTATCCATTTTGAAATTTAATGATAAAGAAAAAAATGTCTTGTAATAACTAAGAATAAATTCTCATTTTTCCCTCTATAATAATCTGATTTCATATTTCTTAATCTCAATCTCTAAAGAAACGAAAACAATATATCCACTGTATTCGCTGGTAAAAAGTTGTAGTTAGTACTTATATACCTAATTAAATCATTCTTCAAATTGACTGGGCCATAAAAATGCATTCTGAAATGGGTGGTAACACCAAATATCACACTCTGGAACTTTTCCTCCATAAGCAAATCTAAGATTTGCACCAATGGGTCAAAAATGAAACGTCAAAAATTATATGGTGAGTATTGATAGCAGTTTTGGATATAGATACATAGGATAAATATGGTTAGAAAACTGACCAAAAAAATCTTAAAAGGAAAAAATTATACAATTATAAAAGTACATAATAGTGTATTGGTTAAAGTTCTAAGTTAAATTATCAAAGAATGGGCTTTGGTCAAGAGGTGGCAGGGAAACAGAGGTGTGTTAAATTTTCCATCATGTGTTAGGGGGAGACAGATTTTCAAATAACTTGTGAATATATCTGGCCACTTAAGGTAGTCAATATATATTTTGGATTAAATAAATGTATAAACAAAAGGAGAAAGAAAATTGCAAGGAACAAATGAACCAAAGAGCATAAATAATTATCGAAATGAGGCTAGTAAATTAAATTCAGGAATAAAAATATGAGAGATTGAGCTCTCCTCTGCAAATAAAAGAAAGGTACTATGATCTATTTGAAGGACAAAATCATAATATATTGTAAAAATAAAACACATACACATACACATACATATGCAGAGTTATTTCAAAATAGAAGGACAGATGAAGTTATGCACTTGGAAACAAATGCAATCATTTGTAGCACTATCAATATCAAAAAGTAAACCTTGATAAACATTAAATAAGAAAACAGTGATCCTTTCCTATTTTTTATGAGCCTGATCCAGAATGATGGCACTACATTAACAAGTCTTTAAGCACAGATTAATATAAAATAATAAAAGCAGAAACAAAAAAAACCTTAGGAGTCATTAGCAGATACATGTTTTTAGGGGATTTGTAACATATCTTTCAACATTTCCATATCAAGAAAATAAAAAAGGACATCAAGATTATGATAGGTCTACTTAAAAAATTGAAACTGAAGAAAATGAAGCATTTTAAGCTTTCTTCAAACATTTACAAACACTTATAATTAGTGTTTGTAAACTACAAATTGTACCAGCTGTAATGCCTAACCACAATTCTTCAAAATTTAAAATTAATCATAGCTTAAGACATCAATCAATAATAAAAAATTGGAAATTGGAAAGCAAAGCACTTTTCTGCATTTAGTAAAACAAGTAATAAGAATACAGATTCTAGAAAATAATGGAATTTTTTTCATTTCTAAACTTTTTATAGTAATAATAGTAATAAACAACTAAATGAAAATAACATCAAAATTAAACAAATAAATAAATCTAAGCAATTCCAAAGAAAGAAAAGCAAAGATTCAAGAATAATTGCTCTTGTTTCTCCTTATTGTAGAAATTAATAATCTATAAAATATGAGATTATAACTACTGAATTAATAATCTCAAATATGGTTATTTTCAAAAAATAAAAAAAACAAATAAAATAGAATAACCTATAAATGTAAATAAAGGATAAAATAAAGCAATCGTAAATACAGTTAGAAATGAGAAAGGCAATACAAACATGTTTACAAGTATACTGTGTTAACAGATTTTTAACATTCATAAAAATGGATCATTTTCCACAAATCATGAAATTAGCTAAAAGAAGAGGTAGAAAACTTGAAGAGGATAAAAATGAAAGAAATGGACAAATAAGTATCAAATAATCATCTCTAAAACTAACTCTTGAATGGATTTTTCGGCGAATAAACAGTTCAGAAACAGAGGAAAAGGAGAAAGATACCTAATTTTGTGTTTTATAAAACTGATAAAGCTGATAATCATAAAACAAATTAAGAAAACTACTGGGCAAACATATTTACAAACACAGATTTTTAAAAGCCTTAGTAAATTATTACAAGTGTAAAAAATAAAATTTTATGCCTAATATAATGAAGAATATAGTATTATAGGTATAAAAATATTGTTAATATATTTAAAAATTGTAATGTGATAATAGTAGATTACCCAGGAAGAGAAATACTCCCAATAGATACCAAAAATTGCATTTGGGGAAATTCATCACCTACTTTTTTAAGCTCGGCAAAAGTATTTTTTTTTTTTAGGTATTTCTGAGAAAAGGGTTCCATGTTCAAACAAGTATGAGAATACATAGTGGCATGTATGCATGGCACATCCTGATCCCTCAGTTTTATTTGGAGCCAGCCTCTTTTGCTTCCCCAGCCAACCATGTAACCCTTGCTGGATTAATCACAGTACTGCTGGCATCAGTGATCATTTCAATGGCAAGCACAAGACCTAAGTGGGTCCAGTTAAAGCACTTCTCTGCATGCACATACAGATTTGCCAATCAGAGAGAATGGAAATCTACAGATGTCAGCAGTCCTTTTTATACTGCATAGAGATTCCCTCTGTAAATTGAAGCCAACATACAGAAATAAACAGAAACACAAGAAAATGATAGCCCTTGATGAGGCAAATTCTGCTCTCGGATCCAGACAACCTGCAGACAATTTCTCCTATGGTCTAATTGATAAAATTCCTTCTTTAGAAAATTTGAATGGGCTTTGTATTATTTAAAAAATTTTTAAAGCTCTGGGTATTAATTAGAACATACTTCTCTGTCACATAACATTACAGAAACTTTTTA
Organism: Balaenoptera musculus; assembly: GCF_009873245.2. Classification (NCBI taxonomy): domain Eukaryota; kingdom Metazoa; phylum Chordata; class Mammalia; order Artiodactyla; family Balaenopteridae; genus Balaenoptera; species Balaenoptera musculus. Next base: position 29,405,964 of record NC_045806.1, read on the forward strand.
AGGTTAATTTGCATCATGAATCTCCAAGAAGAGTGGCCAAATTTATTTAATCATGGAACTTATTTTTCTTTTTCTGAGGAGAACACACACTAGACACTACCTCATATCCTAAAACAGGCAAGCCTGCTCTCTAGGTTTGTTTCTCTTTACACATGCTTTTCTACTCCTTTACTCAGAATAAGCCAGTCTCATTTATAATCTATGAATATCTATATTATTACATTCTGAAACTATGTCTTTCTTGAAGATAGGGTAGAGAAGAAGAAACTGAGCCTAAATGTCAATTTTGCAAGCGCTTATCTTAGTGACTGTCTTGCCTTACTGATTTTTATTTAGCATAGTGTAGGGTTTCAGTTGCCCAGCCATGAGGTACTATAATCTACCACTTCGTACCCAAAGAAAAATACTTCTAAATATAATTGTGAGTATCCATGTTAAAGCATTAGTTGACATTATATTGAAAACCAGAAAAGATGGCAAAGATGAATGCCATTACCAATTTTGGAAAATGTTAGTGAGAATGTTTGGTCCAAAGCAAATAAATAGTCACAAAAAACATGAATAACGTATTAAAAACAACAAAATTTTCATTTTTGGTGTATGATATGCCTTGAAATTCTAAAATAATCCCTGGAATTAATTGATAACTAATGAGAGTGTCATAAATTGAATAGGTATAAGGTAAATAGATGATGTAAGAAGTGGTGTATGTTTGCAATTACAAAATTATTTCTTAAATGTCTTCAGTTACAATAGCAACAAAACCAGAACTACACATGAATAAATTAATATGTGAAATATGTTTAAAAACAAAAATGCTTAAAGATCTTTATTTGGAAAGAAATACCTACCATATTACTGAATATGATTATAGATACATATATATTCTTATAAATTATATGTATAATCTCATAATTAATTGCAATTGCAAAATAAACTTCAAAGGACTATTATTATTATTAATTTGAAGCTTGGCTACATGATTCTGAAGCTCACCTTCATGGGAATAAATGGGTGAAAATAGAAAACATTTTTAAAAAGAAGAATGATGTTTTCCTTTCTGGTTTTAAACTATATAATAAACTATAATTTTTAAGCATGTGATTATGACATGAGAATCAACAGACTGATTGGGAAAGAGAATAGCTAGTGCAAATGCAGTTTTTTTTCTTCTATAAACATTAAGGTATGATAAAAATAGCATAAAGGAGTAATGAAGAAGAAATGGGCTGGACAACAACTGTCACGGTTTGGTTTCTCCTGAAGAAGATGCTGGAACAGTGTCTGGAATGAAACGTGTTTATTACACATCAATATCTGCGAAGGAAGAGGGAGGAAACAGGACAGGACATAGGGAGAAGCCAAACTGCGATGGCCTGACCATCCTCAGCCATCTCAGCAGGAAGCTGTGGAGCAAAGACTGCCCACAGTTTCCTGAGTTGGGCAGAAATTGCCAGGCCTTTATACGAGATGTGTGCTGCTCAGGGAAGAGTGGGGCATTGTTTAAGGCAGCTCTCAGCAATGAATGCAGACCATGAAGCACCTGACAGTGGGGGGCTGTCTGCTGACTACACTCCCAGCAGCTGGGTAACAAATGCTTCCTTTAAGGAGGGTGAGGGCTGGGTGGTACCTCTCCATATGTAAACTAAATGACTGAAAAACTTGATTAAAAAAACAATAAATAACATCATATTCTCACATCTTTCTTCAAAATAAATACTAAATTTAAAATGTTTAATAGAAAATGAAATTCTTAGTTAGAGAAGAATGTTGTTGACTCCACTCCTTTGATTTGCAACTGAAACATTTCACCCTGATTTTAGTAAGGGATGACTAGCAATATCTATAACAATGGAAGAAGTCACAAGGAACAGCATGAATAGATAAATGTAAGTCTGAGGGTACCTTCTAATTCCATTTTCAGCAATATAGAAATCTCCTCTATCACAAATCTAGAAATTCTGCATTTTGAAAGTAACTGAAAAATAGTGAGAGCTCGTCAGCATATATGCACCCAATATAGGAACACCCAAATACATAAAACAAATACTAACGGCCATAAAGGGAGAAATTGATGGGAATACAATAATAGTAGGAGACTTTAACACCCCACTAACATCAATGGACAGATTTTCAAGACAAAAAATTAATAAGGCAACAGAGATACTAAATGATACAATAGAACACTTAGACTTAATTGATATTTTCAGGACATTACATCCAAAAAAAGCAGAATACATATTCTTTTCAAGTGCACGTGGAACATTCTCTAGGATTAACCACATACTAAGGCACACAACAAGCCTCAACAAATTTAAGAGTATAGAAATTATTTCAAGCATCCTTTCTGACCACAACAGCATGAAACTACAAATCAACCACAGAAAAAGGAACAAGAAAAAAAATTACATGGAGATTAAACCACATGCTACTAAAATAACCAATGGGTCAACAATGAACTCAAAGAAGAAATTAAAAAATACTTTGAGGCAAATGACAATGAAAACACAACAATACCAAGTCTATGGGATACAGCAAAAGCATTTCTTAGCAGGAAATTCATAGTGATTCAGGCCTTCTTTAAGAAATAAGAAAAATCTCAAATAATCTAATCCACCACTTAAAAGAATTAGAAAAAGAAGAACAAACAAAACCTAAAATCAGCTGAAGGAAGGAGACAATAAAGATTAGAGAGGAAATAAATAAAATAGAGATTAAAAAAAACAGAAAAAAATCAATAAAACCAAGAGCTGGTTCTTTGAAAGGGTAAACAAAATTGACAAACCTCTGGCCAGGCTCACCAAGAAGAAAAGAGAGAAAACCCAAATAAACAAAATAAGAAATGAAAGAGCAGAAATCACAACTGACACCACAGAAATACAAAAAAACCATAAGAGAATACTATGAATAATCATATGACAACATATTCAACAACCTAGAAGAAATGGACAACTTTCTAGAAACATACAGCCTGCCAAAACTGAAACAAGAAGAAATAGATAACTTGAACAGACTGAAAACTAGAAGTGAAATAGAATCTGCAGTAAAAAAATTCTCTACAAACGAAAGTCCAGGATCAGATGCTTCACAGGCAAATTCTACCAAACACATAAAGAACTTATACTGATCCTTCTCAAATTCTTCCAAAAGAGTGAAGAGGAGGGAACACTCCCAAAGACATTCTATGAAGCCACCATCACCCTGATGCTAAAAGCAGACAAAGACACTACCAAAAAAGAAAATTACAGGCCAATATATTTGATGAATATAGATGCAAAAATTCCCAACAAAATATTAGCAAACTGAATCAACAACACATAAAAAAGATCATACACCATGACCAAGTTGGATTCATCCCAGGGTCACAAGTATGGTTCAACATATGCAAATCTATCAATGTGATACACCACATCAACAAAAGAAAAGACAAAAAACACATGACCATCTTAATAGATGCTGAAAAAGCATTTGATAAAATTCAATATCCATTCATGATAAAAATCCTTATGAAAGTGGGTATAGAGGGAACATATCTCACCATAATAAAAGCTATTTATGACAAAAAAACAGCCAAGATAATACTCAATGGTGAAAAGCTAAAAGTCTTCCTGCTAAAGTCTGGAATAAAACAAGGATGCCCACTCTCAACATTTCTCCTCAACATGGTATTGGAAGTCTTAGTCACAGCAATCAGACAAGAAAAAGAAAGAAAAGGTATTCAAATTGGTAAGGAAGAGGTAAAATTGTCATTATATGCAGATGACATGATACTATATATATAAAACCCTAAAGTCTCCACAAAAAAACTACTAGAACTGATAAACGAATACAGTAAGGTAGCAGGATACAAGATTAACATACAGAAATTGGTTGCATTTCATTACACTAACAATAAAATATCAGAAACGAAATATAAACAAACAATCCCTTTTAAAATCACATAAAAAAAAATACTTAGGAAAAAGCCTGACCAAGGAGGTGAAAGACTTATATGCTGAGAACTACAAAACACTAATAAAGGAAATTGAAGATGATGCAAAGAAATGGAGAGATATCTCATGTTCTTGGATTGGAAAAATTAATATTATCAAAATGGCTATACTATTCAAAGCAGTCTACAGATTTAATGCTATCAAAATACCCACGACATTTTTCACAGAACTAGAACAAATAATCCTAAGATTTATATGGAACCATGAAAGACTCAGAATTGCCAAAGCAATCCTAAGGAAAAAGAACAAAGCAGGAGGCATAACCTTCCCAGACTTCAGACAATACTACAAAGTTACAGTGATCAAAACAGCATGGTATTGGCACAAAAACAGACATATAGATCAATGGAACAAAATAGAGAGCCCAGAAGTAAACCCACATACCTATGGATGATTAATCTTTGACAAAGGATGCAAGAATATACAATGGGAAAAAGACAGCCTCTTTAGCAAGTGGAGTTGGTAAAGTTGGACATCCTCACGTAAATCAATGAAACTAGAACGGACCCTCACATAATATGCAAAAATAAACTCAAGATGGCTTAAGACTTAAATATAAGACAAGACATCATAAAACTTCTAGAAGAGAACATAGGCAGAACATTCTCTGACATAAATCGTACCAATGTTTTCTTAGGTCAGTCTCCCAAGGCAGTAGAAATAAAAGCAAAAATAAACAGATGGGACCTAAAAACTTACAAGCTTTTGCATAGCAAAAAAAAAAACCCCCAAAAAACAAAAAGAACCAAAAAAAAAAACCCTATAAACAAAACAAAAAGACAACCTACAGACTGGAAGGAAATATTTGCAAATGATGTGATGAAAAGGACTTAATTTCCAAAATATAAAAACAGCTCATATAACTCAAGAACAAAAAATCAAACAACCCAATCAAAAAGTGGGCAGAAGACCTAAATAGACACTTTTCCAAAGAAAACATACAGGTGGCCAATAGGCACATGAAAAGGTGCTCATCATTGCTAATTATTAGAGAAATGCAAATCAAAACAAAAATGAGGTACCACCTCACACCAGTCAGAACGGCCATCATCAAAAATCTAGAAACAAGAAATGCTGGAGAGGGTGTGGAGAAAAGGGAACCCTCCTACACTGTTGGTGGGAGTGTAAAGTGGTGCAGCCACTGTGGAGAACACTACGGAGGTTCCTCAAAAAACTAAAAGTAGAGTTGCCATATGATCCAGCAATCCCACTCCTGGGCATATTCTCCGACAAAACTATAATTTGAAAAGAAACATGCACCCCTATGTTCATAGCAGCACTATTTACAATATCCAAGACATGGAAACAACCCAAATGTCCATCAACAGATGAATGGATAAAGAAGATGTGGTCCATATATACAATGGAATATTACTCAGCCATTAAAAAGAATGAAATAATGCCATATGCAGCAACATGGATGGACCTAGAGATTATCATACTAAGCATAGTAAGTCAGAAAGAGAAAGACAAATACCATATGATATCACTTATATGTGGAATCTAAGATACAACACAAATGAACTTACTATGAAACAAAAATAGACTCACAAATATAGAAAACAGACTTGTGGTTGCCAAGCTAGGGGGAGGATGGGGGAGGGAAGGATTGTTTGGGATTAGCAGATGCAAACTAGTATATATAGAATGGATAAACAATAAGGTCCTACTGCATAGCACAGGGAACTATATGCAATGTCCTGTGATAAACCACAATGAAAATGAATATGAAAAAGAGTATATATATATATATATATATACAGTTATATATGTATAACTGAGTCACTTTACTGTACAGCAGAATTTAAAGACAAGATTGTAAATCAACTATCCTTCAACAAAATTAAAAAAAAAAAAACTAGTGAGACGATTAAGAGTCCAATAGCTTCACTGTGTGGTTTTTCAGACGTTTTTAATCCCAAAGGAAAGACAATCATCACACAGTCCATAAGAATGGCAAAGGGAAGCAGTAAATGAAGCCAACATTTTCAAAGACTACTCACTTTATAAAATGTAGGTCAAAAAATTCTTCCCACTGTTACAGGGGCATGGCAAAAAAGCTTGTCTGCTTGGCTTAGGCTCAGAGTGCAGGTAGGTAAGAGGATAGACATTTTCCCATTGACATTAAAATCACAATCCTGCCCACTGAAGACTTTGGAGTTCAGTTTTTCCACTATTTAAATGATTCAAGAACTCTCAATTCGAGAGAGAGAGTGTGCGAGAGCGAGAGAGAGAGAGCAAAAGAAATAAATGATTCTAGGTTGGTGATACTGCTGAGGCACCAGCAGGAAACAAACACAAACCTTTTCAGAGCAATCTGCTCTCAGCCCAAGTATTTAAAATTAACAAGCAAATATTAAAATTTTTAGCATGGATAAAACTCAAGAACACAATATTGCACAAAAATCAGAAGTTGTAGAAAATTATGGAAATAAATAATTTACGTACAGATTGAAAAACAGCAAATCGATTGCTTGGGGACAAATATCTACTTAATCATAGCATAAATGATGCCTCTGACTTTGTACCACTAATTCTGGATGGTGGTTTACTCTGAGAAAGGACAAATGATGGAGAGCAATGAGTTTGGAGATCGATAATCAGGAATTTCAAGTCACGCTCTATTTCTTTAAAAAAATCTGGAGCAAGTACAGTAAAATATGGGTGTGCTTTAAATTGGATCTTATTCCTTTCATTGTTTTAAGTACTTGATGGAAAATATATCTTGCAGTGATAGAAAACTTCTTGTGTTATTTCCTTCAAAATTGTCTCTGCTTCCCTTTTCTGGAGCTTCAATTAGATGGATAAAGAGAATTGATAGGTTAATAATGAAAAGTACTTAGAATGGTGCCTGCACATATGAAGTGCTATATTTGTGTTAGCTATTATTATCTTTACTACTTCTTTTATTATTTAATTTCATTAACTATTTATTCTGTCCTTTCAGCAGGTTTCTTCAATTTTATCTTCCAACACTTACATTGAACACATTGCTCCAAATAAATCCTAGTTTTACATATGGATTTATTATTTTATAACACAGAGGCTTACACTTTTACTGCTGTTATTCAAATATATCAGTCTTTTTCTTTGTGGCTTTTTGTATTGTTTTTATGTTTACATAAGCCTTCTCCACCAAAAATGTAATAAATACCTTATTTTGTTAGTGGTTCAAAGTATACCAGGGCCATCATTCCTTTAACGCCACACCTTTCCTTCTCATTCTTGAATTCTTCATGTGAATCCTATTTTGGCTAGTTGGAATATAACTTTGAGTAATGATGACAAAAAAGAAATAAAGTGGTAATTTTTTTTCCCTGAACCACCACATGTCTGAAAATTTGTCTTTCTTGTTCACAGGACAACCTAATAACTATAGAAATTTTGGATCATAGTATTTGTCCTCAAGTCTGTGTATGTCTCCATTACCATCATGTATGTATCTTTTAGTGCATATATATTGAATATAAACATAGAGAAATGTCCCTGAACTGAAGAAAAATTAACCTTTTCAATTGAAAGTACTCCACAAGTTCTAAGTTGAGAGAAAATTTTATAAAGTTTCAGATAGTTAGTAGGTTACTTACAAAGATGTATCAGGAAGATACATATAACAATTCAATATCAGGAAGAGTGAAATTAAAAGCCAAATGCATTAAATATGACAAAAAAGATATTTTGATATCATAAAAAAGATGATGTATAAATTACATATAGCAGTAATAGAGTTTTATGTGACAAAGGACATAACTGTGAAATACATAAGAAAAAATTCTCCTAGAAATAAAAAGAAAATTTGACGAACCTCTATTATGGCTGTGGCCTTTATTATAGTCCTTATAAAATTTGATCTATCACGTATAGAAAATGTAAGCAAAGACATTAAAAGATATGAAGGCAATAAGCAAAGTCAACTGAAGATTTATTCATCCAATAAAAATATATAGAGTGCCTACTCTGAGGAATGGGGAAAAATTCAGTGACAAAACTGGCAAGGTCAGTGCCCTCAGGAAGCTTACATTCAAACTGGGAAGACAAAAAATAAAGAAGCAAAAAAAAAAAAAAGATACTTAAAGTTTGCTGTAACATCTATGATAAAACTATTAAGGGTGATACAATAAAGCATAACTGGACCCTTAGGCAGAAATTGGATGGAAAGCCTGTGTGTGAGGAAAGCAAGGAGTCAGGGAAGGATAGCCTTTAGTTCTCAACACTTTGAGGGATCACTTCAGCTGCAGAGAGCTTCCCCAATCAATGCACCCCCTTCTCAAGGAGGCCCCATCTCTTATGACAGATCAAGACAGAGGTATAAAGGCCAAGCCATTTCGGCTCAATGAAAGACAACCATGAAGGGTGAATATATTGTCTGGAGGACCCCATGGGATTGGCTGAACTGTCAGGCTTGTATCAGAGCTCCGTTTCTCCCTCCGTTTAATCCTGCTTTTTTTCTGTTCCTTTCTACAGGTTATAATCTCAAGTGTGTTCCTTAATAAACATATTGCACACTAAACTTTGTCTCAGAGTCTATATTCAAGAGAATATAACCTGTAAATATTGAATCACTATGTTGTGCACCTGGAACTAACATTGTGTTGTAGGTCAGTTACACTTCAATAAAAAAAATTACTTAAAGAGAGAGAGAAAACACAACCTGTGAGGCAGGCAGGAGATAGCACATATAGCTCTTACTCAGCCACTGTACCAAGTTTGATTTTATTCAAACTTCAGTGGAATTCAAAGGAGGTTTTTAAGCACACTTTCATATGTTCATGAAATACTTACCAATATTGATCATATATGTGTATATATGTGGCCATAAAGAATACCTTAATAACTTCCAAAAATTATATTTAATACATACCATATTCCCTTACTTAAATGAAATACTCTGTGGGTTCCTGGGTGGATGGTGAACTGTCAGTAGAATACAACTGAGGACCCCATGGTGTCCAATGATCTCCACTGCCTCCACAATATTTTTAAATATCTTAAACTTTTTACATTCATGCAATCATTCTTGATCAACAAGTGTTCTTTTCTTTGGATTAGTGAGTGCTAGTTTCATGACATTTCTTGATTCTTACTTAGGCATTTATTCAAGAAGAATTTGTTTAGTACTTTTTTATGTTTCAGACAATAGGCTAGAGCCTGGGGATCAAGTGATGAAAATGACTATCTTGACCTGACTGCCTAGGAAAGTGAATGAGAAATAAAATTATCTAAAATTCTCTCTGTCCCTGCCTCCCTCCCTATTCCTTCCTTCTTTCCTCTCTCTTTTCCTCTCTTGCTGCAAATCTATATCAGAAATCCCATTCAATTTAACAAATATTTATTGACTGTATCTTAAGTACTAGGAGGCAATGACCAATATGCTGAGAGTCTAACGCTGGTCTTCTGCGTTTAGAAAGAGGTATTTACTCTGAAAATTCCATGAGGTTTTTTATATCTGACCTGTAGAATCTTTCCATAGGTCCAGTGGGTTTTCTGTTTGCTGTTTCTAGAGGAAGCTGTGCTATGTTGATTTTGCTTTTGTTATGACTGCTTCTCTTGAAGGAAATAGTTCTGCCACTGATTTGTTGTGGCCACTTGCTCCCAAGAGGAACACCTAAAACAGACACTCCTTTATGCTGGCTTGCTGAGATGTGTGAGTGTACCCATCAGCCTTAAAGTGAGCCCTTACCACTCTGAAAAATGGGATATTAATAAGGTTTTGTTAGGGTTTCTTCCACTAATTCTCAGCCTTTGAAATCTGAAATAAAATGTTAAAATAAATATTAGGCTATAAATCAAAAGTAAACAATACCCAATACACTGCACTAGGGTGATTCAAGATGGAAATCCTAGCCATGTTCAAATATCTATTCAATTCTTTCCTCTGTAGGAAGTCTTTGATGATTCCATAAATAGGGTGAAATCTCCTTCTTGGAATCCTTATAGTTCTTCATGAATTAAACAGGGTATTTTCACAAACCCTGAAGCTTTGATGCTGTTGATAGTCAAAATTAAATGCCATCTTACACATGACATAGACGATAGATAGATAGATAGATACATACATACATACATATGAATTTTAGTCTTATTGGCATAAGTAAATATGGTCATTATTTGCACCTACAAATTTACACAGGCAGAGACTAGTTTTCCAGTGGAAAATGGTTAAGTACCATGGTTTTCAAACTTTTCTACACAGTGGTATCCCTTGGTTATCTTTAAAAATACTGATGCTTGACGTGAAAAGATGCTCAACAACACTAATTATTAGAGAAATGCAAATGAAAAATACAGTGAGGTATCAGCTCACACTGGTCAGAAAGGGCATCATAAAAAGTCCACAAATAATAAATGCTGGAGAGAGTGTGGAGAAAAGGGAACTCTCCTACAGTGTTGGTGGGAATATAAATTGGTGCAGTCACTATGGAGAACACTATGGAGGTTCCTCAAAAACTAAAAATAGAACTACCATATGATCCTGCAATCCCACTCCTGGGCATATATCCAGAGAAAACTCTAATTCGGAAAGATACATGCACCCCAATGTTCATTGCAGCATTATTTACAGTAGCCAAGACATGGAAGCAACCTAAATATCCATCAACAGATGAATGGATAAAGAAGATGTGGTATATATATACAGTAGAATATTACTCAGCCATAAAACAGAAGGAAATAATGCCATTTGCAGCAACATGGATGAACCTAGAGATTACCATACTAAGTGAAGTAAGCCAGACAGAGAAAGACAAATACCATATGATATCACTTATATGTGGAATCTAAAAAAGAAAAAGATACAAATGAACTTATTTACAAAACAGAAAGAGACTCACAGAGATAGAAAACAAACTTATGGTTACCAAAGGGGAAAGGGGGCAGGGGAGGGATAAATTAGGAGTTTGAGATTAGCAGATACGGACTACTATATATAAAATAAACCACAAGGTCCTAGTGTATAGCACAAGGAACTATATTTAATATCCTGTAATAAACCATAATAGAAAAAAATATGAAAAAGAATATATATGTCTATCTATCTATCTATCTATCTATCTATATCTGAATCACTTTGCTGTACACCAGAAACTAACACAACATTGAAAATAAACTATACTTCAATAAAAAAAAATACTGATGCCTGGCTCCAACCCTCAAACATTCTGATTTAACTTATCTGGAGTGTGATCTGGGCACATCCCACTAAAACCACTGAAATAGGGTATAACTCTCCTTCCACAAATCATAAGTAAAGATATTTAAATATGTATGAGAAGTCAGGGTGATACCCTTCAATACCCAATTGGGAAAAGAGGCAGTGGTCACTCTTAAGAAGAGATTTACTCTGAGATAGGGTGCTGGGTATGTGAGCTACCTTTAGTGTGGAGCCCAACTGGGGAAATCTTGCTAGATCATTTTCTTGCCTAGATACCCCCGTGCCTCATGTGAATTCCACACACACACACGAAACCTGCCTGAATGCCTTTTGAAGATTCAAAATGATATTAAAACTAAAGGACTACATCAACTGGGGCCCTGCCAGTTTTGCTGTGGGGTCCTGCTGATTAGGCATAAATAAGTATGATCTATTGTAACTTATCAAATCACTTCCATTTTGAAAAATCAGCAGAGATACGCCCTAGTGACAGATGGTGGACATGAATGGGATAAGGGGATGTGTGGAGTGAGCAGATTGTTCAGAATCTCATCTTGGTGTTGTGGCCAGGACTTCTACACTGTGATCAAAAACTGTAACTGTCCAAGACTGGCATTCATGCCGGAGCACAGATGACTGGAACATACAGGGGGAATGTTCAGTAGGTGCAGAATGCAGCCTTATCCACTGGCACACTTCTGGCAGGTAGAAGCAGGTACCTGAAAGAGGGTGGGCAACTGTAAGCAAACCTGGGGATTCGCTGAAATATTTGAAAATGGAAACCCTCGTAAAAAGCTGAATTTCCTGCTAAATTGGCACATCAGCACTTGGACAATTTATTATATTTTGGCTATTTCATACTGATGTGACCTTATTCAGGAGTCTGATTTGTTGAGTAATAGACCTGTATTTGGTACCTGTCATCCTGTGCTATGAGTCTTTGTCTTATTCACCCACCATCCTCATTAGTTGTAAACCAAAACTTAAAATCATTTAAGAGTACTGACTCTGGACTTTGATGGCTTAGATTCTAATCTTTGCTCAGTCTCTTAAAAAAGGTGTGACTTTCAGTTTCTTAATCTGACTATAAAGTAAGAAGCATAATAGTACCTGACAAATAGGGATGCTGTTAGATTTAATTGAAATATTATAGATAATGCATTTTGTATTTATCCTGATACATAGTAAATTAACAGCTAATAGGTATCATTCATTTTTTACATTCCCTGCAATAAACAGTACAATGTTTTGTATATGCTAGGTATTTAATATGTATTTCTCTGAGAAGAACTGAATTCTGATGTCATCAATCTGAGAAAGACTAATGTATGACTTACTAGGTCTAGGAAAGGGGTGTATTCTGAAAGGAGAATCTTTTTTTTTTTTTTTCCTTTTTTTTTTTTTTCACACACACACACTGTATTTTATTTTTACAAGAGATAAACAGACTGACACCAAGCATTGTACATGGATGACCACAACAAAAGCAACAATGATTGCAATTACCAAACATGAAACACACTCATACTATGTCATAATATTGACATTCAGTCCAGTAATCCCCCACTGTAACAGCTTGAAAGGAGAATCTTTTTAAATGTAGACTTTTTTATTCTAAGAAACAGAATTTTTCTAGAAATATTTGAAACAGCATGCTATAAGAGTATATATTAGAAGGGAAATGCTGAGATTTGTAGCCGAAAAGCATACAGCAGCTTCAAAATGTTCTGAAAACTTACTGCCCCATACACTTGGAACTAAGCTGACTAGCAGTCTGAGACAATATATTTATATGTACTTCCAATATAGGCATACTGGTATCTGGTATCCCTTGCACCTTGAGTAGATTTTCTTTCCTCTAAGTCTTTGATAGTTTGGAGGGAAAAGAAAATAACTTCACAGTGCTGTTATATAGCTTTATTGATTAGGTATTTCATTCGACTTCTTCAGGCTCAGCTTCCAAAGATTCATTCATCTAAATCAGCCTTAGGCTTCACTTACCTCCAATCCCCCCAAATCATGTTCAGACCAATGGCATAAAGCAGTGATCTCACTTTAAATTTACTTAACCTTCCATTTCAGAAGTTACAATGTGATTTTTTTTTTTTATTCTGCTCAAGCAATCACAGGTTTTAAGTTTCTTTGAGTTTGTTCTTCAGTGGAAGCCTTCAGGATGCACTTAGAAAAATCCATTACGAGTAAGAGTGGCAAGCAAATGGGACACATTTCCTGTGTGTCCCATGTGTTAATATCCTGGGGCTTACTCACCTTGCTCAACCATTCATGACATTCAAATTTGTAAAATTACTCATCACCTGAATGTGGCTTCCATTAACTTTTAGCTTATATTTTCTCTTTTAAATGTGCCTATATGTAACTCTTATGAATTTTTATCAACTCACGCATCAGTTCTAATTCCTCTATTTCTTAGAAATGTCTCAATCAGAATTCAGCTGATTAATAAGCAAGTTGAAGAAATTACTTTAAATAATTTTATTCTTGAATGAATAATTTTATGAAAATACCAGCAGCACATGAAGCATACACGAAGGACATATGCAGTACAAAATATTTCTGTACAGTGAAATATGAACTTCTATTTTTCTTTGTGCTTAATAGAAAAAGATACTAGTTATTCAAGCAGCAAAAAGGTCAAGTAATGTGACTCAAAAGAGTTTCCTAAACTAACTATAAATTCTGTAAGACAAGGAAACAGTAAAAATGTGTCCTCCCAAACACTGTGAACAAGCTAAAATACTACTTTGTGAAATAAATTATTTTAGTAGATATGGGGTATTGGTTTGGCCTATAAAAAGATACTTTTTATCTGTTTCTTGTCATCTCTCCTATTTAAAAAATTTTGAGAGGAAGCATCTGAAATGTAGTGCTTTGTCTTTGCCAACATTATACAACAATATTCTCCTGTCCTATATTTATTCAGATTAAGCAGTCAGAAATTTGTATGTGTCCACCTATGCATTCTAGCTATTAACAAGTAGAAGAATACATTTTAATATCTATTGGAAGACTTCCAGTGGAAAAAACTTAATTGATATATAGCCAAAATAGAATGGTAGTTAACTACATAAATTGGTAGCCAGAAATCAAGATATGATGATAACCTTAAGAGAGAGAATGGAAATTCCAGGACTGTACCTACTGCCATGGAATAAAACTAGCAGAAGAAAGCTGTTGGAAATTCAAGCAGCCCTGGTGATACAAACTAAAGAAGGAAGGAACAAGCTTTTCCGTGGCAACTTTCCCATTCTTTACCATTATTGTTGTTCCCTTAGGAGATAGCTTTTCTGGAAATTGCTACTGAAAAAGCAGTGTGCTGTAGAAGGCAAGTGGCTAAGAAGAGTTGAGTCCTAACTGCCACATTCTGGTCATTTATTGCCTAAGTTACTCATTTGTAAAATTATATATAATTGCACCAGTCCAAACTACCTTAGCAAATTGTAATAAGGATCAACTGACATGAAGCATATGCAGATTCCTTATAAATTATAAATTGCTATAAACATATGAGGAATTCTTACTCTGCATGGAGCTTTTTCCAATACTGAATCTTAGTAATTTTCAACTGTTTGTTCAGGCAAATAATTAAGCATCAATCAAGTACACTAGGGCATTGTGACTTTTTTGTAAATGCTTCCTTCATGATTCCCAACTTTAGTTAACTTCCCTCAAACTCCTTGTGGACTTGGCTATATCACTTGCTTTGGCACATGTGATGTGAATGGACATGACAAAAGTAGAAACTTGAAATGTTCTTTTACATTTGGTCTTGCCCTCTTGATCTTCTGCCATCACCATGAAAAGAGCCTGCCCAGAAAGCCTGCTGGTCTCTGAAGGATTAAGCGTATGTGCAGCAGACCTCACCCCAGTCTGAGTCCTGGAGCCAAGCTCAGATGACACCAGCCTAAATCACCCAAATGCCAAACAAGTCACGGTTGTGTAAGTGAGAAATGATGCTCATTGTTAGAAGCCACAGAATGGGAAGGCTTGTTAATCAAAATTATTTTAAGTATAGGTTATTCATGAGGTTGCCATGTTAAAAAGTCAATATATAGAAAAATCCAAATGAGGCACACTCTTAGAGATTTTAAAAGACTGCTGAATATCTAAATTTCTACTGCTGAATATCTAAAATCTACAGATTTTAAAAACTTATTTATGCCAAAAAGGGCATATTTTTCAATGGCCTCTTCAGTGCAGACCAGGAAAGATGATGGTAGAGGAGGAATCTTGGAGCTAAGACCTATGGAGAACAATGGACCAAGGAGCCACTCCCAGGGAATATAACGAGGGACTAATTAAGAGCATTCGCGATCTCCAGGTAGAATAATTTAGCAACATTTGCTCAGCAGGATTTCAGAATTCTTAGACCAGCTAATGTTATGTGTCTCCCACTGTCCCCCTTTTGAATGTGAGCACATCCTTGTTTCCCCATTGTATATTATGAATGTTGTCTTTTAGTTCATGTGTCTCTGGATCAAGAGGAGATCTGTGGTAGGCCTTAACCTTACCTTGATTGGAGTCAAGCTCAATCATATGTATATGTATAACTGATTCACTTTGCTATAAAGCAGAAACTAACACACCATTGTAAAGCAATTATACTCCAATAAAGATGTTAAAAAAAAAGAGACCAGTCTAGATCAGATGACCCCCTCAGTTGCATGAAAGAGATATCAATGCTTATTGTTATAATCCACTGAGTTTTGGGTTAGTTTGCTTTGCAGTATTAAGAGAACAGCTAAATGATAGAAGTGTCACTGCTAGACTAAAATTTTATGAATCTGAAAGAATCTGATGGATTTCAAAATGCTAGACTATAGACTAGATTGAAAATTTATCCACAGAATAAATTAAAAAGTTGTCCATGGTGGCAACATACCATGTGCTGGTGTGAAGTTTGTACCTACATTTTGAATCAAAAGAGTAGGGTATGTTTCAGAAAGAGAGTACCTTTTTGTATTGGACTTTTTTAGTTCTGCCAACTTACTTGCCATTGTGACTTCTTAGTCTTTCTAATGGAATAAGATTTGCCTTTCAGTGACAAAAATAGTTTTCTTGATAAGATGAAGGACAATATTATGAACTGAATGAGGAATCAGGCATCATAGAGCCATGATCGCTGTGTTGAAGGTTTTCTTAGAACAATCCAAAAAAATATTAATTGAAGCTCCTACATAATGTGTAACATCAATTTCATCGAGTTAATGGGCTGAAGTAAAACAGACATTATATTTATTGAACTAGATAACTCAAATGAACTTCAGCACTCTGAACACAAACATGATTTTAGGAATGGAGAGGTGTTTCAAAGGGCCTAAAAATAAATTTAAGCAAAAGAACAATGTTTTTCTGTAGAATATGTAATCAATATAAAAAAATTTTTAAAAAAACACGTGTTGACTTTCCTAAACTCTAGCTACTATTTGTAATTTATCTTGACACTAACTTCGAAGCAAAATAATATTAGTGGCAGCTGATGTTTTATTTAAATTAAGCAAATGATTAAGTTTACTAGAATTTTAAACATTTTAATTAACAACAAAGTTAGGAAATCTAAGTCAGATAATAAATAGAATCTAGTATGTTTTTCTGTGAAAACTATAATGGTATAGACATTTCATACTTATTTATCTTTTAAATGTTAGCATAAAATAAAAACAATGTACTAAACATGTTCTCTAAACTTTCATGAACAAATGTCCCTTCGCTAATATGGGAGAAAAAAATGTAACTTCTGACTTAACTAATTTTAGAATCTTAAGTTGAAAAGTCTGTGTTGAACTCCAGATCAAAACAAAACAAAGACCCCCATACCCCCAAATGTGATAGTTTTGCATTCGGGAACACCTATTGAACATTGGCAATTAAGTGTAAAATTAGTTGAACCAAAAAGAATAAAACAGCTAGGAATAAACCTACCTAAAGAGGCAAAAGACCTGTACACAGAAAACTATAAAACACTTATGAAAGAAATCAAAGATGACACAAACAGATGGACAGATATACCATGTTCTTGGATTGGAAGAATCAATATTGTGAAAATGACTATACTACCCAAAGCAATCTACAGATTCAATGCAATCCCTATCAAATTACCAATGGCATTTTTCACAGAATTAGAAAAAAAAATTTTACAATTTGTACGGAAACACCAAAGACCCTGAATAGCCAAAGCAATCTTGAGAAAGAAAAACGGAGCTGGAGGAATCAGGCTCCCGGACTTCAGCCTATACTACAAAGCTACGGTAATCAAGACATGTGGTACTGGCACAAAAACAGAAATATAGATCAATGGAATAGGATAGAAAGCCCAGAGATAAACCCATGCACCTATGGTCACCTAATCTATGACAAAGGAGGCAAGGATATACAATGGAGAAAAGACAGTCTCTTCAATAAGTGGGGCTGGGAAAACTGGACAGCTACATGTAAAAGAATGAAATTAGAACACTCCCTAACACCATACACAAAAATAAACTCAAAATGGATTAAAGACCTAAATGTAAGACTGCACACTATAAAACTCTTAGAGGAAAACAGAGGAAGAACACTCTTTGACATAAATTGCAGCAAGATCTTTTTTGACCCATCTCCTAGAATAATGAAAATAAAAACAAAAAAACCCAAATGGGACATAATTAAACTTAAAAGCTTTTGCACAGCAAAGGAAACCATAAAGAAGACGAAAAGATAACCCTCAGAATGGGAGAAAATATTTGCAAACGAAGCAACTGACAAAGGATCAATCTCCAAAATATGCAAACAATTCATGCAGCTCAATATCAAAGAAACAAACAATCCAATCAAAACATGGGCAGAAGATCTAAATAGACATTTCTCCAAGGAAGACATACAGATGGCCAAGAGGCACATGAAAATATGCTCAACATTGCTAATTATTAGAGAAATGTAAATCAAAACTACAAGGAGGTATCACCTCACACCAGTCAGAATGGCCATCATCAAAAAATCTACAAACAGGGCTTCCCTGGTGGCGCAGTGGTTGAGAATCTGCCTGCCAATGCAGGGGACACGGGTTCAAGCCCTGGTCTGGGAAGATCCCACATGCCACGGAGCAACTGGGCCCGTGAGCCACAATTACTGAGCCTGCGCGTCTGGAGCCTGTGCTCCGCAACAAGAGAGGCCGCAATGGTGAGAGGCCCGCGCACCGCGATGAAGAGTGGTCCCCACTTGCCGCAACTAGAGAAAGCCCTCGTACAGAAACGAAGACTCAACACAGTCATAAATAAATAAATAAATAAATAAAAGAACGTGAATTTCTTTAAAAAAAAATCTACAAACAATAAATGCTGGAGAGGGTGTGAAGAAAAGGTAACCCTCTAGCACTGTTGGTGGGGATGTAAATTGATACAGCCACTATGGAGAGCAATAGGGAAGTTCCTTAAAAAACTAAAATTAGAACTACCATATGACCCAGCAATTCCACTACTGGGCATATGCCCAGAGAAAACCATAATTCAAAAAGACACATGTACCCCAATGTTCACAGCAGCACTACTTATGATAGCCAGGACATGGAAGCAACCTAAATGCCCATTGACAGATGAATGGATAAAGAAGATGTGGCACATATATACAATGGAATATTACTCAGCCATAAAAAGGAACGAAACTGGGTCATTTGTAGAGATGTAGATGGACCTAGAGTCTGTCATACAGAGTGAAGTAAGTCAGAAAGAGAAGAACAAATATTGTATATTAACTCATATATATGGAATCTAGAAAAATGGTCCAGATTAACGTATTTGCAGGGCAGGAATAGAGACGCAGATATAGAGAATGGACGTGTGGACACGGGGGGAAGGGGAGGGTGGGATGAATTGGGAGATTAGGATTGACATATATACACTACCATGTTTAAAGTATATAGATAGTTAGTGGGAACCTGCTGTATAGCACAGGGAGCTCAGCTCGGTGCTCTGTGATGACCTAGGTGGGTGGGATGGGGGCAGGTGAGAGGGAGATCCAAGAGGGAGGGGATATATGTATACATATAGCTGATTCACTTCATTGTGCAGCAGAAACTAACACAACATTGTAAAGCAATTATACTCCAATAAAAAAATTAGCTGAACCATATAGATTTATTACTTTGATAGCTTCATCAAGCATTTTCTGAAATTTGGTAGCAGTCTATCAAAAACACACATCTGGCTACGATATAATTATAAGTAAAAATTAATATTAATAAATAATAAAGATATATGTTATAATTATGCATTTATAGCCAATTTGGGATAATACTGGTGTATAAAACCTGGCACAAATTGGCTAACTTTGAAAAGTATCCAAAAGTTTTAAAAATCAGTAAAGAAGATATTCAAAAGAATTTAGTTTTTTTGTTTAAATCATTAGTTTGAAAAAGATCAATTTTAGTAGAAATAAGTTTACAACAATACTAATGAATTTAAGATGTGGCATTTTATTGTCTAATTATTGTTTAATTATTTGGATTCGAGCATAAATATGACCAAACTTTTTTCCATCATTTAATTCCTCAAAGGCCCATCTAAAATAAATTATGTTGGACTTAGTAAACTTTCACTGATAATAACTGTTTGTCTTAACCCCTAGAGCTGAACCCTAACCCAAATGGAGAAATGTAAATGGATCCTATCTACATGTAAGACCTATCCAGACATGAAAAGCAGGAGGCGGTTTAAAGACACCTCAAGTGAGAGTTAAAAATAACTGTCTTCGATCAATGCACTGTGTCATTGAAAAGAAGTTTAACTAAATCACTAGTTATGGAAAACCTGAACGAAACTGGGTATTTTCATTTATCAGTGATAAATACAATATATTTTTATTGTATCTTCCAATAAAAATTGTTGTATTGTTTTTATAAAAAACAAAAAAAGCCATTATTTGGCTGGTTGCTTCCTAATATACCTAACCAAACAACCAAGCTACCAAGAAAACTTGAAATATTAATGTTCGTGCCATTTTTTCCTGCTCTTCCAGATATGTGAACTTCCCTCCTACTTAATCAGAAAGAAATCATATTATCATAAGAAAAATTAAGATTGCCGTAAATGTTTTCATTTTTTATCCTCTAAAACAAACCTAGATCACAGACAATAATTTTGGAAGCCAAATTTTTCATTTTTAAGACAGGGACTTGCTTAGATAAAAGGCACTTGACAATCAAAAGCCTGGTATTTGAAAAAACTCGAGTTTATGCCATTTCAAAAGACTGGAGAGAGAATCAACAAAAGCTTAGTAATCTTTAGGAAGGGACTGGAGGAGGGTCCCTGAGCTGGGGAGGAGGGGAATAGTTGACACAGCAGGACTGAGTAGAACTGCAGGAGCTGCCAAGGACGGCATCAGATCTGGTGGAGGAGGAGTGGGATAGGAGATCAGTTACAGAAAGACTATTGAAATGTATTATTTATAGCATCAGAAAGCTGCACAAATGCGAACTGATCCTTGTAGACTATACATTATCATAGGCCTTTGAGTGAGGTGTGCCTATGTAAGTAGCCATGCTCACTGTTTTTATCACTGAGATCCATCCATGACAGCTCTCTGCACCATTTAAAGATTCGCCAGCTGAAATCAGAACTACTCATGATTGACTTGCTCAGCCCTACTTCATCTGCCTATGTAGACAAATCTCTTTCAGTAATATGTCATAGTTGTGAGGTTCCCAAAACAGAGGGTGGGATCCTGGATATCCAAATGAAGTGTGGAATTAATAGTTATGACTGCTTAGAAGGGAAACCATTTCTAAACTTTCCAGCCCTCGAATGTGTATAAGTCCAAAGCAGTAGTTACAATTTATTACCACTCCAATTGCAGTTATTTATTTTACATGTTACCATACAAGTGAATGAATCATGTGGTAACTGGGCAGTACAAAGAAGAGAGTGGACACTCATCTGAGATAGATTTTTTTTAAGATTGAGTCAGAATTCTTGAAAGATGAGTAAGAATTTGTGTCTTGAGCCAGAATACTGGCTTGGGCAGGTACACCTAACATTAAAAAATTGATATTTAAAGCATCAACATACTGAAAAACATACCATCATTAGGGATGAATTGAAGGATTAATGATGAGGGCGTACAGAAAAGAAACTCATACTTGAGAAATGGGGAATTTCTATATCATCAAGGAGCTTGTGTCATCCTAAGTCTATCAGATTTTATTCTATAGGTCAAGGGATGTCACTGAGGAATTTTAAAGAGGTGAGTGAAATGATAAGTTTTGCATTTTAGAAAGATCACTCTGGCAAGATGAAGGATGTTTAGACAGAAGGAAGACCTTTGATATTTTATAGCCCTTGAGTCTTGCTTGAATTGTAAGTAGAACAAAGATACATGATCTTTTGGATATACCTGTAAGTAATTATTGAGAAAATTCTTCAATCAATAATTTTAATATTTTGCAATAATTTATGTTCTATATTTTGTTTTTTATTAACATCATTTTTTCCTTATGGATTTCTTGGTGTCCTTTTGTCAATCTTTAATCCTTGTGAAACATAAAACGTTAAGTTTTACACCTAGTATATACCCAGGCACATGCTGACAGGCAAGAGGAGAGAAAGATAATGTTAATTGACCACTTATTATTTAATAAGTACTGTGATAGGTACTTTTCATTTACAACTGCCTAAGCGATAGTAGGTGAGAAATAGTTAAATAGGAACAAAAGCTCAGCTGCTCTAGCCAGGGATAAACAGTTACTGGTTTTGTAGAAAATATATGGTGGTGTTTGCTTTTCAGCCTGAAGGGATTATATATTTCATTTTGGACCACAATCAGAAAATAAACTTTTCCTATCAAAGGATTTTTAAAATTCCTTCAGATGGCACAGCACGTAAAAAATGCTTTTTGTTCTGGTGAACTAGTGAATATAGCATGTGTACATAAGACACCAAGTTCTTAAAACAGAAAAGAAAACACACTTATAGACCCATATAGAGAGAAACATATCAGTAACAATAATTTGTTTGCAGAGGGCAGGATAACAGAATTAGAATATCCTAGAAGAAGAGTCATCAACACAGCATAGTTGAAAAAGACAAGAAACAAGTAATCAAGAGTGTACAGTAAAAGAGTCTCAACTTTTAGTCAAGGACCTTCAGCTGCTCCTTCATGAGGGGTAACGGTAAAGGTCAATGAACCCTTGGCTGGAAGGTATTCGCTCTTGCTGTTTCTAAGTAAGGCCAGATTAAGCTATTTCTCTTTAACAGAGGTTTTGTTAGTCCAAAAAAATCCTTTGTTGTCTATACATCTCTTAGTCAAACATGCCATTCAAATATCATCCTACATAGGTAAGTGGCCTGGATGATCCTTTTCTTTTAATCAAGATTTTTATTTCTGGATAGAAGCATGGTAAATCATATCCCTTCCAGATTTTTTTTACTCAATAAAGCAGATTATTTCATATTCCATTAATTTACATGAGCATTCTACAAGATGAATTTTTTTTACCCACATTTTACAAAAAAAAATGAATTTTGGAAAGTATTATGCTTCTTAATCAAGACCATATATCCCATAAGTAGTAGAGATAGGAAGTAAATATAAAACTGGGTAATTTGGGCTTCCCTGGTGGCGCAGTGGTTGAGAATCTGCCTGCCAATGCAGGGGACACGGGTTCGAGCCCTGGTCTGGGAAGATCCCACATGCCGCAGAGCAACTGGGCCCGTGAGCCAAAACTACCGAGCCTGCGCATCTGGAGCCTGTGCTCCGCAACAAGAGAGGCCACGATAGTGAGAGGCCCGCGCACCGCGATGAAGAGTGGCCCCCGCTCGCCGCAACAAGAGAAAGCCCTCGCACAGAAACGAAGACCCAACACAGCCATAAATAAATAAATAAATAAATTTATATTAAAAAAAAAAACTGGGTAATTTTAAATCACATAGGTCTTTTTCTATAATAATTTTAATCTAGATATGCATCATATCTGTGAATGTTTTCTCTTTTTTTTAACATCTTTATTGGAGTATAATTGCTTTACAACGGTGTGTTAGGTTTTGCTTTATAACAAAGTGAATCAGCTATACATATACATATATCCCCATATCTCTTCCCTCTTGCGTCTCCCTCCCTCCCACCCTCCCTACCCCACCCCTCTAGGTAATCAAAAAGCACCGAGCTGATCTCCCTGTGCTATGCGGCTGCTTCCCACTAGCTATCTGTTTTACATTTGGTAGTATATATATGTCCATGCCACTCTCTCACTTTGTCCCAGGTTACCCTTCCCCCTCCCCGTGTCCTCAAGTCCATTCTCTAGTAGGTCTGCCTCTTTATTCCTGTCCTGACCCTAGGTTCTTCAGAACCATTTTTTTTTCTGTTAGATTCCATATATATGTGTTAGCATATGGTATTTGTTTTTCTCTTTCTGACTTCCTTCACTCTGTATGACAGACTCTAGGTCCATCCACCTCACTACAAATGACTCAATTTTGTTTCTTTTTATGGCTGAGTAATATTCCATTGTATATATGTGCCACATCTTCCTTATCCATTCATCTGTTGATGGACACTTAGGTTGCTTCCATGTCCTGGCTATTGTAAAGAGAGCTGCAATGAATGTCAATGTTCTATTAAACTCCTCACTGAACTGAAAGTGGTATTGGTGTGTGAAAGGGATACATAAGGATAAAAGTGAGAGAAAATTATTTCAGTTCTGCATTCAACAAATATATATTTAGTGCCCATTATATACCAGGTTCAGTCTAAAAGACTGTCCTGGAGATCATGATGAAATGAAGGCTGGATCCTGTGCATGAGAGTTGGTGTTTGCTAAGAAGAATGGGTAGGAACATTTAGCATACGAGAATGGAGTCTTCTAGGTGAGAATGAGATGTAGTTCTTAAGGAGATATGCCAAAGTACACCGGTTTCCTAGAAACTAGAGTTGACAGATCTTGGTGGCATAACAAGACATTTCCTTTAATGACTATGTTCTTACAGAGAGAGGATGGATATAGAGGTGGGTGAAGTCTAAGGTTTTGAAATGTCAATGTTTTCCAGTTCTCTGTTAGTATACTGTGATGTATTCTTAGAGTAGTTTCCTTGAATACTTCTTTGGACCAAATTAATTACCAAATCAATCAAGAAACAATGTTTCAATGCCTACCTAAGATGGTATCATGAAAGAAACCCAATTTTCTAAGCTAATGAAATAGCACACTTAGGGGTTGCCAAAATTTTACCATTTCTTTCAACATTTTTTTTTTTAAAACGAGCCATTCTGTTTTTTTGAAGTTTTAAAATGAAAGTTTTCAATCACATCGAAAAACCTGAAATAATCTTACAATGAACACCACATACCCTCCATCTACATCCTATAATTACTGTTTTTCTCTGCACACTTTACCACATATCTATCCATCCCCCATCAACCTGTCAATTCATCTTATTTAAATGATGCAATTCCAAGGATATTGCATACATTCATACACATCACCCCTAAACTCTTCAGCATGCATATTATTAACTTGAGATTAATATTTGTTTAGGCCCTTTTTCTTACTTTATTCCGATGTAATTTATGTACAATAATCTGTACATATTTAAAGCGCATTTGATAAGATTTGATACATACATATATGCATATATCATAACCCATCACTGCAGTCAAGATAGTGAAAATTCTCTTCATCCACAAAGATTTCCTAATACTACTTTGAAATCCATTCCTCTCTGTACTCCCTAGACAAACACTAACCTGTCTTTGTCACTATAGATTATTTTTCATTTTCTACATGTTTATACAAATGGAATCATACAGTATGTACCATTTTGTCTATCTACCTTCATTTGCCACAGTGTTTTTGAGATTCATCCATGTTATTTCATCAATGGTTTGTTTCTTTTTAATGCAGAGTAGTATTTCATTGTACAAATATACTATAATTGGTTTATCCACGCTCCTGTTGATGGGCAACTTGACTGTTTCCAGTTTTGAGGCTAATATGAATAAAGCTGCTTGACTATTCTAGAACTAGACCTTTATAATCGTACACTTTGATTTTCTTGGGTGAATACATAGAAGTGTGCTGATGGGTCATAGGTAGGTGTCTATTGTTTTATTAAAAAAAACTGCCAGAACTTTGCCCAAAGTGGTTGTACCATTTTATAATCCCAATATTAGTGTAAGAAAGTTCTGGTTGCTCCACATTCTCATCAGCATTTGGTGACGTCCAGTCTTTTTTTTTTTTTTTTTTTTTTCAGTCTTTTTAATTTTAGCCACTTTGGTAGGTTTGTGGTGGTATCTCCTTTAGTTTTAATTTGTATTTCCCTAATAATAATTTCTAAAATAATCTATAGTGACTAGTGATGCTGAGCACCTTTTCAAGGGAATTCATATACCTTGTCAGTATCAGTGTCAAATCTTTTGTTTATGTTATAATTGAATTGTGCCTTTATTACTGACTTACAGATATTCTTCATATATTCTGGCTACCAGTGATTTAACAGATATCTGCTTCTTGACTATCTTCACCCAGTCTGTGGATTGTGTATTCATTTCATTAACAGGATCTTTTGATGAGCAGAACTTCTTAATTTTCTAATTAAAAAAATCAAAGTTTCTAATTTATTACTTTTAAAAATTTTATGTTTATCCCTTTCTGTGTTCTAAGAAACCATTGTCAATACACAAGTCATGAAAATATTTTCCTATGTTTTCTCATAAAAAATTTATAATTTCAACATTTACATTTAGGTATGTGAGCCATCTGAAATTAATTTTGGGGTATGATGTGAAGGAGGGGCCAAGGTGGAATTTTTTAACATATTGATGTCTGGCTGTTCCAGGAAGATTTGTTTCACTATTTATTTCACTAGATTGCTTCGGTGTTTTTGTCAAAAAAATCAAGTAACCATACGCATGTGGGTCTTTTTCTAGGCTCTCTATTCTGTTGCATTATTATAGTTCTAACCTAGTATCAGTACTACACTTTGATTACTGCAGTTTACAATATGTTTTGAAATCAAGTAGTATAAATTCTGCAAATATTTTTTACAATTACTTTGTATACTGTTGTAAGTTTTCAAATTTTAAACTCCATTATTCAAAACTATTTATTAAAAGTATTTAAGACAGTAATTAACATTTTAAAGATTTTTTTAAAATTAACTCTTTATAAACCATATTTAAATCATGAAAACTAAAGATCTGAGAAAAGCATCCACTGACGTGTCCAGGAGGTTTGTATTTTTTTTTAAATTATTTCTCTTTTATTTTTTTAATTTTTTTTTTTTTTGGATGTGCTGGGTCTTTTGTTGCTGCGCGGGGGCTTTTCTCTAGTTGAGGAGAGCGGGGGCCGCTCTTCGTTGCAGTGTGCGGGCCCCTCATTGGGTGGCTTCTCTTGTTGCAGAGCACGGGCTCTAGGCACGCGGGCCTCAGCAGCTGTGGCACGCAGGCTCAGTAGTTGTGGCTCACGGGCTCTAGAGCGCAAGTTCAGTAGTTGTGGCGCACGGGCTTAGTTGCTCTGTGGCATGTGGGATCCTCCCAGACCCGGGCTCGAACCCGTGTCCCCTGCATTGGCAGGCGGATTCTCAACCACTGCACCACCAGGGAAGACCCCAGGAGGTTTGTTCTTGTTGTTGTCTTTTAATTATTTGTTTTATAGTTGGGAAAGGAAATAAAGAGTTTGGGATTGGGACAGTAGCCCAGATGACAAATGAGAGGACAAAAAGGAAGGGATGAGTTTGTCTCACACTGAGACCCAAGGGATAGGATTTTTGCCCCTTTGGGGAAAGGGATTACAGGAAGAAATTAACAGAATTTATTTTGAAAGATTTAGGACACAATCAAAGCTACTTTAGGGCCAAAAAAGGAAAATATTCTACCGCCTGTTCATTAAGAAAATGTTTTGCCCTGTGGAAGAACACATTTTTAAAATGTTAATAGTAAGTGTTCATAGGGATGTAGGGAAACAGTCTCTCTGATGCACTATTGAGGGATAGTAAATGAATTAATCCTTTTGGGAAGACAATTTAACAGCATGTTATTAAAATGTTAAGGTACATATCATTTGACCCAACAGTCCCTCTTTTGAAACCTTATTTAAAGAATTACCCATATGTGTACACAAATATGTACACACAAGTACCTTCATCATTTTAATGTCTGTAATAGCAAAAAAGAGAAAGCCATTGTTATGAGTTGAATTGTGTCCCCCCCCAGAAGATATGTTGGAGCTCTAACCCCCAGTACCTCAGACTGTGACCTTATATGGAAATAGGGTCCTTATAGTTAAGATGAGGTCATACTCTAGTATGATGGGCCCCTAATCCAATATGACCAGGGTCCTTATAAGAGAGGAGAACACCTTGTGAACACAGGCATACACAGGGAGAAGATGATGTGGAGACAAAGAGGGAGAAGAAGGCCATGTGCCTGGAATCATGCATCTACAAGCCTAGGAACACCAAGGATTGCCAGTAAACACCAGAAACTTGAAGAGGCAAGAAAGGATTATCCATTAGAGCTTTCAGAGACAGTGTGGCCCTGCTGACACCAGGATTTCACACTTAAAGCCTCCAGACTGTGAGGCAATACATTTCTCTTGTTCAAAAAAAAGAAAAAGACCTAAGAGGAAAAATTGGTGCTTTTACTTATTATAATTAATGCCAAATTTCACAGGTGTCACTTCTGACATTATTGAGAATGGCTATCTCACTGTTAATTTCATTTCTGTTTTATTCTCTGCCTTTTTCTTCTAATTCTATTGTAAAGTCTATCCTTACTTTTAAAAATTAATCATCCAGCAAAACCATTGTTCTAAATGGGACATCTTTCTTCTTAATAGGAAGTCTATTCATTTATTTTTTTCTGTCGACATTTTCTCTTTCACATCTTAATTCTTCTGTTTAATCACTATTTAGTTATATGTTCTTTTTATGTCAGTTCAGCCTGGTTCTTCTGTGCTTTACAGTATCAGTTAATTTATTTTGGTTTCCAACCTACTGTGTTTAAGGAGAGCAAAGTTAAAAACAATATTGTAGAATATTTGGGAAATAGTGCATGAAACTGTAGTAGTTAAATGATAACACTGATTTTATGGAAACACAATGAAAAAAGGAATGAACACTCATGTTATCTATGACATGTTAATAGCAGGATTTCACAGGAACTTAAGTTCCACCCATGTCTTAGAACTGTTAAAACGTCAAGCAAATATATCATAAACAATGAGCTTTAAAATTTTCAGCAATTTAAGTGGAGTTAGAGGTGAACTCATTTTTTTTGGTCATGAATTTCACTCAATATATCTAGTTGCCAACATAATTAACTCACTTATTTTCTAGTAATCTGGATATCACTGAGTTTTAAACACTTGGATCTAGATGAGATTGTCATAACTCTGTATTTTTGCTTTACAGTTGGAAAGGCTGATTGTTTATTTTTTTAGCAGTGAGAACTGAGAAGCAATGAAAAAGTTTAAGGGTCTATTTCTTGTTTTCCTTCCCCAACATCACCATGTATGAGATGATTTTCAATTAGATTTTATTAATAGATGTGTTAAAACAATTTTAATGTTTCTAGTAAGCTATTTAATAGCATATTTCATCCTTGAATTTTAGGGTAACATCAAAACATGAATAATCTGGGAAAATATCATATTATTTTATGGGAGCAGGAAAATCTTTATTGAGATCTCAGAACTAATATTTGTACCATGCACTATGCTCAGTGAAAGAAAGCATTCAAATAACAGAAAACAGAGAATATTTTCATTTAGAAAAGCTTCATTTGTTGTTCCCTCTTTGAATAATTTTCTAAGTGGAAGTAGTAAGAGTTAAATAATCTCTCTTTAAATTATATATTGTGGTGGTTTTAAAAATATATTCACAATTTTTTGATACTTCTCTGTTGAAAAGGTGGAGCATATAATTCCCCTTTTCTTGAATGTGGGTCATTTAGAAACTCTGTCCTAATGACAGGAAAACCTTACAAGTGATTGTTGATGACTTCCAAGTTTAGGTAGGTTATTAAAAGAAAATAGATTCCATTTTAAGTTTTCTCTCTCTCTCTCTCTCTCTCTCACACACACACACACACACACATTCACTCACTCTCACTCACTCTATTTCTCATCATTTGCCCCACAAAAAGCAAACTTCTATTTATGAGCAGTCCTATGGAAAGGCCACATGACAAGGAACTGAGGCCTCAGGCCAACTGCCAGTGAGGAACTCAGACCTGCCAGCAACCACATAAGTGAGCTTGAAAGTGGATTCCCCAGCTTTCATCAAACCTTGAGATAGCTATAGCCTGGCCAACAACTTGACTACAACCTTGTAAGAGACCAAGAGCCAGAAATACCTAGCTAAACCAATCCCTCAGAAAGTGTGTGAGATAATCAATATCGGTTGTTTTAAGGTGCTAAATTTTGGGATACGTTGTTACGCAACAGTAACTAATGTGTGTGTGTGTTTGCATATACAGTCATACCTCATTTTATTGCACTTTGCAGATACTGTGTTTTTTTACAAATTGAAGGCCTGTGGCAACCCTGAGTTGTCAGATGATGGTTAGCATCTTTTTGCAATAAAGTACTTTTTAATTAAGGTATGTACACTGTTTTTTTAAAAAATCATACTGCTATTGCACACTTAATAGACTACAGTAGAGTACATATGAAAGCAAGTCGCTTTATTGCAGTATTTGCCTTATTGCTATGGTCTGGAACTGAACCTGCAATATCTCTGAGGCATGCCTGTATATATAGAAAGGGACGGGGAAGGAGAAGGAGAGAGAGACAGACAGAGGCAGAAACAGAGGCAGAGAGACAGAGAGGAATATTTTTCACAAATAAAATGAGATTTTGGACAAGGAGAATTCTAAAAATACAATATGTAATAATACCTATGTCTGTTTTAATCCAGTAGATAGAGATGATCGTGGAAACAAATAGTGTGCCTACTACCTAAATATCCCTAATGAAATATGAACAATTCGATAATAAAATGATTCCATGTGGTTAGCAATGAAAGATGTTTCATACCTGAAATACCCAGATGGAAATGGTGAAATTAACATAATTATAATACTTTCAGCCTTAGAAACCATATAGTTCCATCTACTGTTTTTTTTTAATTAGGTGAAGATATTAAAAAGCATTGATGGTTTCCACTCTAAGAAATTCACTGTTTGCCTAAATTTGGACTAGGTAACACCTATCTTAAGTTTGCTCAAAACACACTTTTAGACTATTTTTATATTAATCTGTGAATAGAAATCAAGAATATTTCCATATTAAACAAATACTTACAAATATCTTGAATATAAGATTCACCAAAAATACTTGCCAGTTAGTATCTTATATTTTTAACAAAGCTAGATTTATTTTGTAATATAAATACCAGTATTTTGTCTAGATAGAATAAGAATCACCTAAAACACATTTACTATAATTTCATCAGAATAAGCCTGATTATGTAAGTGTGTAAATTTCAGTAAAGTTATAATTGAAAAACAAACATGAAAAAGGTCAAACTGTTACTATTTCCTTACTCTTCAATGTTTATACAGTTTCATGTGTTGTTTCTCTGCTTTTGCAGCTCTACCTTATGCAGACGTCTCAAGGGTTCCTACTGATGAACAGAAAGACAAAAACCCAGGGATACTATTACATTTAAATTTATGTTTTGAGTCTGAATTACTGTGGATTTCAACTCCCTTGTAAAAAAAAAAAATCTTGGAAACTTTTGTGGCCTGCTGATTTTTAAATTATTGCCATATTCATTATACATAGCAGATGTAAAAGCTCCTAATATAGATATATATTTGGAGATATATATCTCCAAACACTCTTGTTTGTACCAAACGATTCCAAAACTGCTATTGCAGATAAGTAAGAGTAATATAATTTGCAGATACAAGGTTTAATACTGTCACAGTAATGCATTACAAAATAGAAGTCCTCTGGTTCATTAACAGGATTTTGGGCTCCTTTTAGCACCTTGACATTGTGTAAAGGCTTTTCTCTTCATTAAAGTCTATGGTGATGAGTAAAATATAAGGTTTTCAAGGATTAAATATACACTAATATATCCTATCACTTCCTAAGTTATTTCAAATTTTTACTAAAAATACAATTAAGGAGATAATAAACAGGTAATCTTTATTTGAAATTCCACAAAGAGAAACTCGGTTGTTATCATTATGGCTCATTGTTTCAATTGGTTAATACTCTTTATTTGGCAAACCATAAATTTGATGGACACTAATTGTTCCAAAATAGACTTTATGGTCTGTCATGTCATTAAGAGTTCAGCACATTTCTATTAATCAGCTAGAATCCCTAGTAAAAAGCACATTAATTACATGTGCTAATGATAACGAATTGAAGCATGGAACCAGTACTAGTGACTATAGAGAATTACAACAAAGATTTAGCAAATTTAGAAGAAGGAGAATTTTAGCACTATATGTACCTATATATTATGTTTTTCCTCTTTGATATATTGTAATTTTATTTGACTGCAAGACACAATAATTAACTTAAGTGTGTGGAAGTTCATGAACATGAGAAACTCTCTCTTTAGAGTACTTTTTTCACTTTCTAGTCATTCTTTAATGGTTAATTTCCTTGAATGTTCTTTCTGTCCTATACGTGGCTTTCAGTTACTTACCCTCTTACCATTAGGGCTGCAGGTATCTTATAAAAGGTATTTGCGGCTCTCTTTTAGGGGATGAGGAAATATTTCCAAACTCAGACTTACATATTCTAATATCATTCCCATTTCCAATTTATTGTTTAGTCTGTTTTCTATATATTGGGTTTGATTCTTCATGTTGATGCCTCAAGTGGACTTTCTGCCTGAATTTCCATTATAGTTTTGTCCTGATACTGTTTTTGCATTCATTCATACATTCTTTCAGGATCCATTATTCTTTTCATTCAATTGACATATATTTATTGATTTCTATGATGTATCAGATACAGTACAAATGAAGAAGACACTAACATCAATGAACAGGGCAGAAATAATCATTAGTTTTATGACACTTCAGCGAAAAAAAAATCATTTCACAAACATAATTAATTAATTTAAGTGGTAATGTGTGCTATGAAGGAAAACAGCAGAGAAAACTGAGATTATAATGTTGGGGTAATAATCAAAATATACAAGGGAAGAAAAATCTTTACTATAAAAATGATAGTTAGGCAAATACAATTATAAGTAGTAGGAATTAACCACAGGTAGGAAATAAGGAAAGGGGAAAAATCCAGGCAAAGGAAGTAACATATTAGAAAGCCTTGGTAGGCACAAACCTGTTGGAGAAACTAAAAATTGGTAATGTGTATGAAGCATAGGGAGGGAGGGAGATAACAGAAAAAGATGAGGCTGAAGAATTACAAAGTAGTTCAGATCATGTAGTGATTTGTAGGTCATGTTACGGATTTTGGATTTTATTCTAAGTGCATTTAGCTGATGGGAGGCTAGCATAGTAAAAAATAACGTAGTTAGTAATGTTTTTTAGATTTCTTTCATAATTTACTTTAAAACTGTGATCTCAGAAAACTGCATTTCTAATGAGGATATTAAATATAAAAATAGCTAAATAGCTCTAAGGATCCAAGCCTGAGTCAGTTGCTTTGGTACTCATCTGTTACAGAATCAACGTCAGATATTTATTAAATAAACTTCAAGCATCATTGCTTATAGCAAGGTTAATATAGATAGTTTAGTGATTTTATTGGCAGTTACCATTTACAATGGCATACGTAAATTCTATAACTGTGAATAAAGATTTTTTTAAGTGTTCAAGATTTGTAAAGTATTAAGCATTTAAAAAATAAAAATAAATGGATAACATCATAGTTAATGGTGAAAAACTCAAAGTTTTCCCATTAAGATTAGAGTGGGATGTTCCCTCTTACCATTCCTTTTCAACATCATACTGGAAGTTCTAGCTAATGCAGTAAGAAAAGAAAATAAAAGGTATACAGATTGGGAAGGAAGAAATAAAAGTGTCTTTGTTCAAATACAATATCATCTGTGTCAAAAATCTGAAATAGTCAACCAAAAACTCCTGGAACTAATAAGTGATTATAGCACGGTTGTAGGATACAAAGTTAATACACAAATTAATTCATTTCCTTTATACCAGAAATGGCCCAGTAGAATTTGAAATTTAAAACACAATGCCATTCTAGCCCTCCCTGCAAAAAAAGAGAAATACTTAGGTTTAAATGTAACAAAATATGTATAGGATCTATATGAGGAAAACCACAAAACTCTAATGAATTAAATCAAAGAAGAATTAAATAAATGGAGAGATGTTCCATGTTTATGGATAGAAAGACTCAATATTGTCAAATATCTGTTGTTTTGAGCGTAATCTATAAATTAAATGCAATTCCAATAAAAATCCCAGCCAGTTGTGTTGTAGATATCTACAAACAGATTCTAAATTTCATATGGAGAGTCAAAAGACCCAGATTAGCCAACACAATATTGATGGAAAACAAAGTTGGAGGACTGACACTAATTGACTTCAAGACTTACTATATAGCTATAGTAATCAAAATACTGTGTTCTCAGCAAAGAACAGACATATAGATGAATGGAATAGAAGAGAGAGCTCAGAAATAGACCAACATATACATAGTCAACCTATCTCTGACAAAGAGGTCAGGCAATACAATAAAGACTCTTTTCAACAAATGGTGCTGGAAAAACTGGACATACATACATTTAAAAAAAAAAGTGCCTAGACACAGATTTTACACCTTTCACAAAAATTAACTCAAAGTGGTTCACAGACCTAAATGTAAAATGCAAAATTATAAGAGTCCTAGAAAATAACACCGGAAAAAATCCAGATGACTTTGAGTCTGATGATGTTTTTAGAAATGACACCTAAGACTCAATTCATTAAAAATAGAAACAAAAAAAAAAACACCACCAACAAAATAAAAATAGATAAGCTGGACTTCATTAAAATTAAAAACTTCTGTTCTGATTAAAATATTATCAAGAGAAGTAGAAGACGAGGCATAGAATGGGAGAAAACATTTTCAAAAGACACATCTGACAAAGGATGCTATTCAAAATAAACACAGAACTCTTCAAACTTAACAGTAAGAAAAGAAACAATTCAGTCAAAAAATGGTACAAAGACCTTAACAGGCACCTCCTCAAAGAAGATATAGAGATAGCAAATAAGCATATGAAAAGATTTTCCATATCATATGTTATCAGGGAAATGCAAATTTAAACAACAATGAATTATCATTATATACCTAAGAGAATGGCCAAAATCCAGAACACTGAAAAAAAAAAACAAAAAACAAATGCTGTCCAGGATGTGAGCAAGAGGAACTCTTATTCACTGCTGTTGGGAATGCAAAATGGTACAGTTACTTTGGGAGACAGTTCAGTGGATTTTCAAAAAACTAAACATACTTTTACCATACCATCCAGCAATCACACTCTTTGGTGCCCCAAAATTTGAAGATATACAACTACACAAAAACCTACACATGAATGTTTACTGGAGCTTGATTCATAAATGCCAAAACTTGGAAGCAACCAAAATGTGCTTCAGTAGGTGAATGGATAAGTAATATTTGATACATCCAGACAATAGAATAGTATTCAGGGATAAAAGGAAATGTGCTACAAT
The DNA here is from genome assembly GCF_009873245.2 of Balaenoptera musculus. Lineage (NCBI taxonomy): Eukaryota > Metazoa > Chordata > Mammalia > Artiodactyla > Balaenopteridae > Balaenoptera > Balaenoptera musculus. The sequence goes on from NC_045806.1 coordinate 29,440,752, forward strand.
ACTCCTCCAAAAAACTGTTAGAACTAATAAACAAATTTAGTAAAGTTTCAGGATACAAATTGAACATACAGAAGTCAGTTGTATTTCTATACACTAAGAACAAAATATCTGAAAAATAAATAAAACAATTCCATTCACAATAGCATCAAAAACAATAAGATACTTAGGAATAAATTTAACCAAAGAGGTGAAAAAGATTTGTACACTGAAAACTACAAGACTTTGATGAAAGAAATTAAAGAAGACACAAACAAATGGAAAGATACCCAGTGTTCAGGGATCAGAAGAATGAATATAGTTAAAATGTCCATACTCCCCAAAGCCATCTATAGATTGAATGTGATCACTATCAAAATTTCAATGGCATTTCTTCACAGAAATTAAAAAAAAAATCCTAAAATTTATGTGGAGCCACAAAAGGCCTTAATTGTCAAACCAATTCTGAGAAAGAACAAAGTCAGAGGCAGAATGCTTCCTGATTTTAAACTATAATAGAAAGCTATAGTAATCAAAACAGTATGGTACTGGCATAAAATATAAACACATATATCTCAAGGTAATAAAAGCTATTTACGACAAACCCACAGCCAACATAATACTCAATGGTGAAAAGCTAAAAGCCTTCCTGCTAAAATCTGGAATAAGACAAGGATGCCCACTTTCACCACTTCTACTCAACATAGTATTGGAACTCCTAGCCACAGCAATCAGATAAGAAAACGAAATAATAGGTATCCAACTGGAAGGGAAGAGATAAAATTGTCATTACATGAGGATGACATTATACTATATAAAGAAAACCCTAAGGACTCCACACAAAAACTACTAGAACTGATAACTGAATTCAGCAAGGTAGCAGGATACAAGATTAACATACAGAAACTGGTTGCATTTCTTTACACTAATAATGAAATATCAGAAAAATAAAACAGAAACAAAAACAATCCATTGTAAAATCTCATCCAAAAAAAAAAACAAAACTTAGGAATAAACCTGACCAAGGAGGTGAAAGATTTATACACTGAGAACTATAAAACATTGATAAAGGAAATTGAAGATGGTTCAAAGAAATGGAAAAATATCCCATGCTCTTAGACTGGAAGAATTAATATTGTTAAGATGGTCATACTACCCAATCTACAGATTTAATGTGATCCCTATCAAATTATCCATGACATTTTTCACAGAACTAGAACAAATAATCCTAAAATTTACAAGGAACCACAAAAGACCCAGAATTGCCAACGCAATCCTGAGGAATAAGAACAAAGCTGGAGGCATAAACCACCCAGACTTCAAACAATACTACAAAGCTACAGTAATCAAAACAGCATGATATTGGCACAGAAATAGACCTATGGATCAATGGAACAGAACAGAGAGCCCAGAAATAAACCCATACCCCTATGGTAAATTAATCTTTGACAAAGGAGGCAAGAATATACAATGGAGAAATGGCAGTCTCTTTAGCAAAAGTTGCTGGGAAAGTTGGAGGGCCGCATGTAACTCAATGGAGTTAGAACACTACCTAACACCATACACAAAAATAAACTCAAAATGGCTTAAAGACTTAAATATAATATGACACCATAAAACTCCTAGAGGGAAGGAGTTAAGATGGCAGAATAGGAGGATGCGGAATTTGTGGCTCCTCGCAAGTACACCAAGAATACATCTACAAATGGAACAATTCTCATAGAGCACCTGCTGAACATTAGTGGAAGACTTCCGACACCTAAAAGGATGCAAGAAAGAAGAAAAAGAGAAAAGAGGAATCAAAAAAGGGACTAGCAACCCTGGCAGGAAGCTGAAGGTGAGGGGAGGTCCCCGCACTCAGAAAAACTCCCTCACGGTGGGGAAGTCAGCTGGGACAGAAAAGGACCTTTGGGGGATCAAAGGAGAACACAGCAGATGGTCTGTGGAAGGAAGCACAAAGTAAGAACTGCATGCATCATCTACACCGCAGCTCTGGCACTCCAGATTGAGTCATGAGTCACCTGTTGCGGAGGGGAACTGGGTGCTGGAACGTGGGGTTTGGAGCACGGACCCAGGGAAGGGACAGCTATTGGCTGTGAAAGGACAGCCTGAAGGGACAGGAGTAAGGAGCTCCATAACTGGGAAATTTTGCAGAAAAAGCCCAGGACACCATAGAAGAAAGGTGTCATTGTTGAGAGATGCACAAGGGGCAGAGCCACCATTACAATGCCTTTCCCCACCTGCCGGCCTCTTCAGCCTCCACAGGCACTGGGAGGGGCTCCCATCTGAGCAGGCCTGGCTGCCCCTCAGGGTGGGGTCTCCTCCACCTGCATGGGCTCTGGAGGCCTGAGTGCCACCAATCCCAAAGCCTCCTAGAGGATCAGCCCTGGGTGCCCCTGCCGGGGACAGGAGTCCTCTGATGCTGGCAGGGGTTGAGTGCTAAAATGTGGGGTTGAGAGAATGGATCCAGGGAGAGGAGAGCTGTTGGCTGCATGGATACAGCAGAGGGAACAGGAGTGAGAGGATGTGTGGTCGGGAATGCGCCAAGAGGAAGTGTGGTCTGCCTGGAAAGGGAGGCACCACTGTTGAGAGGGGCGTGGGGGTGGGGCCGCCATTGCCCCCACATGCAAGCTCCTGCCTCCGTGGACACTGGGAGGGACTCCCATCAGAGCAAGCATGCCACAGTCTGTTGCAACTGCCTGCCAGCCCCCGCCACTGCAGGCAACTCACACACACCCCAGTTGTGGCTGCCATACTAGTCCCCAGCCTGAGTAAGTGTGCCCCAATCAGCTGCTGCTTTCACTCCCTCTCGCCTGGGTAAGGAACAGACAACTGAGGGTGGCTCACAGGCAGAGGTGGGGTTAAAACCAAAGCTGAGCCCCAGGGACGGTGTGACTAAGGAAGAGGAATGAAAATCTATCCATGCAGCTGCACAAGCTGTGGATTAAATCCCCACAGCTTGGTAAATTCTGTATCTGTGGAATACCTGAATAGGCAACAAGTGTTCCCCCAATGGAGACCAGTCTAGCTTTCACAGCAGTGGACGTTGGGGGCAAGTACACACAGGAGTCGGGCCAGGTCAGAGTCTGAGCTGAGTGCTCACAGCAGGTCCAGAGAACTACCCAGAGGTACTGGAAGGCCTCCTGGGGAGGAGGGGATTGGCTCTGGCTCACTGTGGGAGCAAGGACACTGACAGAGTAGGCCTCAGGAAAATATTCTTCTTATTATTATTCTTTCTTTGTTTTGTTCACTTGTTGGTATTTTTGCTTTTATTATTTTTTATCTTTTATTTTTACTTAAAAAAATTTTTTATATATTTTTATTTTTCTATTTTTACTTTCCTTTGTTGTTGTTTTATATTTTTTTCTTGTTTTTGTTCTTTGTTTTTTATTTTATTTCTTTTTTTAATTGTTTTTATGTGCATATTTTATCTTCACTTTTTCTTGTTGTTTGCTCTTTGTTTTTGTTTTATTTTTCAGTTTTTGTTTTTGTTACTTTAGTCCTTATTCACTGTTCTCATTTTTGAATTCTTGTTTGTTTGTTCTCTTGTGGTTTTTTTCCCTGTGTTTTTTTCCCCTGTTGTTGCTGCTGTTTGCTGTTGTTTTTGCTATTTGTCTTGGGTTTTGTTTGTCTGTTTCTTCTCTTTTCTTTCTTTTTTCTCTGGCCACACTGTGTGGCTTGCAGGCTCTTGGTTCCCTGGCCAGGGGTCAGGCCTAGGCTTCTGGGGTGGGAGCGCCGAGTCCAGGACACCGGACCTACAGAGAACTCCCAGGCCCAGGGAACATTAATTGGTGACTGTGCTCCTGGAGGTATCCATATCAACACAAAGACCCGGCTCCACCTAACTGCCTGCAGGCTCCAGTGCTGGATACCCCATGCCAAACAATCAGCAAGACAGGAACAAAGCCCCACCCATCAACACACAGGCTACCTAAAATTGTATTATGCTCACAGACACCCCAAAACACACCATCTGACATGGCCCTGCCTTTCAGAGGGAAAAGACTCAGCTCCAAACACCAGAGCGCAGGCACCAGTCCCTCCCAGCAGGAAGCCTAAACAAAGCCCCTGGACCAACCTCACTCACCAGGGGGCAGACAACAGAAGCAAGAGAAATTACGACCCTGCAGTCTGAGGAAAGGAGACCATAACCACAGTAGGTTACACAAAATGAGAAGACAGAGAAATATGTTGCAGACGAAGGAGCAAGGTAAAATCCCACAGGAGCAAATAAATGAAGAGGAAATAGGCAGTCTACCTGAAAAAGAATTCAGAGTAATGATAGTAAAGATGATCCAAGATCTCAGAAATAGAATGGAGGCAGGGATCAAGAAGGTACAAGAAATGTTTAACAAGGACCTAGAAGAACTAAAGAACAAACAGTCAGTGATGAACAACACAATAACTGAAATGAAAAATACACTATAAGGAATCAATAGCAGAACAACTGAGGCAGAAGAACGGATAAGTGACCTGGAAGATAAAATATTGGAAATAACTACCGCAGAGCAGAATAAAGAAAAAAGAATGAAAAGAATTGAGGACAGTCTCAGAGACCTCTGGGACAACATTAAACACACCAACATTTGAATTATAGGGGTCCCAGAAGAAGAAGAGAAAGGGAAAGGGTCTGAGAAAATATTAAAGAGATTATAGTCAAAAACTTCCCTAACATGGGAAAGGAAATAGTCAATCAAGTCCAGGAAGTGCAGAGAGTCCCATACAGGATAAATCCAAAGAGAAACATGCTGAGACACATATTAGTCAAACTAACAACAAATAATACAAAGAAAAAATATTAAAGGTAGCAAGGGAAAACAACAAATAACCTACAAGGGAATCCCCATAAAGTTATTAGCTGATTTTTCAGCAGAAACACTGCAGGCCAGCGTTTCTGGCCAGAAGGGAATGCCAGGAAATATTTAAAGTGATGAAAGGGAAAACCTACAACCAAGATTACTCTACCCAGCAAGGATCTCATTCAGATTCAACAGAGAAATCAAAAGCTTTACAGACAAGCAAAAGCTAAGAGAATTCAGTGCCACCAAACCAGCTTTAAAACAAATGCTAAAGGAACTTCTCTAGGCAGGAAACACAAGAGAAGGAAAAGACCTACAATAACAAACCCAAAACAATTAAGAAAATGGTAATAGGAACATACATATCGATAATTACCTTAAATGTAAAAGGATTAAATGCTCCAACCAAAAGACATAGACTGGCTGAATGGATACAAAAATAAGACCTGTACATATGCTGTCTACAAGAGACGCACTTCAGACCTAGGGACACGTACAGACTGAAAGTGAGAGAATGGAAAAAGATATTCCATGCAAATGGAAGTCAAAAGAAAGCTGGGGTAGCAATATTCATATCAGACATGATAGACTATAAAATGAAGACTACTACAAGAGACAAAGAAGGACACTTATAATGATCAAGGGATCAATCCAAGAAGAAGTTATAACAATTGTAAATATTTATGCACCCAACATAGGAGCACCTCAATACATGAGGCAAATGCTAACAGCCATAAAAGCAGAAATTGACAATAACACAATAATAGCGGTGGACTTTAACACCCCACTTACACCAATGGACAGATGATCCAAACAGAAAATTAGTAAGAAAACACAAGTTAAATGACACATTAGACCAGATAGACTTACTTGATATTTATAGAACATTCCATCCGAAAGCAGCAGAATACACTTTCTTCTCAAGTGCACATGGAACATTCTCCAGGATAGATCGCATCCTGGGTCACAAATCAAGCCTTGGTAAATTAAAGAAAACTGAAATTGTATCAAGCGTCTTTTCTGACCACAACGCTATGAGATAAGAAATCAATTACAGGAAAAAAAAAAACCTGTAAAAAACACAAACGCATGGTGGCTAAACAATATGCTACTAAATAACCAAGAGATCACTGAAGAAGTCAAAGAGGAAATCAAAAAATACCTAGAAACAAATGACAATGAAAACATGATGACCCAAAACCTACGGGATGCAGCAAAAGCAGTTCTAAGAGGGAAGGTTATAGCAAAACAATCCTACCTCAGGAAACAAGAAAAATCTCAAACAACCTAACCTTAAACCTAAAGCAACTAGAGAAAGAAGAACAAAGAAAACCCAAAGTTGGTAGAAGGAAAGAAGTCATAAAGACCAGAGCAGAAATAAACGAAATAGAAACAAAGAAAACAATAGCAAAGATCAATAAAACTAAAAGCTGGTTCCTTGAGAAGATAAACAAAATTGATAAACCTTTAGCCAGACTCATCAAGAAAAAGAGGGAGAGGATTCAAATCAATAAAAATAGAAATGAAAAAGGAGAAGTTACAACTGATACCACAGAAATACAAAGGATCATAAGAGAGTACTACAAGCAACTGTATGCCAATAAAATGGACAACCTGGAAGAAATGGACAAATTCTTAGAAAAGTACAGCCTTCCAAGACTGAACCAGGAAGAAATAGAATATATGAACAGACCAATCACAAGCAATTAAATTGAAATGGTGATCTTCCAATAAACAAAAGTCCAGGACAAATGGCTTCACTGGCAAATTCTACCAAACATTTAGAGAAGAGCTAACACCCATTCCCTTCAAACTCTTCCAAAATTTCCAGAGGGTGGAATACTCCCAAACTCATTCTACAGGGCTACCATCACCCTGATACCAAAACCAAAAAAGATATCACAAAAAAAGCAAATTACATGTCAATATCACTGGTGTACACAGACCCAAAAATCCTCAACAAAATACTAGCAAACAGAATCCAAGAACACATTAAAAGGATCATACAACATGATCAAGTGGGATTTATCCCAGTGATACAAGGATTCTTCAATATATGCAAATCAATCAATGTGATACACCATATTAACAAACTGAAGAATAAAAATCCTATGATCATCTCAACAGATGCAGAAAAAGCTTTCAACAAAATTCAACAACCATTTATAATAAAAATGCTCCAGAGCGTGGGCATACAGTTAACCTACCTCAACATAATAAAGGCCACATATGACAAACACACAGCAAATGATATTCTCAATGGTGAAATACTGAAAGCATTTCCTCTAAGATCAGGAACAAGACAAGGGCGTCCACTCCACCACTTTTATTCAACATAGTTTTGGAAGTCCTAGCCAAGGCAATCAGAGAAGAAAAAGAAATAAAAGGAATCCAAATTAGAAAAGAAGAAGTAAAACTGTCACTGGTTGCAGATGGCATGGTACTATACATAGAAAATCCTAAAGTTGCCACCAGAAAATTCCTAGAGCTAATCAATGAATTTTGTAAAGTTGCAGGGTACAAAATTAATACACAGAAATAGCTAGCATTCCTATACACTAATAATGAAAAATCTGAAAGAGAAATTAAGGAAACAATACCATTTACCACTGCAACAGAAAAGAATAAAATATCTAGGAATAAACCTCCCTAAGGAGGCAACAGACCTATATGCAGAAAACTATGAGGTACTGATGAAAGAAATCAAAAGTGACACAAACAGATGGAGAGATATACCATGTTCTTGGATTGGAAGAACCAATATTGTCAAAAATAATATACTACCCAAAGCAATCTACAGATTCAATGCAATCCCTATCAAATTACCACTGACAGTTTTCACAGAACTACAACAAAAAGTTTTACAATTTTTATGCAAACACAAAAGACCACAAAGAGCCAAAGCAATCATGAGAAAGAAAAACGGAGCTGGAGAAATCAGGCTCCCTGTCTACAGACTATACTACAAAGCTAAAGTAATCAAGACAGCATGGTACTGGCACAAAAACAGAAATATAGATCAATGGTACAGATTAGAAAGCCCAGAGATAAACCCATGCGCCTATGGTCAACTAATCTATGACAAAGGAGGCAAGAATACATAATGGAGAAAAGATAATCTCTTCAATAAGAGGTACTGGGAAAATAGGACAGCAGCATGTAAAAGAATGAAATTAGAACACTCCCTAACACCATACACAAAAATAAACTCAAAATGGATTAAAGACCTAAATGTAAGGCCAGACACTATAAAACTCTTAGAGGAAAACAGAGGAAGAACACTCTTTGACATAAATTGCAGCAAGATCTTTTTTGACCCATCTCCTAGAACAATGAAAATAAAAACAAAAATAAACAAATGGGACCTAATGAAACTTAAAAGCTTCTGCACAGCAAAGGAAACCATAAACAAGGTGAAAAGAGAACCCTCAAATGGCAGAAAATATTTGCAAATGAAGCAACTGACAAAGGATTAATCTCCAAAATATACAAGCAGCTCATGCAGCTCAATATCAAAAAACAAACAACCCAATCAAAAAATGGGCAGAAGATCTAAATAGACATTTCTCCAAAGAACATATACAGATTGTCAACAAACACATGAAAGGATGCTCAACATCACTAATCATTAGAGAAATGCAAATCAAAACTACAATGAGGTATCACCTCACACCAGTAAGAATGGCCATCATCAAAACATCTACAAACAATAAATACTGGAGAGGGTGTGGAGAAAAGGGAAGGGAACCCTCCTACACCGCTGGTGGGAATGTAAATTGACAGCCACTATGGAGAACAGTATGGACCTTAAAAAACTAAAAATAGAACTACCATATGACCCAGCAATCCCACTACTGGGCATATACCCTGAGAAAACCATAGTTCAAAAAGGGTCATGTACCACAATGTTCATTGCAGCACTATTTACAATAGCCAGGATATGGAAGCAACCTAAGTGTCCATCGACAGATGAATGGATAAAGAAGATGTGGCAAATATATACAATGGAATATTACTCAGCCATATAAGGAAAGGAAATTGAGTTATTTGTAGTGTGGTGGATGGACCTAGAGTCTGTCATACAGAGTGAAGTAAGTCAGAAAGAGAAAAACAAATACAGTATGCTAACACATATATATGGAATCTAAAAAAAAAAATGGTTCTGACGAACCTAGGGGTAGGGCAGGAATAAAGATGCAGACCTAGAGAATAGACTTGAGGACATGGGGAGGGGGAAGGGTAAGCTGGGACGAAGTGAGAGAGTGGCGTGGACATATATACACTACCAAACGTAAAATAGATAGCTAGTGGAAGCAGCCACATCGCATGGGGAGATCAGCTCGGTGTTTTGTGACCACCTAGAGGGGTGGGATAGGGAGGGTGGGAGGGAGATGCAAGAGGGAGGGGATATGGGGATATATGTATACATATAGCTGATTCACTTTGTTATACAGCAGAAACTAACACACCATTGTAAAGCAATTCTACTCCAATAAAAATGTTTAAAAAAAAAGAATATTTACTTGATGTGAATATTGTGGACTACAGAGAATACTCTATTAAAAGTATCAAATGTTTTAAATTCCTAACCATAAATACAATTTTAAAGAACATGACAATAAATGATATGAAAAAATCAAAATATAAGACCACATATAAATAATGTTTTCAGAAATAGAAAGTGGTATAATATTTTATTTTAATATATTTAATTGCATTATTGTAACATTTAAATAATCAATATAAACACTTTTAAAATATTTTCACTTAAGGTACAATGGCACAAAAACAGAAATATAGGTCAATGGAACAGGACAGAAAGCCCAGAAATAAACCCATGTACCTGTGTTCAATTAATCTACGGTAAAGGAGGCCAGAATATACAATGGAGAAAAGACAGTGTTTTTTTCATAAGTGGTGCTGGGAAAACTGGGCAGCTACATGTAAAAGAATGAAATTAGAACATTCTCTAACACCATACACAAAAATAAACTCAAAATGGATTAAAGGCCTAAATGTAAAACTGGATACTATAAAACTCTTAGAGGAAAATATAGGCAAAATACTCTTTGACATAAATCACAGCAATATCTTTTCCCATCCATCTACTAGAGTAATGGAAATAAAAACAAAAATAAACAAATGGAACCTAATTAAAATTAAAATCTTTTGCACAACAAAGGAAACCATAAACAAAACAAAAAGACAACTTACAGAATGGAAGAAAATATTTGCAAATGATGCAACCAACAAGGGATTGATCTCCAAAATATATTTTACAAACAGCTCATGCTGCTCAATATCAAAAAAACAAACAATCCAATCAAAAAATGGGCAGACTATCTAAATGGACATTTCTCCAAAGGAGATATACTAATAGCCAAAAGGCAGATGAAAAGGTGCTCAACTTCACTAATTATTAGAGAAAAGCAAATCAAAACTACAATGAGGTATCACCTCACACTGGTCAGAATGGCCGTCATCAAAAAGACTACAAATAATAAATGTCCATTGACAGATGAATGGATAAAGAAGATGTGGTGTATACACACACACACACACACAATGGAATATTACTCAACCATAAAAAAAGAATGAAATAATTCCATTTGCAGCAACATGGATGGACCTAGAGATTATCATACTAAGTAAATTAAGTCAGACAAAGACAAATATCCTATGATATTGCTTATATGTGGACTCTTAAAAAAATGATACAAATGAACTTATATACAAAAGACAAATAGACCCACAGACAGAAAACAAACTTATGGTTACTGAAGGGGATAAGAGGGGAGGGATAAATTAGGTGTTTGGGATTAACATGTACACACTACTATATATAAAATAGATAACCAATAAGGACCTACTGTATAGCACAGTGAACTATACTCAATATTTTGTAATAATCTATAAGGGAAAAGAAACTGAAAAAGAAAAAAAAAAAAAATATATATATATATATATATATAACTGAATCACTTTGCTGTACACCTGAAACTAATACAACCTTGTAAATCAACTATACTTCAATAAAAAATAAATTAAAAAAATGTTTATATAAGTAGCACATATTTTTATAAATAATTTTACCTTTGAAAATTTGTTTGAATAAATTTTTAATGTGTCCATTGACATAATAAAACTGATTTTCTGGTTGATAATTTATTGCCTCCATTCATTTTCAAAAGTGTCCTACTTGTTAATAATAAATCGTATGACCAACAATATTCATTTCACTCCTAGGAAACATCTTTGGTGGTCCAGCAAAATAATGGACAAAAAAGTCATTCATAAACTTCAGTAGGGATTGGGTTTAGCCCTTGACCTACCATGTATATGCATAATCTCCAGACTCAATATAAAATTATCTAGCATTTCAAATACATTTCTGGTTGACTCTGTGGAACTGTCCTCAACCTATTATACTGCCAATCTTTGTGGTTTAGTAGAGATTTCTATGAGGGTAGTATTTAACCATACTTCTTTACAGCTGCTGTTTGCTTCTCATCTTCTAAGCACTATCAGTGAACAGGGTAAACTTAATCTGCTGGCTCTGAAGCTGTCATATTGCTAGGGTGGTATGCTTGGCCTCTTCTGCCACAGGGCAGATAATTTAGTCATTAAATGCCTTTCCTTGGAAGCAGTATCCCTTCTATTCCAAGGATAATAGAAGGAGTATTCCAACGTCCCAGTGACACTCCTGGGAGCAGAGTCCTGACTTCAGATGGAGAAATTGGGTATCAGGACACTTTGTGGACAGACCTAGTCTAGAAGAACTGGATTCTTCCTTAGCTTAAGGCTTCTCCAGTGTGGATGGGTATTGCCAAGTGACACTCACTACTGCAAGGACCACTGATCTATAAAACAAAGCCTATCAATCTCTATAAACACGTATATGTGAAAAAAACTGTTTTGAATATTATTAATATTTACTGTAATTCATAGACTCTTCTGGTTGAAAACCCATGACCACATTGTACTTAGAAAACTTGAACCAGTGACTGTAAGGGTCAATTTTGATCCAAGCCTATTCAAACTCCACATGTCTCTACAATGTTGAAATTAATGTTTTCAGTATGGCTCTGTAGGTCACCCTATCCTGTCTGACTGAGTTGACAACTGCTATATTTGGGCCATATATTCCAATCTGTTCCCACACTAAGCTACCCAAGAGCTGTCTATCACCAAGACCAATTTGGAACCTTTAAAAATTTTGTTCTTCAAACTAGTGGGTAGAGGGAGGGGGAAGGGCAATATAGGGGTAGGGGATTAATAGATACAAACTACTATGTATAAAATAAGCTACAAGGATATATTGTATAACACAGGGAATAGAGCCAGTATTTTATAATAACTATAAATGAAGTATAACCTCTAAAAATTGTGAATCACTATATTGCACACCTGAAACTCATGTAATATTGTATATCAACTATACTTCAATTTTAAAAATTTGTTCTTTATGTATTGTATGTATTATGTATTATATCTACCATAGCCTGGGAAAATCACTGTCAACTTGGAATCTCATTTATGCCAGACAAGAGGGACTGACTTACTTGATAACTTAAACCTTGTCAGTGTCTTCTCTGCTAGGTAGCAAAGCTAGTATTGGTGTAGCCTCTGTATAAAGCTCAAGTCTTTATAATTCATCCTGAATGTGCAACTTTCTGAATATAAAACTTTTCCTGGACTTTAAGGCTTGCTTGGAAGGATTTCCCCTGAAGACTGTGCCTCTCAACTTCTGAACGTGACAAAATAAGTTAATACCTCCAACCAGGACAATTGGAGGACACCTTGCCTCTTGTTACTTACCCAAGCGATAATAGACAAGGGGCCTTTATGATCTACCTATTTATCTTAACTTATTTTTCCCTACCTTTTTACCAAGGTTGTTGGTATTCTACAAAAAAAAAAACATTTAAAAATAAAGCTTCGGTAACTCAACAATTTAATTATTAAGAGGAATTCTGTGTTAAATGTCCTATTGCATTTCTTTGATAGTAAGTTAAGAAGTTTAAGGAATGATTAATCCATCTTACTGTAAATGTAAATATTTATTCAAATTGCTGAGATTTATCTTCTGTCAGGGTTCAAAAGCAAGAATGATTCTGTAATAGACTACTATTTTATTAGCATATATATTTAGTTTGTTGCTAAATAGAATAAGCTTAATGTTTTTTATTTATTTATTTGCTTGTTTATTCATTTTTATATACTGAAATGTGACTACTCTAGTGGATGTTTCAAGGGGATGCTCAGTTCTTAAATTTTTTTAGCATATTTCATCAACTGACACATGGCTTTGAGTAGTAAGCTCAGCATTGTGTGAAGAGCACTATATTTGTGGGGTCCTGGCATATGTGAAAGCCACAGGAAAGCAGTTTATTCTGTTTCTACAAGTGTATCTAAAACAGAACTAAATGTGACATGTGGTTGATTTGAACAAAAGTGAAGTTTGCTTTGATGATAACATCAGTTTTTTAAAAAAACCACCTTACTTATTGATCTAATATCTTTGTTGCTTCTGTTGATCTTAACTAACAATAACAAAGTTATTAAGTTTCTTTTAGTGTATTAAAATAAACGGTTTGGGAACTGATTTATTTTGTTAAAAAAATTGTACTTTTAAAATAATACTGTTTCTATCATGTACTCTATTCCAATAAAATTTCTTATTGAAATTTCTATTGTAAGATAATTTTTACCTGCATGGAGATTCTGCAAGTCATTCAGAATTAAAGTAATACTTCTGCATTTATTTGACAGTTGATTTTTTTTTATTGGCATTATGGTGTGATTCCTTAGAGCAATTGCTATGCAAAACACTTCCAATTCTTCAGGGCCTACAGTATGACACAGTAGGAGGGCTAAAACAACTAAGGAACTTGAAAAGTCAGTACACTGAATTAGAAAGAAAAAAGAAGAAAATAAAAGCAAAATTCAGAACACTGAAAACAACACTTACATCATAAATTTTAGGGTAGGGTGCAACAAACACTGTTGTGTGGGATCTTGTTTGTGAAAGACAGTGATAAAATAGAGCATATATGATTTCTGAATCTTAAACTAAGGAAAAACAATGTATTTTCTATTTCTTTGGGATTGCCTTTAACTTTTTTTTGTTTTGAACCACACTTTAATACCTTATCAAACAGCAGTATAAGCAGTCTGAATAATATAGTCAACAACATCTAATTGAAAATGAGATTTTACCATGTTAATATGGTAATAGATTCATTCAATTCAGGAAATCCTTAGGTCTGTTGCTCACAATATGTAGCAACACAGGATCATGATTGTGTAATTTAAGGTCATAAAAGGCATCTGGTCTCAATCTCCAGCATATAAAGCGATTTAATTCGTTCATTGAAGAGTTGTTTTCCTTATTGCCTTGGAAGTATCACATATTTTTTGTAATAAAAGATAAATAATATATCCTTTTTTGTACAAGCAAAAAAATATTTTCAGCACTTTATTTTTAAAAAACTCTGTAAAAGGCATGTATTATTTCCTAAATAATCAATGTTCTTAAGAATATTTTTTAAAAAGGTCACTTTTTTTTACTTAAATAAATAGTCTCTTCCTGGATGTCAAGTAATTTAAATACTTGAATAAATTTTAAATTTTTGAAAGTAACTGATTTCTCTTCAATGAAATGTATGACATGCTCACACTTTTCCTTAACTCTTTTTTTCATTCTGACTGTATACAAAATATAATCATAAAGACATGAGACATATTTAAATATATACCATGTTTATATATAAAATAAGTTCTGTACTTAAAAGAGGCCATCTTTGAAGGCTCTGTACCCCTTCTAAAGAAAATTCCTTTGTTCAAAATATTTTTTTAGTTCCTTGGAAATAACCTCTAAATCAGTGATGTGTGTAGTTTTGTCATTCACATTTTCAGGAAGCAAAGTTCTGCACAACCTTAGGTTATTTCTATGAATCAGATTCATTTCAAAAAATGAGAGTTGGAGACCACTGAGCACCTTACAAAGAATGTATCACTGACTCTCCCTACACTGCACCCCCCATATGTCCAAAAGAGAAATTTCACAAATTACTTTGAGACTAGAATCTTTGTTCGACAAACTGGAAAGTTCTGCAATGTGATCATTTTAAAGCCTTTAAATGTAAAGTTTTCACAGACTCATTTAAAAGAAAAAAGCTAACAAAGAAACTAACAAAACAATACCTACTATACTAAAAAGTTATTCTAATATTTGAAGTTGATTATTTTTAAAATGAACCACACTTCATATTTTAATGCTGAAGAGTAAACATTTCCATTTCCATCAGTAAGTGATTATCATTCCACATGAGAAACATGATTTCTTACAATTAAGAGTAGCTTTTAAAGAAGATTTTTAAATGTTTTTCAATAAATAAATAAGAGAATCAGACTGTTTAAATATTTTACTAACAATAATGGCATTCAATTTACCATTTTTAAATACAAACTCTGAAAAATCAATTTAAAAACACCTTATTTCTTTAAGAATATCTGAAACACCTTAAATTTTTAGTAACTGCTACTGAGGGGCAAACACCGTTCAAAGGTGATGGCATTCTGAATGCAAAATATCGTTCAGGGACATGTGAGTACAGACACCAACAGTTTTCCCACGTAAGGATGTTCCCTTGTTGATTTTCATCCAAAACTGAAGGAACCCAGCACTTAATATTATCAGCATACATTCTGTATTATTCATGTGAATATTCCCTGAATGGAGATCCACATGCTGAATATAAAATGGCAATACAAAAATAATAATTCAACTTACAGATCTGGTGTGAAGATATTTTGCACAACTGTGTCACTGGAAACTGCGTGTCCTTTCAAAGTCCCCTGGAAGCCAAAAGTGGCTTTGCTAAATATCCTGCATCTGCGGCCATCGTATTTCCAGAAAAATTTGGAATCTTTGGTAAAATAAACCAGAAATTTATGCTAATGTTTAGAGTAAGTAAGTATCTGTAATTTTCATGTTAACCTACAATTCTCTATTCTAAGGGTTCAGTGGATTATACAGTACTATAGGGAAACAGCATCCTCCCAATACTACTTCTCCTTAAGGGTTTGAAGTTCAGATATGATGAATTTCTTGACAGTGTGAGGAGTGATTAAGTGGAATTTTCTGGTGCCTCAGACTTCTCCATCCTTCTCTTCCCCTTGAATTCTCTGCAGCTGTAGGTCCTTAAGCATTTCACCTATATCATTTATCAGAAACAGTAGCTGTTGTACCCCGTAGAAATATTAGTTCACAGTCCAAACAATGAAACACTTGAGGAGTAAAATTATACGAAAGAAAAAAAAATTAACTGCAAAATGGGTACAGATGGACTAAACTTTCTAAATAAGCAAGATAAATGTAGTAAAAGACATAAGGGAATATATTAGGAATACAAGAGAAAAATAACTAGTAATAAAAGAACAAAGGGGAAATATTAATACAAAAATGTAACAGTAGATGACCCAAGATAAATAGTAGGATGTACACAACTAAAGAAACATTTGTGAATTTAAAAACCAGGTTGAGAAACTCTCCTGACAGGAAACAGAAAAGAATTAAAATTATAAAAGGAAAGGTAAAAACATATGAAAGAAAGATGTAGAAATTCCAAAATCCAAATAATAGGAATCATGGATAAAGACAAATAAAAATTAGAAATATGTGAAGAAATATTGCACATATATTTCATGAAATATAATTCTGAAATATATCTATAGATTTAAAAGGAGCAATAAACAATGCCAGATTGAAAAATCCATTGAGTGACAGAGATTAATAAAGAAAAAACAAAATTTTACTAAAATTTAGTAAAACTGAATACCCAAGACAAAGAAAAATTTGTAAAGATCTTTTAGTGAGAAGGAATAGATCCATAGATAGCATTAGAGGCCTTAACTATTTTCAAGATGAAATAATGGATGATTTTTAATGATTCAAAGAATAGAAAATTTAAACAGGAAATTTGTCATTCTCAATGAAATTATCATTAAAATGTGAGATCATAATTAAAATAGTTTTAGGTATCACAAGACCACAGAAAATTTGCCACATAAAATCCACATAAAACAAATTTTCAGTAAATTATTTAAATAAGAAGAGAAAAAAATCTCCAGTTATTACTGCAAGACATATGGCAGTAATTTTGAACAAATATCTTTATTAAATTGGCTATTTAAGAATAAAGAAATAAAAATATACATACATACCTAAGAGGAAAGACAGCATATGCATAATAAACGAGCCTTAAAATTTATAAAATATTAACATAGTAGCAATATGAGAGGTAGGTGAGACCCCAGGACACGAGAGAATGAGAAAATTCTCAGCTTTTAACCATTATATAGATCATTTTTTAAGGTTTGTTGTTTAAAGAGAAACAAACTCAAAGAAAATGGAATGTTTGAATGTATAAAGATAGAATAAAGCTATAATTAAATATTACTAACTCCAAAAGCTGGTGTAGGTATACAGATACAATCACATTTAATAATAAAATTGTCAAAAACTAAAACAATTCTGAATACGTACTGCAGCGGATACCAGATGATGCCACCAGATCCTTCATCTTCCATACCAAAACACTTATTACCCAGCTCTTGGGAATATCAGTAGCTAACAGCTTTCAGGTGAGTCCATCATCTTATTATTACCCTCAACTGAGGAGTGTTGCCTTGTCTGAAGTCATGCTCACATACAATGACTGGTCAAGGCAAGAATATAAAGGCCTGGTTTCCTTTCCCAGTTTGTGTCTACCCTGGAGGGCTCATCCCTCAGAGCTCCTTTTGGGATTGACTTTGTTCTTTGTTGTGACCGCATCACAGCCTACCTTCTTCCTCTGCTAAATACTACTTAGTTCAGCCCTCCACAGACAATAATAGTAAGAGTAATTCCTGAGTGGTAATCTCCATCTCACAGTCTCCTTTCTAGGGGACCTGAATTGCAACACCTGGTGCCTGGATTATTGCCAGAAAGCAGATACTAAGGTGGTATTTTGGAACGGATCACCTGCAGCTCATCTAGCAAGGAGAACATCACTGGTGGAAGATGGAACACCGATAGCACCTGGCACATGGAGGCATGCCAGTGTTTACAACTTGCACTCATGGTGAACTGGAATGGTGTACCATAGAAGGACATGCCCTAACTAGGGTAATGTATCAGGCATATGATAAGTATAGACGAAATAATAGTTATAAGAATAGTGGAAGTAGATGGCTGTTTCTGGGGGCAATGAATTCTTGAAAGAGATGCAACAAAAGGCTGAGAGTAATTAACACAATTGAAGGGTAAGTGTGAAACTAAAAGAGCCTTACTGGCAGCATTAAAAAAGTATTTCATTTCCTGCTAGAAGAGGGGAGAACAAGTTTAGCACTGAACCTACAGCCAAGAGTAGCAGAGCTTGAGGTATATTTGACTTCTCAACCCAAACAAGTCTGCTGTGCCAGGGTCAAGCCCCTCACTGAAAAGAGCTGGACCCTAAGTATGATATGGGAGACATCTAAATTGATGCACTTGAAAATCTTGAATCTCCACATTCCCTTGAATCCTTTGGGCATGCAGAAGAGGCCCACTCTTTCCTGTTAAAGCCTATCACTCCCACTTTCCTTGATGATTATACAGAGGCCTCTGCCTTGCAAGCAACAGTTGTCCCCTTCAGAATTTATCTCTACCACTCAGGCTGGCCACTAAACCAAAAACTGGAGTTAAGTTTTATTACGAGCTGGCCAGAGAAATGCTGGGTCTCCTGCAGAAGAAAGAACATATCCCAAAGGAGCTGCATGGCTGCATGGTCTAGGCAATATATACCAGAAAGAGCCAGAAAGGTACTTCTTGAACTATATCCTGATTGTGCTAGATGAAGGGTATAGGAGGGCTGGACATAAACTTGAATAAGAAAGAGTATATTTCCCAGAGTATATAATTTAACATCCTATGGAGGACCCTGGAAAAGATACTAACTTGCTGCTAACATGACTCTTAGAAGTTTGGGAAAGTTCACTTGGGTCACAGGAAGTGAAATAGAAATGCCAGAACTGCCATGACAGAGAGAGGAAGAAGGTATCAAAGTCTCTGAGAAGAGGACATGCTAGAGTGGTGTGCTATATAAGGATGGGAATGTCACCAGATAATCTTGTTATATGAGGAGCTCAGATAATATTCTGTTTATCAGAGCAGCAAGGAATGCTCTAGTAAGACAGGCAACTGTATCACTGTGAAGCTCAGTGGTAGCTATCCTCATCAGCCAAGGCTGATGCCAGGAGATTCTGTGACCTACCTGAAACAATGAGGATGACAGCTTCCAAAATAAGAGACCACGTGATGGTGCTTAAACATCAGAGGCAAGGTTGGCACAATTATTTGAATAAACAGCAAAGTCAGAGTGACAGCAAGGGTGGCCTGATCTACAGAGATTTATAGAGATAGTTATTGCAGTGTGACATCCTTAGAGGCAAGAAAGATGAACAGCAAATAAGGTCATTGACCAATTTATAAAACTACAATAAATAAAAGATGGATAATCAAGAGACAGACACACTACAGGTCATGATTCTTTGCCTAGTTCCTGAAGCAGAACCAGTTTTTAGAACAGAAACCCCTTGACTGAAGGAGAATCTGGTTGCCAGAATAAAGGCTTCTGTAACAAGGGAATACAGTAATTATTCTCCTAGTCCAGCCCCCAAAAGACCTATGTCCTTTTACTTAGGTAATTGTGCACTGGGAAAAGAAACATTCAAATAATTCACGTACTCTTGGACATGAGGACTGAGTCTTTACTGATACTTGGAGACCTGATATTTCATCATACAACCTCTGTTGAAGAAGGAGTATATAGGGACCAGGTAATAAATGGAGTTCTGTCCCATTCAGGCTTAGAATGTTCACTAAGTTCAAGGACCCACCTAACAGTCATTTTCTTACTCTCCAAATGTATGATATAAATGGACGTACTTGGGCATTGGCATAAATCCCATATTAGTTTTTTTTTTTCCTCCCTCAGGAGTAAGACCTATTAGACTGAGGGGCCTATAAAACTTCCTCCACCACCTCCCCCAACCAGCCAGCTGAGATAGTAAAATACATAGATATAGACACACAGATATATGCTCATATAAGTGCATATATAAAACATCCAGGGGGAATGCAAGTGATAAGCACCATATATATACTATATATATATATACACACATAAAGGTTTCAGTTGTTGTGGTTCCCATCATATTTCAATTTATTCAACAGTCTGGATCCTCAACACCCAGACAAGATTCTAGATGATGTGTTAGTGAACTATAACAAATTCAACCAAGTATCAGCCCTAATTGCAGTTGTTCATACAGGTATACTTGCTAAACCAGATTAACACAGTCACAGTACACGTGGCCATTAATCTGGAGAATGCATTCTCTTTCATCCCTATCAGAAAGAGTTCACTTTTATTTGGAATCGAAGCTCTCCTACCCGCTGTTATAAAATGGTCAAAGTAGGACTGGACCATTTGGACATGCTGCAAAACACCATATTGGTCCCCTATATCAATAATATCATGTTAATTGGACTAGAATATAAAAAAGTGGCAAGTACTTTGGAGGTGCTTATAAGGCATATGCCCTCCACAGGGTAGAAGATAAACTCCATGAGTATTCAAGTTCCTGGCATATCAGTAAAGTTTGAAAGGGTCCATTCGTTTGGGGCATGTTGAGGCTTCTTCTCCAACGTGAAGAACAAATGCTTTCATCTTACACATTCCACTACTAACAAAGTAGCACAGTGCCCCGTAGGCTACTTTGGGTTCTGGAACCAACATATAACATGCAAATAGCAACCACAAGAGAACTGTAGTAGTAATACAAATAATAAATAAAATAGCATTAAAAAATATTACTTAAGGTAAAGTGGCTTGTTTTATAATGATAAAAGGGTCAATCCATCACAAAGATATAGTCATTGTAAACATATATGCATCTGCATCTGCTAACCCAATACCAAATAGATGAAGAAAAAACTGGCAGAAATGAAAGGAGAAATGGACAATTCAGCAACAATAGTTGAAACTTCAGTACCCCATGTTCCATAATGGATGGAACAACTATATAGAAGATAAACAATAAAATAAAAGACTTAGACAACACTATAATCCAAATATACCTAACAAATAATGGGATTTATCCCAAAACGCAATGATGGTTCAACATACAAAAATCAACTAAAGTAATACACTTTATCAATAGAATAAACAAAAAAAAACACCTTATCAGCTTAATTACTGCAGTAAAAGCATTTGACAAAATCCAAAACCCTTTCATGATTAAAAACAGAAACTCAACAAGTCAGGAATAGAAGGGTACTTCTTCAACCTGTTTAAGGGTGCCTATAAAATATCCACAGCTAGCATCATACTTGATGATATAGCAGTTAAAGCTTTCCCACTGAAAATAAGAACAAGACAATGATACCTACAGTTGCCACTTCTAGTTAACCTTGTATGAGAGGTATAAGCCAGGGCAATTAGACAAGAAAAATAAATACAAAGATATCCAGATTGGAAAGAAAGACATATAACTATCTCTATTTGCAAATGACATGATCTTGTATACAGAAAAATTCCAAGGAATACAATAAAAGGCTTTCAGAACTAATAAACAAGTTAAGAAAGCTACAGAATAAAATATCAATATATGAAAATCAATAACATTTCTATACATTTGTAATGAAAAATTTAAAATGAAATTAACAAAAAATTCCATTTATAATAGCATCAAAAGTAATAAAATGCTTAGGAATAACTTTAACAAAAGAAGTGCAAAACTTGTACCCTCTAAACTATAAAATATTGGGAATAGAAATTTTAAAAGATTTAAATAAATGGTATAACATGATCATAGATTAGAAGACTTAATATTGTTAATTTTCAATACTCCCCACATTTATATATGATTGCAAGGCAATCCCTATCAAAATCCAGCTGACTTCTTTGTAGAAATTAATAAATTGATTCTAAAGTTTATACCAAATTGCACAGGACCCAAAATAGCCAAAATAAACTTGAAAAAGAATAACAAAGGTTCACTCACACTTGTAAACTTCAAAGCTTATTACAAAGTAACAGTAATCAAGATAGTGTTGTACTGGATTAGGATATATAGGTAGATCAATGGAATGTAATTAATAGTCCAGAGATAAACTCACATGTCTATATTCAACTGATTTTCAACAAGTTTACCAAGACCATTCAATGGAGAAAGAATAGTGTTTTCAACAAATGGTACTGGGGCAACTGGACAGCCACATACAAATGAATGAAGTTGAACACTTACCTCCTACCATATACAAAAATTAACTCAAAATAGGTCAAAGACATATAAGTAAGAGCTAAAACTACAAAACACTTAGGAGAAAGCATAGGGGTAAACCCTCATGACCTTGGATTTGGCAATGGATTCTTAGATATGTCACCAAAAGCACAAACAGTAAATTAAATACATATATATATGTATAAATAAATAAAATGAGCTTCATCAAAGTTAAAAACTTTTGTGCTTCAAAGAACACCATCAAAAAGCGAAAAGGCAACCCACAGAATGGAAAAAAAAATATTTGCAAATCACATATCTGATAAGCAAGTTATCTAGTATATATAAAAGCCTCATACAGCTCATTAATAATAAAGAAAAACTGTACAATTTAAAAATTGCAAAGAGACAGATCCAAAAAAATATTACTGTTATTTATGTCAAAGAGTGTTCTGCCTATGTTTTCCTCTAGGAGTTTTATAGTATCCAGTCTTACATTAAGGTCTTTAATCTATTAGGGAAACAAAAGCAAAACTAAACAAATGGGATCTAATTAAACATAAAAGCTTTTGCACAACAAAGGAAACCATCCACAAAATGAAAATACAACCAACCGAATAGGAGAAGATATTTGTAAATGATATGACTGATAAAGGATTGATATCCAACATATATAAACAGCTCATACAACTCAACATACAAAAAAAGAAAAACAAACTAGATTAAAAAATGGGCAGAAGAACTAAATAAAAATTTTTCCGAAGAGGAAATGCAGATGGCCTACAGGCACATGAAAAGATGCTCAATATCACTAATCATCAGGGAAATGCAAATCAAAACCACAATGAGTTATCACCTTATACCTGTCAGAATGGTTATCATCAAAAGAACACAAATAACAAATGTTGGCAAGGATGTGGAGAAAAGGGAGCCCTCATACACTGTTGGTGGGAACGTAAATTGATGCAACCACTGTGGAAAGCAGTATGGAGGATTCTCAAAAAACTAAAAATAGAACTATCATATGACTCAGCAATTCCACTCCTAGGTTTATATCCAAAAAAACTCAAAAAAACAAAACCAAAAACATTAATTTGAAAAGATACATGCATCCTAATGTTCATAGCAGTATTATTTACAATTGCCAAGGGTATGGAAGCAAACTAAGTGTCCACCAGTAGAGGAATGGATAAAGAAGATGTGGTATATATATACAATAGAATACTACTCAACCATAAAAAGAATGAAATTTTGCCACTTGCAGCAATATGGATGGTCTTGGGGGACATTATGCTAAGTGAAGTAAGTCAGACAAAGACAAATATTGTATGATATCACCTATATGTGGAATCTAAAGAATGCAACAAACTTGTGAATAAAACAAAAAAGAAGCAGACTCACAGATACAGAGAGCAAACTAGTCATTACCAGTGGGGAGAGGGAAGTGGGGAGGGGCAATACAAGGGTGGGGGAAAAAAGGGTTTTTATGGGATTATATGAAGTGATGTGTATGAAACTTTTGAAATTTTTTTTTGAATTTTTGAATTTTATTTTATTTATTTTTTTATACAGCAGGTTCTTATTAGTTATCCATTTTATACATATTAATGTATATATGTCAACCCCAGAAACTTCTGAAAATTTTAAAGCACTATAGAATTTAAAGAATCTTACATTCAATAAAAATAGTTAAAAAATAAATATAAATAAATAAATAATTGCAAAGAATCTGAATGAATATTTATCCAAAGAAGACATAAGAAAGGCCAATAAACATACAGAAAGGTGCTCAACATTATTAGTTACCAGGGAAACGCAAATCAAAATCACAATGTGATACCACTTCACACCCACTATGATGGGTATAATCCAAAAAGGGGAAAATAATATGTGTTGGTTAGGATGTGGAAAAATGGGAACCATCATCCACTGCAGGTGAGAATGTAACAAATCTGACAGTTTCTCAAACAGTCAAATATAGAGTTACCATATGACCCAGCAATTCCACTCCTAGCTATAGATCCAAGAGAAATTAACATTCATGGCAGTATTATTTATCTTGGTGAAAAGGTGGAAACAACTCAAATATCCATAAACTCATAAACGGATAAACAAAAGTGGTATATCCATACAATGAAATATTACTCGGTCATTAAAAGGAATTAAGTATTGATACATGCTACCACATAGATGAACCTTCAAAACATTATGCTAATTGAAAGAATCCAGTTACAAAATATCACATATTATATGATTCCTTCTATAGTAAATGTCCACAATAGACAAACCTATAGACACAGAAAGTAGACTAGTGGTTGCTTAAGGCTTGGGGAGATGGGTGAATAGAGGGGTAATAGCTAAAGGGTACATGGTTTCTTTTTTTACTGTGGTAAGAAACATATAACACAAAAATTTACCACTTTAACCATTTTAAATGTATAGCACAGTGGTGTTAACTATATGCACAATGTTGTGCAACAGATCTCTAAAACTTTTTCATCTTGTAAAACTGAAATTCTATATCCATTGATATCCATTAGAAAACAACTGTCTCTTCCCCCTTCCTCTGCCCCAGGCAAAACCAGTCTATTTTCTAATAGCTTGACTACTCCAGATATCTCATACATGGTTTCTTTTTGAGGAAATGGAAATGTTCTAACACTGACTGTGGTGATTTTGCACATATCATTGTTGAATATTCACATCAAATTGTATATTTTTATTAGGTAGACTGTATGGTGTGTGAAGTAAATCTGAATAAAGCTGCTAAAAAAACTGGAACATTAGCAAGAGAGGCTAAGCAAGGCAGAGTACCTCCAAATCCTCCCAAATAGCACCATCTTATTTTTCAGAGTCCTATTTTTATCCCTATATCTTTCACTTAAGAAACATGGTGAGGCTATGCAATCAATCTGTATTGTAATTCAATAACCCACAGAAATAGACTTTGTACATGATTTTTGCTTGTGCTAATCTGAAATCTTTGAGTTAAAATCTTTTGAGGACTAATGATAATGGTGCCATGAGCTGGGAATTTAAAAAGTGAACTTATAATTTTCTTTCTTTATGGTCTTCATTACAGTTAGAAGCAGCCAGTCTCAACACTGTACCTGTATTCTTTGAACTTTTCATTAAGATCTATCACAGAAACTATGTGGTCCATCAAAGTTAGTAGATAAAGAGAGAACTGGCACTCAAACAATTAGACTAAAAAGCATTCGTATTAGAACACAACAAAAATTCTAAGTAAACATAGATATCAATTTAAAACATCAGTAGGCCTTTTTGAAATTAAAAAATGTTTAATTTTTCTGCTTTGTTTAGCTAACAGTGCCATGTGTCACCCAGTTGTCTTTCAGACAATCTCCAGATAAAAGATAAAAGACCATTAAATCAGCCAGTGGGGGGGCGGGAATGGACTTCTTCAAAACACCAGAAGGCTGGGATTAGAAATATTGCTCAAGGAAAGCCTACGGTCTTCCTTTAGGAAAGTGCATTCCCTTTCTGATGCTGAATTTGACCCGAGAACAGAGAGAGCACAAGGTTAATAAAAATTTCCTTAAACAGAAGTGTTTCACTTGTTGGTGTAAGTTATTTCTGTTGGTGACTCAAGACCTGAATCAAAAGGGGCAGTTTGATAGCAAGAATTGATCTTACCTTGCACAATCCATGTCACCAGCATCCTTGTTCCTTCTGTTAGGGACTCTGGGGACCAAGATAAGTTGTGCTGAAAATTGCTGCATCTGCTTCTACCCTAAGCTGCCACTTCACATCTGATAAGAACTTGTACCTTGAGAAAATTAAATTGGAAAGTTAACCTTTTACTCTGTGAGTGTATGATTTTGTTTGCTACCGATCCATAACACACCCAATACCCTGATCCTAAAATTTCACATATTATCCATTGAAGTGTTTACTCAGAACTCTGTGCATATTAACTTAAATTTGATTTTTATAAAATCCATTCACAATGAGTTCAAGCAAACATTTATAATTGCTTGTCTTTTGCAGAGAGCCAAGTGTCACTCTTTGCCAGCTGTTAACCTCAGGCCAGACCAATGTAATTAGTTTTGGTAATTACTTCTAGTTCTTCAGGAATAATTGAAATTATTCCATCTTTACTTCACTCTAGAATTAAATTGATTGATTCTTCTTATGTGAGAACTTGTGACCTTTAAGTCTACCTACTCACAGTATGTTCCATAACTAATGAAATATACTTTTTCAAGTCTTCCTTCTCTATAGAAAAACATAATAATCAAAATGCTCCAAAGCACACTTAACTCAGACATTCAAGTATATTACTCATATTGAGGTTATTAGTTTTAAATATTTCTGGTTTAATAAGTTTTTACTTGTCTGCTGGGATAGTTGCTCTCTCCCACACATGTGAACTTTGGCTTAAGAAATGCATGAATAGTGATGGATGGCCCTGAGAGCCTCAAGTTTTGTCAAGGTCTTTCAGTGTCAATGAACGTGTGCTCATGCAAGCAACAAAAATGTCAATTTCAACTTCAAATAGTCTCTCAAATCAGTAAGTGCATAATCAGCATATAACCATTAGTTTTTTCAGATTATTTTTCCCTCATTATTCTTGGAATGGTATACAAAAGTACTTAATAATATTGATTTTGGTGTCAAGCATAACAGAGTTTTCTAGTCTCTTCCACTTATTAGCTGTATTGCCTTGGGCTAATTACTCAATCTTTAAGCCCCTAATTTTTTATTTGTGCAATTGGAATAATGCCTCATATCATTTTTTATTGATTAAAGAAGATAATAAATATAACAGTAATCTAAACATCAAAAGCATACAAAAAAACAATTCAAAAACAATTAAGAGTATCCCTTAAAGAAAAGAGTGTAGTGTAATTGAAGGATGGTTTGCTTCCTTTTGCAATGCTTGGAACTAGAATTATCTACAGGAGTCTCAAGTTGGTAATATCATAATGATACAATCTATGTGACAAATCTATAGAAAAGATGGTATAGAGCACAACAGACAATCACTTTAATGTCAAAGGACTCTCTGGAAGTATAGATTGCATTTTTTCAATAATTTGTGTTTTCCTAAGTAATAAGTGCTCTTAAATGTGTAATGGCAAGTGTATATGTATGTACATATTTACACCCACATTTGTGTATAAAAACTGTGGGCTATTTTGAAGTTAAAATATCAATACCATAAAATATATTTTAATTTGGAAAAGATAAAGTCCAGATATTCAGGGAAAAGTGTGTCCCATTTTAATAATTATTACTAAGTTTTAGAAAGATTGGGGAACTAAGTTCAAATAACCAAGAACAGCAATTGATTCTCGTTAATTTGAGAAAGTAAGCTGTATATTCTCTAAGAAAGCCAAATTACAGCTGTTGGGTTTATTTCAAGAAAACCCCTATGCATTTGTTACTACCATTACCATTACTGAAGTAGAAATGAGAGATCAGTCTGTTACATATCATGGAAAACTTACTTGGAAAATGAAGGTGCTTATTAAATGAAAATGCTATGTCATGTTCATTGTGACACCAATGTAAGAGCCAACTCTTTCTAAGTTAATCTCTAAGTTTAATGTAATTTCATTAAAAAAAATCTCAACAAGAGGTTTATGGAACTTGCCTAATGGATTCTAAACTGCATAAGGGTAAAATAAATATCTAAGAGTAGCCACAGTCAACTTGTTGATGAATAAGGACTAAGACTATCCTACTATTAGTAAGTATTGCTATAAAGCTATAGTAATTAAAACCGTGTGCCATTAGCACAGGGGTTGTAACACTTAGTCAAAAGAACAGAATAAAAATAGCCTGGAAGCCATATCCAATAGCAACATGGGAATTCAAAATATGGCAAAAGTCACATGGAAATCACTGGAAAACTATGGATATTTCAAACAATGATGATGGTAAACATGACTGTTAAGGAATAATAGGGTTTTACTTCCTACTACACACAAGAATAAATTCCAGAAGTATTAATGACTTAAAGAGGAAAAACTCAATTTTTAAATTATTGAAAAGCACACAAGACTAGATATCAAAAGATTTGAGGCAGTTTTAACTCTGAAGTTAGCAACTATGAAATCTTATGAAAATTTTCAACTTATTGAGCCTCACTTTAGTAAGGGGAAAATATGTTTGCTTCATTTATCTAGGATTTTAATAAAACATGATTTGAATAATTATATTTGTGAATTGAAAATCAACCACTTTATTTGGTAGTGATATACTGACAGAATGAAAGAGAAATTCTACAAATAAAATCATTTATATGGCCTCTGTCTGTTAGTTTACATGTGAAAGAGTATTACAACATTTGTTCCAAATAGCCAGTGGGTATGTTCATAGACTAAGGGGTAGGATTTCTTCACACCACACTCCAGTAGAGATACCGGCTTAAAAAATCTTAATATAATGCTCAAAAGAAAGATGTATTTTTTAGGGTGCAGTGAGTGACCAAAAAATGTAGTGTCAGAAATTGCCCATTCCTCAGAGTATTTCAAATTGGTCTCCAGGCATTCTTTGCAAAGTCTAGGATTCCTTCCTTAGAATAGTTACAGTTGATTGCAGCAGTTTTGAATGCCCCCAGAGCATGGCTTGACTGTAAGAATCCTGATTTAAGAATTTAATTTAAAAAGACATTCTGGAGAGCAGCCATGTTTCAAAATATCATAGGAAAAATGAGGTGCCCACTTCTGCTGCCCTAGTCAGTGGCCAGTGTCCAACCTTCTTACAGATTTTTTTTTCCACTGCTTCTTTCATGACTAGCAGGAACGTGTTCTACACTGGTCCATTTCACCAAGATTGTGACCCCAAAATGAGAGCTCAAGCTTATTGGCTTATTAATTCTTAAGGTGAGCTTGTTAGAAATATTAGACTATATTTCTCACTCACTCTTTCTTGTCAACGCAAATGTAATGAATATTTTAAAGACAAGAAACATCTACCAATAACTACAAACAGAAAAATTGTTTTACGAAATAACTAAAATGTAGCACAAGTAAAGTTCAAGCAAGTTGTTTACGCAATCCAAAGATGATGCTTCAAAGGCTACTCTCTTTCCCTCTCACTATAAATAAAGAGCAAACTTCCCATGATGGCACATAATGCCATTGTTATTCTGACCTAATGACTACTCAGCTATAAACTAGTATCAGATGATATAGTAATGCAATTAAGTTTACTCACATGTCATACTTACCTCAGAAGACACTGTTTACACTAACCAGAATTAAGAAATGCTGAAAAACAGTATTAGTCCAACTGAAATTTGACCTATTTTATCCATATTCCAAAAGATGTAACATTTTCATGGACAGGTGACCCGATTTAAGCTGAAATTAAAAATAACAAGCAATGAGCCAACAGCTGTTTATTAAATCTATTTTTCTCATCATGGTACTGAGATAGGTGATAAAGGATAAACATATTTGCTTTCAATCCATGTTGTCAATGTGCTTACAATCTATACATAAAATGAAAAAAATCTAAAATGCATGAAAACATATAAAACGTCTATCTCCTTATTAATTTTTACCTGAGCTACCATATAAAGAGGTTCTCTTCCCAATACACAAACCCATGCTTCCTCCAGTGTTCTCCATTTTGTACAGTTCCAATGCCTTTTTCTTACTTGCTTTATTGGCCTAAAATCTTGCACTAGATTTTTTTCATTTTTAAAATTAATTTTCCCCAGCTTTATTGAGATATAATTTGCATATAGCATAGATTGTGGTGTGACTGGCTTTCTCATGGTTCATACTTTGACCAAAATGTCATTATATCAGAAAGTTCTTCCTTGACCATATTTTCTAAAGAAGCACCCCATCTACAGACAGTTTCTTTTACATCACCTACTTTAAAACACATATTTAATTATCAATTATATAATGTATATGATTTATATAATACACAGTTATGTGTATATATATTTTGTATACATATGTTAAATATATATTCAAACTTACAAAAATTATAAGAATAATACAAGAAACCTCCAGATATTCTATACCCAGAGTCACAAATCATTTATATTTTCTCCATTTGTTTTATTGTTATTGCTGTAAAAACACACATAGAGACACCTTATTTTTTTTCTGTGCCACCTGAAAGTAACTTTGGGACATTTTCCCTTTATTCATAAGTACGTTAATAGGTTTTTCTAAGGAAAAAAAGACATTCTTTTAGACAATGATAGTATGGTTATGAAAGTCAATAAATTTTAAATTGAGAAAATAGTATTCTAATGGTGTGATGGAGCTGGATGATTGTTACATTTTTAGGAATTTTTCAAGCTCTTTGTTAAACTCTTTGTAGCTTGAAATCAGCCATGGTGGCAATATATAGTCCATGGAAATTGACAAACACTAAGATTTAGGGCTTCTATTTCGGAGTTTCCATTTAATAGCATACTGCTAATACCCCAGAGCCCATATTCAAATTTTGTCAATTTTCCCCATATTATCCTTTAGAGCTATTTATTTTTCTCTGTCTTAAGTTTGATTCAGGATCACACATTGCATTTATTGCCATACCTCTTTACTCTGTTTTACTCTGGAACACTTCCTCAACCTTTCTTTATGTTTTTGACCTTGACATTTTGGAAAGTGTAGTTATTTTGTAGAATATACTCAGTTAGGGTTTGTCGAATGTCTCCTCATGATTAGGTTAGGCTGTGCACTTTTTGGAAGAATACCACAAATGTGCTGTTTTATCTTTTTCAGGACATCATTTATAAGATACACATGAGGATAATGGTAGCCTAGAAAAAAATTGATAATGGTAGTCTAAAACATATGGTTAAGGTGATGACTGCTGGGATTTCTCCCTGAAAATTTGCTATTGCCTCTTATAATTAATAAGAAATTTATGTGGAGTTACTTTAAGACTACATAAATATCCTCTTGCTTATCATCATTTTACCTATGAGTTTCAGCATTCATTAATGATTTTCTAACTTCATATTTTTTCCTATATTTAGAATTGAAGAGCTATATTTAGTAAAGAACTTCCCTTATCATTCATTTATTCACTCACTAATTCACTTATTTAATTATTCATTAATTCAGTAATGTGTATATATAACAGTATTTTTTTATTTTATTCATGTTATCACTTTTAAGATCATAATTAATTTTGAGGTATGTTTTGCTTCAGATTTGGGAACTGGGATCACCTTAAAGTGGTTTCCAATGAGATTTGAGCAATTTCTTACTTTCTGAAACAGAAACAAATTCTGGGCTCATTTTATACTTTTCCTGTCCCAACCATAGAATCAGGCATATCTTTAAGTAACCCTGGTAACATATGGAGCATGGAATTTAGAAATCAAGATCTGGGAGCTGAGTATGTTCATTGCTAATGATGTGTCATTGCTTCTATGCTCTCTCAGTAAACAGATAAGAAATACAAATTTATATATTTTTCTATGTGTTATTTACATCTATTTCTCAATCTATATATATATATTTCTCTCTCTCTCTCTCTCTATATATATATATATATATATCTACACAACTCTATATAATTAAATGAGTACATACTGATCTCTCCAAATCTAATCTCACAGCACAGAGCATATTCAAGTCTTCCCTCTTTCCATGTATGTACATCACTTTCCCAATAATGAGAAAACTAGCTTTCATTATGTTCTATACATTGATGAATTCCTCAAGGACAAAATATACATAAATTAGTTCAAGAATAGGTACTCAGGAGACCTTCAAGATGGTGGAGGAGTAAGACGTGGAGATCACCTTCCTCCACACAAATACATCAGAAATACATCTACATGTGGAACAACTCCTACAGAACACCTACTGAACGCTGGCAGAAGACCTCAGACCTCCCACAAGGCAAGAAACTCCCCACGTACCTGGGTAGGGCAAAAGTATAAAGAAAAAACAGAGACAAAAGAATAGGGACGGGACCTGCACCAGTTGGAGGGAGCTGTGAAGGAGGAAAGGTTTCCACACACTAGGAAGCCCCTTCACGGGTGGAGACTGCGGGTGGCGGAGGGGGGAAGCTTCAGAGCCACAGAGGAGAGCACAGCAACAGGGGTGCGGAGGGCAAAGTGGAGAGATTCCCGCACAGAGGATCGGTGCTGACCAGCACGCACCAGCCCGAGAGGCTTGTCCACTCACCGGCCAGGGTGGGCGGGGGCTGGGAGCTGAGGCTCGGGCTTCGGAGGTCGGATCCCAGGGAGGGACTAGGGTTGGCTGCGTGAACACAGCCTGAAGGGGCTTAGTGTGCCACAGCTAGCTGGGAGGGAGTCTGGGAAAAAGTCTGGACCTGCCGAACAGGCAAGAGACCATTGTTTCGAGGTGTGTTAGGAGAGGGGATTCACAGCACTGCTTAAATGAGCTCCAGAGACGGGCGCGAGCTGCAGCTATCAGCGCAGACACCAGAGACGGGCATGAAATGCTAAGGCTGCTACTGCAGCCACCAAGAAGCCTGTGTGCAAGCACAGGTCACTATCCACACCTCCCCTCCTAGGAACCTGTGCAGCCCGCCACTGCCAAGGTCCCGTGATCCAGGGACAACTTCCCCGGGAGAACACATGGCGTGCCTCAGGCTGGTGCAACATCACGCAGGCCTCTGCCCCCGCAGGCTCGCCCTGCATTCCGTACCTGCACCCCGTATCCTCCCCCCAGCCTGAGTGAGCCAGAGCCCCCGAAGCAGCTGCTCCTTTAACCCTGTCCTGTCTGGGTGGGGAACAGACACCCTCAGGTGACCTACATGCAGAGGTGGAGCCAAATCCAAAGCTGAACCCAAGGAGCGGTGGAAACAAAGAAGAGAAAGGAAAATTTCTCCCAGCAGCCTCAGGAGCAGCGGGTTAAATATCCCCAATCAACTTGATGTACCCTGCATCTCTGGAATACCTGAATAGACAACGAATCATCCCAAAATTGAGGTCGTGGACTTTGGGAGCAACTGCACACTTGGGGTTTGCTTTCTGCATCTAATTTGTTTCCGGTTTTATATTTAACTTAGTTTAGTATTTAGAGTTTATTATCATTGGTAGATTTGTTTACTGATTTGATTGCTCTCTTCCTTTTATTTAATATACAGATATATATATATATTTCCTTTTTCTCTTTTTGTGAGTGTGTATGTGTATGCTTCTTTGTGTGATTTTCTCTGTATACATTTGCTTTTACCATTTGTCCTAGAGTTCTGTCTGTCCGTTTTGTTTTTGTTTTTAACTATAGTTTTTAGTGCTTGTTTTCATTGGTGGATGTGTTTTTTGGTTTGGTTGCTCTCTTCTTTTTTTTATTACTTTTTAATTTTTAATATTTTTTAAATTTTTTATTTTAATAACTTTATTTTATTTATTTATTTATTTTTTTTTTCTCCCTTTTCTTCTGAGACATGTGGCTGACAGAGTCTTGGTGCTCCGGCTGGGTGCAACTCCTGTGCTTCTGAGGTGGGAGAGCTGAGTTCAGGACATTGGTCCACCAGAGACCTCGAGCTCCACATAATATTAAACGACAAAAGCTCTCCCAGAGATCTCCATCTCAACGCTAAGACCCAGCTCCACTCAACAACCAGCAAGCTGCAGTGCTGGACACCCTATGCCAAACAACTAGCACGACAGGAATACAACCCCACCCATTAGCAGAGAGGCTGCCTAAAATCATGATAAGGTCACAGGCACCCCAAAACACACGACTGGACACGGTCCTGCCCACCAAAAAGACAAGATCCAGCCTCATCCATCAGAACACAGGCACCAGTCCCCTCCAACAGGAAGCCTACACAAGCAACTGAAACAACTTCACCCACTGGGAGCAGATACAAAAAACAACGGGAACTAAGAACCTGTAGCCTGTGAAAAGGAGACCCCAAACACAGTAAGATAAGCAAAATGAGAAGACAGAGAAACACACAGCAGATGAAGGAGCAAGGTAAAAACACACCAGACCAAATAAATGAAGAGGAAATAGGCAGTCTACCTGAAACAGAATTCACAGTAATGAGAGTAAAGATGTCAAAATCTTAGAAATAGATTGGAAAAATACAAGAAACATTTAACAAGGACCTAGAAGAACTAAAGAGCAAACAAACAATGATGAACAACACAATACATGAAACTAAAAATTCTCTAGAAGGAATCAATAGCAGAATAACTGTGGGAGAAGAACGGGTAAGTGACCTGGAAGATAAAATAGTGGAAATAACTACCACAGAGCAGAATAAAGAAAAAAGAATGAAAAGAATTGAGGACAGTCTCAGAGACCTCTGGGACAATATTACACGCACCAACATTCGAATTATAGGGGTCCCAGAAGAAGAAGAGGAAAAGAAAGGGACTGAGAAAATATTTGAAGAGATTATAGTTGAAAACTTCCCTCACATGGGAAAGGAAATAGTCAAGTCCAGGAAGCACAGAGAGTTCCCTACAGGATAAAACCAAAGAGAAACATGCCAAGACACACAATAATCAAACTATCAAAAATTAAATACAAAGAAAAAATATTAAAAGCAGCAAGGGAAAACAAAAAATAACATACAAGGGAATCCCCATATGGTTTACAGCTGATCTTTCAGCAGAAAATCTGCAAGCCAGAAGGGAGTGTCAGGACATATGTAAAGTGATGAAAGGGAAAAACCTACAACCGAGATTACTTTACCTAGCAAGGATCTCATACAGATGTGATGGAGATATTAAAACCTATACAGATAATCAAAAGCTAAGAGAATTCAGCACCACCAAACCAGCTTTACAACAAATGCTAAAGGAACTTCGCTAGGCAGGAAAAGACCTACAAAAAC
Source organism: Balaenoptera musculus (assembly GCF_009873245.2). Classification (NCBI taxonomy): domain Eukaryota; kingdom Metazoa; phylum Chordata; class Mammalia; order Artiodactyla; family Balaenopteridae; genus Balaenoptera; species Balaenoptera musculus. The sequence goes on from NC_045806.1 coordinate 29,475,611, forward strand.
AAACCCAAAACAATTTAAAAAATGGTAATATGAACATACATATCGATAATTACCTTAAATGTAAACAGATTAAATGCTCCAACCAAAAGATATAGACTGGCTAAATGGATACAGAAACAAGACCCATATATATGCTGTCTACAAGAGACCTACTTCAGACCTAGGGACACATACAGACTGAAAGTGAGGGGATGGAAAAAGATATTCCATGCAAATGGAAATCAAAAGAAAGCTGGAGTAGCAATTCTCATATGGGACAAAACAGACTTAAAATAAAGACGATTACAAGAGACAAAGAAGGACACTACATAATGATAAAGGGAGCAATCCAAGAAGAAGATATAACAATTATAAATATTTATGCACCCAGCATAGGAGCACCTCAATAAATAAGGCAAATGCTAACAGCCATAAAAGGGGAAATGGACAGTAACACAATCATAGTAGGGAACGTTGACACCCAACTTTCACCAATGGACAGGTCATCAAAGATGAAAATACATAAGGAAATAAAAGCTTTAAATGATACATTAAACAAGATGGACTTAACTGATATTTATAGGACATTCCGTTCCAAAACAACAGAATACACTTTCTTCTCAAGTGCTCATGGAACATTCTCCAGGATAGATCATATCTTGGGACACAAATCAAGCCTTGGTAAATTTAGGAAAATTGGAATCGCATCAAGTATCTTTTCCGACCACAATGCTATGAGACTAGATATCAATTACAGGAAGAAATCTGTAAAAAATACAAACACATGGAGGCTAACAATACACTACTAAATAACCAAGAGATCACTGAAGAAATCAAAGAGGAAGTCAAAAAATACCTAGAAACAAGTGACAATGAAAACATGATGACCCAAAACCTATGGGATGCAGCAAAAACAGTTTTAAGAGGGAAGTATATAGCAATAAAATCCTACCTCAAGAAACAAGAAACAACTCAAATAAACAACCTAACCTTACACCTAAAGCAATTAGAGAAAGAAGAACACAAACCCCAAATTAGCAGAAGGAAGGAAATCATAAAGATCAGATCAGAAATAAATGAAAAAGAAATGAAGGAAATGAAAGCAAAGATCAATAAAACTAAAAGCTGGTTCTTTGAGAAGATAAACAAAATTGATAAACCATTAGCCAGACTCATCAAGAAAAAAAGGGAGAAGACTCAAATCAATAGAATTAGAAATGAAATAGGAGAAGTAACAGTTGACACTGCAGAAATACAAAGGATCATGAGAGATTACTGCAAGCAACTATATGCCAATAAAATGGACTAATTGGAAGAAATGGACACATTCTTAGAAAAGCACAACCTTCCGAGACTGAACCAGGAAGAAATAGAAAATATAAACAGACCAATCACAAGCACTGAAATTGAGACGGTGATTAAAAATCTTCCAACAAACAAAAGCCCAGGACCAGATGCCTTCACAGACGAATTCTATCCAACATTTAGAGAAGAGCTAACAACTATCCTTCTCAAACTCTTCAAAAATATAGCAGAGGGAGGAGCACTCCCAAACTCATTCTACGAGGCCGCAACCACCCTGATAACAAAACCAGACAAAGATGTCACAAAGAAAGAAAACTACAGGCCAATATCACTGATGAACATAGATGCAAAAATCCTCAACTATATACTAGCAAACAGAATCCAAAAGCACATTAAAAGGATCACACCCCATGATCAAATGGGGTTTATCCCAGGAACGCAAGGATTCTTCAATATATGCAAATCAATGAATGTGATAAACCATATTAACAAATTGAAGGAGAAAAACCATATGATCATCTCAATATATGCAGAAAAAGCTTTCGAGAAAATTTAACACCCATTTATGGTAAAAACCTCCAGAAAGTAGGCATAGAGGGAACTTACCTCAACATAATGAAGGCCATATATGACAAACCCACAGCCAACATCATTCTCAATGGTGAAAAACTGAAACCATTTCCTCTAAGATCAGGAACAAGACAAGATTGTCCACTTTCACCACTATTATTCAACATAGTTTGGAACTATTAGCCACAGCAATCAGAGAAGAAAAAGAAATAAAAGGAATCCAAATCAGAAAAGAAGACGTAAAGATGTCACTATTTGAAGATGACATGATACTATACATAGAGAATCCTAAACATGCTACCAGGAAACTACTAGAACTAATCAATGAATTGGGTAAAGTAGCAGGATACAAAATTAATGCACAGAAATCTCTTGAATTCCTATACACTAATGAAGAAAAATCTGAAAGAGAAATTAAGGAAACACTCCCATTTACCACTGTAACAAAAAGAATGAAATACCTACGAATAAACCTACCTAAGGAGACAAAAGACCTGTATGCAGAAAACTATAAGACACTGATGGAAGAAATTAAAGATTATACAAACATTTTGAGAGATATACCATGTTCTTGGATTGGAAGAATCAACATTGTGAAAATGACTCTACTACCCAAAGCAGTCTGCAGATTCAATGCAATCCCTATCAAACTACCAATGGCATTTTTCACAGAACTAGAACAAAAAGTTTCACAATTTGTATGGAAACACAAAAGACCCTGAATAGCCAAAGCAATCTTGAGAAAGAAAAATGGAGCTGGAGGAATCAGGCTCCTGGACTTCAGACTATAGTACAAAGCTACAGTAATCAAGACAATATGGTACTGACACAAAAACAGAAATATAGATCAATGGAACAGGATAGAAAGCCCAGAGATAAACCCACCCACATATGGTCACCTTATTTTTGATGAAGGAGGCAAGAATATACAGGGGAGAAAATACAACCTCTTCAATAAGTGGTACAGGGAAAACTGGACAGCTACATGTAAAAGAATGAAATTAGAACACTCCCTAACACTATACACAAAAATAAACTCAAAATGGATTAAAGACCTAAATTTAAGGCAAGACATCATAAAATTCCTAGAGGAAACCATAGGCAGAACACTCTATGACATAAATCACAGCAAGATCCTTTTTGACCCACCTCCTAGAGAAATGGAAATAAAAACAAAAACAAATGGGACCTAATGAAACTTAAAACTTTTGCACAGCAAAGGAAACCAAAAGCAAGACGAAATGACAACCCTCAGAATGGGAGAAAATATTTGCAAATGAAGCAACTGACAAGGGATTAATGTCCAAAATTTATAAGCAGCTCATACTGCTCAATATCAAAAAAACAAGCAACCTAATCCAAAAATGAGCAGAAAACCTAAATAGACATTTCTCCAAAGAAGATATACAGATTGCCAACAAACACATGAAAGGATGCTCAACATCACTAATCATTAGAGAAATGCAAATCAAAACTACAATGAGGTATCACCTCACACCAGTCAGAATGGCCAGCATCAAAAAGTCTACAAACAATAAATGCTGGAGAGGGTGTGGAGAAAAGGGAACCCTCTTGCACTGTTGGTGGGAATGTAAATTGATACAGCCACTATGGAGAACAGTATGGAGGTTCCTTAAAAAACTAAAAATAGAACTACCATATGACCCAGCAATCCCACTACTGGGCATATACCCAGTGAAAACCATAATTCAAAAAGAGTCATGTACCACAATGTTCATTGCAGCTCTATTTACAATAGCCAGCACATGGAAACCACCTAAGTATCCATCGACAGATGAATGGATAAAGAAGATGTGGCACATATATCCAATGGAATATTTCTCAGCCATAAAAAGAAGCGAAACTGAGTTATTTGTAGTGAGGTGGATGGACCTAGAGTCTGTCATACAGAGAGAATTAAGTCAGAAAGAGAAAAACAAATGCCGTATGCGAATATATATATGTGGAATCTAAAACGAAAAAAAAAATGGTTTTGATGAACCTAGGGACAGGACAGGAATAAAGACACAGATGTAGAGAACGGACTTGAGGATACAGGGAGTGGGAATGGTAAGCTGGGACGAAGTGAGAGAGTGGCATGGACATATATACACTACCAAATGTAAAATAGGTAGCTAGTGGGAAGCAGCCGCATAGGACAGGGAGATCGGTTCGGTGCTTTGTGACCACCTAGAAGGGTGGGATATGGTGGGTCGGAGGGAGATGCAAGAGGGAGGAGATATGGGGATATATGTATATGTATAGCGGATTCAGTTTGCTATAAATCAGAAACTAACAAGGAAAAAACAGATGAAAGAGTTATAGCAATGATCTAAGGCATATATGCTGGCTTAGGTTGTGTATTAGTAAGGAATTACCTTAGATTGTGGTAAAAGATGTTGGAAATAACAGGGGGTTAAGACAGAAGTTTATTTCTGACTCACACAAAAGAAGTTGGAAGTAGATATTTCAGAACTTGTATCTTTGGTGTGCATCATCACTATGAAAAGGAACATACATTAGCAAATACTTTCTGAGGGGCAGAATTTACCTCAACATAATAAAGGTCATACATGAAAAGTTCACAGCTAACATCATACTCAATGTTGAAAAACTAAAGTTTTTTCTCTAAGATCAAAAACAAGACAAAGAGACCCCCTCTTGCCACTTCTATTCAACATGTTACTGGAAGTCCTAGCCAGAACAATTAGACAAGAAGAAAAGTCATCCAAATCAGGAAGGAAGAGAAGTTCTCTCTCTTTGTAGATGATACAATCTTATATAGGGTACAAAATCAACGTATAAAAGTTAGTCGTATTTCTATACACTATTAACAAACTATCCAAAAAGGAAATTGAGAAAACAATTTCATTTCCCATATCATCAAAAGAATAAACTTCTTGGGACTTCCCTGGTGGCGTAGTGGTTAAGAATCCACCTGACAATCAGGGGGCATGGCTTCGATCCCTGGTCCGAGAAGATCCCACATGCTGCGGAGCAAGTAAGCCCATGCACCACAACTACTGAGCCTGCGCTGTAGAGCCCGTGAGCCACAACTACTGAGCCCGCGTGCCACAACTACTGAAGCCCACGCACCTAGAGCCTATGCTCTGCAACAAGAGAAGCCACCGCAATGAGAAGCCCGTGCACCACAATGAAGAGTAGCCCCCGCTCGCCACAACTAGAGAAAACCTGTGCACAACAATGAAGACTCAACGAAGCCATAAATAAATAAACAATTAAAAAAAAAAACTTCTTAGGAATAAACTTGGCTAATGAGGTAAAACTCTTGTACACTGAAACCTACAAAACATTGAAAGAAATTAGATACAAATAAATGGAAATACATCCTGTGTTCATGAATTAGAAGATTTAACACTTAAAATGTTCATACTACCCAAAGTGCTTTACAGAATCAATGCAATAGCCATTACATATCAAAATTTTAAATTCATTTTTTGAACTTATCCCATAAAGATAATCACAAAGCACATAAAGATGTATTATCATCACAATGTTTTAGAATGGGGAGAAATGAAAAACAATCTGTGTCCATCACAATGGTACGATGGAATAGTGTGTAGTCATGAATGTGTTTACGAAGTTGTACATTAACATATTAAAATGTTCACAGCAAAAAAAAAAAAAAGAATACGTAACTCACACAACTGTGAAAAGTACACCTACAACTACTAATTAGACAATGATAATAATTTTTAACAGTTCTGAGGTAAAATTTACACAGTCCAATGCACATATATTCAATATACAAATTAATGAGTTTTGACAAACTTATGCAGTTATTTATCATCCTCAAAAGCTTCCTCCATACATCTTCCAGCGACCACCTCCAGAAGAGTCTTCTGATTTTTGTCATAATAGATTACTTTAGATTATTCTAAAATTTCACATAATTGGAAAAATACAATATGTACTTTTTATGCCCAGCTTCATTTTCTCAGCATGATATCTGCTAGCTTCATGTACAGTTTTACATATATATATATATATACACACACACACACACACACACACACACACACACATAGTTCATTCAACTTTAAATGTTGAGTAGAGTTAGTTTATGGATTTTCCTGTTCGTGGCCATATAGGTTGCTTTCAGTTTCTGACCACTTTGAATAAAGTTGCTATGAACATTTATGTGTAATTCTTTTTATGGACATATATTTTGGGTTCTCTTGGATAAATACGAGGGTGCAGATTTGTGGAGTCATAACATTAAGTGTATGATTATTTTTTTAAATTAAGCTGTTAGCTGTGAGCTTTTCATAAATGATCATTATTATTTTGAGGAAGTTTCTCTCTATTCCTAGATTGCTGAGTGTTTTTATTATGAAAGTTTGTTGAATTTTATCAAAATTTTTTTCTGCATTGAGATTATAGTGTTTTTGTCCTTCCTTCTCTTCATATAGTGTATTACATTTATTGATTTTTGTATGCTGAACCATCCTTTCATTCCAGAAATAAATCCACTTGGTAAGGTTGTATAATCATTTTAATATGTTATTGAAATCAGTTTGCTATTATTTTGTTGAGGATTTTTGCATCATTATTGATCAGGAATATTGCAGTTCTGTAGTTCTCTTTTCTAGTAGTGTCTTTGGCTTTGGTATCACGGTAGTGCTGACCTCACAGAATGAGCTTGAAGTGTTCTCTCCTCTTCAGTTGTCTCAAAGAGTCTTGGGAAGATTGGTGTTAATTCTTTAAATGTGTGGCAGAATTCTCTGGTGAAGCTATCTGGTCCTGAGCTTTTCTTTGTCGGGAGGTACATACTATGGGTTTTGACAAATGTATAATGTAATGACATGTATTCACCATTACAGTATCATACAGAATAATTTCCCTGCTCTAAAATTCCCCTGTGATACAACTATTTATCCCTCTTTCCCTCCCCTGGTTCCATCCCTGGAAACCACTGATGTTTACACTATCTTCAGAGTTTGGCCTTTTCCAGAATGTAATATTGTAATTACCCAGTATGTAGCCTTTTGAGATTGGCTTCTTCCACTTGGCAATATGCATTTAAGGTTTCTCCTTGTCTTTTCATGGTTTGAGAGCTTATTTCTTTTTATCACTGAATAATATTCCTTCGTATGGATGCATAATAGTTCGTTTATTCATTCACCTATTGAAGGAACTATTAGTTGCTTCCAAGTTTTGGAAATTATGAATAAAGCTGCTATAAACATTCATGTGCAGGTTTTTGTGTGGATGTAAGTTTTCAACTGATATGAGTACATACCTTGGAGCATGGTTGCTGGATCATGTCGTAAGAATATGTTTAGTTTTGTAAGAAACTGCTAAAACATATTCCAAAGTGGTTGTACTGTTTTGCCTTCCTACCAGCAATGAATGAGGGCTCTTCTTGTTCTACATCCTCACCAGAACTTTGCATTGTCAGCTTTTTGAACTTCAGCCATTTTAGATGTGTGGTGGTATTTCATTGTTGTCTTGAGTTGTATTTCCCTAATGCCATATGATGTTCAGCATATTTTCATATGCTTCATTTCCATCTGTTTAACTTCATTACTAAAGTGTCTGTTCAGATCTTCTGCCTATTTTTAAATTGGGAAGTGTCTGTTATTGTTGAGTTCTATGTGTTAATCGTATATTCCAGATACAGGTACTTTGTCAGATATGTGATTCACAAACCTTTTCTCCCTGTCTGTGTCTGTCTTCTCCTTGACAGTGTCTTTCATAGAGCAGAAGATGCTAATTTTAATAAAGTCCAACTTATCAATCTTTTCTTTTATGGATTGTGCTTTTGTGTTGTTTCTAAAAAGTCATCACCAAACAAAAGGTCACCTATATTTTCTCTTTTATCTTCTAGAAACTTTCTAGTTTTGCATTTATATTTAGGCCTATAACCTATTTTCAATTAATTTTTGTGAAAGATGTTAGCATCTTGAGCAGTTTTTTCATATGCTTCATAATTACCATTTGAATAGCTTTGTGATGCATATATATAGGTCTTGTGAACATTTTTATTGCTTTCTTTGTTTTTTAATTATGTAGTTTAAACCATTTTTATGTATTATTGTTACAAGAACTTAGTCAAATACATGTTTTGCTAGTATTTTTTCTCAATATGTGGCTTGCCTACTCACTTTTAATACTATAATATCTTTTGATAAGAAAACATTTCATGAAGCTTATTTCTTTTTTCTTTTATGATTATTATTTTCTTTGTCCTGCCTGAGAAATATTTACCTCTCTCAAGGTAACAAAGACATTCTCTTATAATTCTTTAAAAGTTTTAACTTTAACATCTAGGTGTCATGATTCATCTCAAATTAATTTTTCTGTATAGTAGCACTTGAGGTTTCATTTTTGCCCCCCTATGACTATCTAGTTTTGCCAGAAATATTTATTGGCAAGTCTTTGCATTCCCCATTCTATTGTTTTACTTCCTGTCTTGAAAATGAATTGTCAGTATGACAGTGGTTTATTTCTGTGCTCTTCTGTTGCAATTAAACTCTTTACATGTCCTTATGACAATATTGCACTGTCTTGATTATAGTTGCTTTGATGCCACATATTATAAAGTCTTGTATCACTGTTACCCTTTTAAAATACAGTTTTGGCTATTATAAGTTCTTTAAATTTTCATATACATTTTAAAATCAGTTTCTCAATTTATATTTATAACAGCCTCTCTCTCTCATTGACCCTGGGCAACCAGTAAGCTGTCTATAATATTTTTCTTCTGAAGAATGTTATTCAAATGGAATCGTACACTATGTATCTATTGGTATTGGCCTTTTTCACTCCTCATAATTTCCTTACGATACATCTAAGTTGTTGCATATACGAATAGTAGTTACTTTTTATTTTTTAGTAGTATTCCATGGTATGGACATACCACTGTTTGTTGAACCATTAACCAATCGAAGGACATTTTGGGTTTTATTTTCTTTCATTTTTTGGCTATTATAATAAAACTTCCATAAACAATTGAATTGTGCATAGGTATTTGTGTGGACATAGCTTTTACTTCTACTTCTCTGGGACAAATGTCTAGGCGTACATTTGCTGGTGCACATAATTTTACATTTATTTTTTTTTTTTTAATGAAACTACTCAACTACATTCCAGAGTAGCTTTACCTGTTTAAATTCACTCCAGCAATGAAAGAGAGACTTAATTTCTCCACATCCTTGAAGGCTTTGCCTTTTTTACTAAAATTTTTTTTGTAATGATTCTAGTAGGGAATGGTGTTATCTTGTTATGGTCTTAATTTGCATTGCCTTAATGGTGAGTGATGTTGGCCATCTTTACATGAGCTTATTTGCTACTTGCATATCTTATTCAATAAATAAGATATATCTCATCACTTTCTTTGATCACATTTAATTTTTTACTATTGAGTTTTGAGGATTCTTCATATGTTCTATATGTGAGTTCTTTACCAGATATGTGGTTTGCAAGTATTTTCTACTAGTCTGTTATATGTTTTTTCATTCTCTTAAATATGACTTTCACAGAGAAAAAGTTTAAAATTTTAATGAACTCCAATTTAGCTACTTTTTAATGAATTGTGCTTCTGCTGTCATGTTTAAGAACTCTTCACCAAGCCTAGATCTCCCAATTTTTTTCCTAGGGTATCTTCAAAACATTCTATACTTCTATACTTTACCTATAAATCTATTATCTATTTTGAGTTAATTTTTGTATAAGATGTGAGGTCTAGGATGAGACATTTTTCCCACTGTAGATATCCCAAATGCTTCAGCAACATTTGTTGAAAATATTACTCATCCTCAATTGAATTGATTTTGTGTCTTTGTCAAAAAATAAATGAGCTGTACATTGGGGGCACTATTTTTGGGTTTTCTGATCTGTTCAACTGATTTCTGTGTCTATCCCTCTGCCAATATCACAGTCTTGATTACTGTAGCTATAAAATAAATTTTGAAATCATGTGGACTTATTACTCCCTTTTAATTCTTCTTTTACAAAATTCTTTGCCCATTCTAGTTCCTATGCCTTTACATAGAAATATTAGAATAATTTTGTCATGTCAAAAATGTCTTGCTGGGATTTTGATAGAAATGCATTAGACATGGATAAATTTTGTAGGAGAATTAGTATCTTTACTGTGTTGAGTCTTCCAATCCATGTACACAGTATGTCTCTCCATTTAATTAGTTCTTGGATTTGTCAGTGTTTCGTAGTTTTCAACATACAAGTTTTATATGTGTTATGTGACATTTACATCTAAGTGTTTATTTTAGAGACTATAAGTTATATTGTCATTTTAATTTTAGTGTTCACATGTTCCTTGCTAGTAAATACAAAAAAAATTGGTTTTTATATGTTGATCTTGTATCCTGAAACAGTGCTAAATTCACTTCTAAGAGTGAGTTCTACAGGTTTATTTTGTGTGTTGATTAGTTGGAATTTTCTATGTAGAAGATCATGTCATCTGCAAATAGGACAATATTTTTTCTTTCTATTCATTCTGTATGCCTTTTATTTCCTTATTAAACTACCTAACATTTTTAGTCCTATTTGAAAAGCAGTGGTGAGAACAGCATACTTGCCTTCTTCCCAGCCTCAGGGGAAATGGATTCAATCTTTCACCATTAACTGTGATATTAGCTATAGTATTTTCATAGATGTTCTTTACCAAGTTGAGGAATGTACGCTGTATTCCTATTTTTTAAATTTATGAACACAGTTGAATTTGTCAAATACTTTTTCTGCATCAGTTGACATTATCATGTAAATTTTTCATCTTTTGCCTGTTAATATGATGAATTACATTGATTGATTTTCAAATATTGGACCAGTCAGCACCCCTGCAACAAAATACTCTTAGTCATGCTCTATCCTTTTTTAAACATTTTTGATTTATATTTGATAATGTTTTATTAGTTTTTTTTGCATTGATATTCATGAGGGATATATACATATATATATATGTGTGTGTGTGTGTGTATATATATATATATACACACACACATACATATCAGGTTTTGGTATCAGGGTAATACCAGAGTCATAAAATGTGTTGGGAAGTGCTCTTTTCTCTTGTATTTTGTGTTAATGATTGCATAGTTGATATGTAATTGACATGTAACATTGTGTAAGTTTAAGGTATACAGTGTGTTGATTTGAGATCTTTACTGCAATATGATTAATATTGTAGTGTTAACTAACAACTATATCATGTCACATACTTATTTCCTTTTTGTGGTGAGAACAATTAAGATCTAATTTTTAGTTATAATACAGTATTATTGACTATAATCACTATGCTGGGCATTAGATCTCCAGAACTTATTTATCTACTAGTTGCAAGTTTGTACACTTAAATAAAAATTCCCTAATCCCCTTTCCCTTGCCCTTGGTACCTGCCATTCTACTCTCTGTTTTTATGAGATTAGCTTCTTTAGATTCCACATATAAGTAATATCATACAGTATTTGTATCTCTCTGACTTATCTCACTTAGCATAATGCCCTCAATGATGATAATTTTTTTTAATGGTTTTAGAATTCTCAAGTAAAACCATCTTGGTTTGAATATGTTTGGTTTTTATTTATGATTTTTAAAATAATAATTCAATTTTATTAATAACCATGCATTCATTCCAATTATCTATTTCATATTGAGTGGGTTGTGGTAATCTGTACTTTTCAAAAAACTGGTCCATTCATTTATGTTGTCAGATTTATCTGTAGATTTGTTCATACCTTCCTATCTTTTCGATGTCTTGAGGGTCTGTAGTGATATTTCCATTTCATTCCTAATATTGGTCATTTATGATTTCTTTCTTTTTTTCTTTGTCAATCTAGCTAAAGGTTTGTAAAACCATCGATCTATTCAAAGGAGCAGCATTGTATTTCACGTCATTAATTTCTGCTATTATCTTTATCATTTAATTTTTTCTGCTTGCTTTAAGCTTAAAGTTTCTTTAGCTGGGAGCTTAGATTATTGATTTGAGACTCTTTATATTCTCCAAAGTAAGCATTTAATGTTATAAATTCCCCTCTCAGCACAGCATTAACTATGTCCAACAAATTTTGGCATGTTGTATTTTACTTTTATTCAGTTCAATGTATTTTTTGATTTTCCTTAAGACGTCTTCATAGGGGAGGTGCTTAGAAGACGGCAGAGTAGGAGAACACTGAGCTCACCTCCCCCTACCAACACATCAAAAAAACATCTACATGTGGAGCAAGTCTCACTGAAAATGAACTGGAGACTGGCAGAAAGACTCTTATACAACCAAGACTGTAAAGAAAGATCAATACGGAGTTGGGTAGTAAGGGAAGAGATGTGACCAGGTCAGAACCTATGCCTCTAGGAGGGGACACAGAGGAGAAGGGGGATTATACAGGTTTGGAGATCCTCTCTGGGGAGTGAGTGGTTCAAACCACAGCTCTGGAGTCCGAAACCAGGAAGATGAATCTCTTTAGCTGGTTTGAAAACCAGTGGAACTAACAGAGGAGGGCTATAAGAAATCTAGACTCAGCTTGTGAAGAGTGTGCAAATGCTTATTTACTCCTGGGAAGAAGATGGAGGAAGTAGATTGGAACTTACCAGGAATCTGACTGGTTTTCCACCACTGTCCCAATACACACGCTGACTGACACTGAGCGCTGCCTCAGGCATCTCTAGCTCAGGTGCAGCTCCCCACTAGGGTGAAGGCTGTGTCTGCTGAGGAGAGTGTACAGCTGGGGGTGGGGCACAGCCAGCTCAGACCTGGTACTGCATCTGAATGGGGCAAGGGAGGCCTTTACTGGTGCTCATGGAGGCTGCAGATCAGGAACTGTCTCAAGCTCTGAGTGGTGTGTGGGGTTCACATCAGCGAGTTCCCTGGCCTGCACTGGGCATTCGCTCCAGCTCCTCTTACTCCAGTGCTGCTCCTCTCTGGAGCAAACATGCCATTGCTGGGAGGGAGAAGAGCTCAGACTTGGAGGGAAAGAAACCAGCTCAGACTTGACCCTCATGGCTTCTGCCTCAGTACCTTGGGACATGACCCCACCCCTGATAGGGTGGTGACAGCCACTGAGCATAGGAGAAGCTCTGCTCACACCTGGCTCTGGATTTAGCCCCTCCATCTCCAGCCCCACCTCCCAGCAAGGTGATAAACTGCCAGAACTCCCTGAGGGAAGACATAACCCACGTTCACTTCAGATCCATCTCTCCCAACAAACCACTGGGCACACACAGACTGCATATAGAGATTCCCACACAAGCTCACTCATTCAAGACCTGTATAGGTAACTGTTTAACCTAATTTCATAGAGACAGAGAAACTTAAGCAAAATGAGATGACAGAGGAATTTGTTCAAAATGAAAAACGATAAAAAAAACCATGAAAAAAAATAACTAATAAAACAGAGGTAAATAATTTACCAAATAAAGAGTTCAAGCACTAGTAATAAGAATGCTAACTGAACTAGAGAAAAGAATAGATGAACACAGTGGGAATTTTAACAAGGAACTAGAAAACATAAAAAAGAACCAGTCACAGCTGAAGAATAAAACAACTTTAATGAAAAACACATTAGAAGGAATTAACAGCAGACTAGCTGATACAGAAGAACACATAAGTGATCTCTGGAAGATAGAATAATGGAAATCACCCAATCAGAACAGTAAAAAGGAAAACAAATTTAAAAAATGAGAACAGTATAAGAGACCTCTGGAACAATATCAAGTGTATTAACATTCACATTATAGGGGTCCCAGAAGGAGAAGAGAGAGAAAAAGGGGTGGAAAATGTATTTGATGAAATTATGGCTGAAAACATTCTGAACCTGAAGAAGGAATCAGATATGCAGGTAAAGACAGCACAGAGTCCCAAACAAGATGAACCCAAAAAGACCCACACAAAGACATATCATAATTAAAATGGCAAAAATTAAAGAGAGAATTCTAAAGGCAGCAAGAGAATAACAAAGAGTCACATACAAGGCAACCCCCATAAGGTTATTAGCTGATATTTCTGCAGAAAATTTGCAGGCCAGAAGGGAGTGGCATGATATAACTGAAGTGCTGAAAGAAAAACCCTACAACTTAGGACACTCTACCCAGCAAGATTATCATTCAGAAATGAAGGAGAGATAAAGAACTTCTCAGATAAGCAAAAACTAAAAGAGTTCATCAATACTAAACCAACCCTGAAAGAAATGTTAAAAGGTCTTCTCTAAGCGGAAAAGTAAAAGCTACAACAAGAAGTAAGAATTTATAAGGAATGGGGATTCTCTTGTGGTACAGTGGTTAAGAATCTGCCTGCCAACGCAGGGGACATGGGTTCAAGCCCTGGTCCAGGAAGATCCCACATGCCGCAGAGCAACTAAGCCCATGCACCACAACTACTGAGCCTGAGCTCTAGAGCCCATGAGCCACAACTACTGAGCCCGCATGCCACAACTACTGAAGTCCGTGCACCAAGAGCCTGTGCTCTGCAACAAAAGAAGCCACCACAATGAGAAGCCCATGCACCACAACAAAGAGTAGCCCTCACTCACCACAACTAGAGAAAGCCCGCTCACAGCAACAAAGACCCAATGCAGCCATAAATAAACAAATAAATAATCAATCAATAAATAAATAAAAAAGAATTTATAGGAATGGAAAAAATCCCGCTAGTAAAGGCAAAATATAATAAAGGCTGTGGATTAACTACTGAAATAAGATAGTATGAAGATTAAAAGAGAAGAATTGTAAAATCAATTATAACTACAACAAACAGTTAAGGGATAAACATGAAGATGTAAAATATGACATCAAAAACACAAAATGTGGGGGAGGAGTAAAAAAAATGTAGCTCTTTTAGAATGTGTTTTAACTTAAATGACTATCAATTTAAAATGAGTAGATATAGGGGCTTCCCTGGTGGCACAGTGGTTGAGAATCTGCCTGCTAATGCAGGGGACACGGGTTCGCGCCCTGGTCTGGGAAGATCCCACATGCCACGGAGCAACTAGACCTGTGAGCCACAACTACTGAGCCTGCGCATCTGGAGCCTGTGCTCCGCAACAAGAAACGCCACGATAGTGAGAGGCCCGCGCACCGCGATGAAGAGTGGCCCCCGCTTGCCGCAACTAGAGAAAGCCCTAGCACAGAAACGAAGACCCAACATAGCAATCAAGCAATCAATCAATCAATAAATTAAAACTTTAAAATGAGTAGATATAGTTTTAGTTCAACATATATGAACCCCAAGTTAAACACTAATCAAAAAAACCACAATAGATACACAAAAAACAGAGAGAAAGAAACACAAGTCTCTTCAATAAGTGGTGCTGGGCAAACTGGAAAACTACACGTAAAAGAATAAAATTAGAATATTTTCTCACATCATACACAAAAATAAATTCAAAATGGATTAAAGACCCAAATGTAAGAGTGGAAATCATAAAACTCCTAGAAGAGAACAAAGGCAGAACACTCTTTGACATAAATTGTAGCAATAGTTTTTTTGGACCTGTCTCCTAAGGGAAAGGGAACAAAAGCAGAAATAAATAATGGAGACATAATTAAACTTAAGAGCTTTTGCACAGCAAAGGAAACCATAGACAAAATGAAATGACAACCTACTGAATGGGAGAAAATATTTGCAAATGATATGATTGATAAGGGGTTAATATATGAAATATATAAACAGCTCATACAATTCAATATCAAAAAACAAACAACCTGATTTAAAAATGGTCAGAACATAGTGCTGCAGTGAACACTGGGATGCATGTGTCTTTTTGAATTATGGTTTTCACTGGGTATATGCCCAGTAGTGGGATTGCTGGATCGTATGGTAGTTCTATTTTTAGTTTTTTAAGGAACCTCCATACTGTTCTCCATAGTGGCTGTATCAATTTACATTCCCACCAACAGTGCAAGAGGGTTCCCTTTTCTCCACACCCTCTCCAGCATTTATTGTTTGTAGATTTTTTAATGATGGCCATTCTGACCAGTGTGAGGTTATACCTCATTGTAGTTGCATTTCTCTAATAATTACAACACTATTTACAATAGCCAGGACGTGGAGGCAACCTAAATGTCCATCAACAGAGGAATGGATACAAAAGATGTGGTACATATATACAATGGAATATTACTCAGCCATAAAAGGGAACGAAATTGGGTCATTTGTAGAGACGTGGATGGACCTAGAGACTGTCATACAGAGTGAAGTAAGTCAGAAAGAGAAAAACAAATATCATATATTAACGCATATATATGGAATTTAGAAAAATGTTATAGATGATCTTATTTGCAAAGCAGAAATAGAGACACACACATAGAGAACAAACGTATGGACACCAAGGGGGGAAAGGGGGTGTGGGATGAATTGGGAGATTGGGATTGACATATATACACTATTGATATTATGTATAAAATAGATAACTAATGAGAACCTACTGAATAGCTCAGGGAACTCTGCTCTATGTTCTGTGGTGACCTAAATGGGAAGGAAATCCAAAAAAAAAGGGGATACATGTATACGTATAGTTGATTCACTTTGCTGTACAGTAGAAACTAACACAACATTGTAAAGTAACTATACTCCAATAAAAATTACTTAAAAAAATAAAAATGGGCAGAAGACCTGAAGAGACATTCTTCCAAAAAAGATATACAGATGGACAACAGGCACATGAAAAGATGCTCAAGAAAAATGCAAATTAAAACCACAATGAGATGTCACCTCACACCTGTCAGAATGGCTATCATCAAAAAGCCCACAAATAACAAATGTTGGGGAGGATGTGGAAAAAAGGGAACCCTCCTACACTGTTGGTGGGAATATAAATTGGTTCAGCCACTATGGAAAACAGTAAGGAGGTTCCTCAGAAAACTAAAAATAGAACTTCCATATGACCCAGCAATTTCACTCCTGGGTATATATCCCAAGAAAACAAAAATAATAATTCAAAAAGATATATACACCCTAATGTTCATAGCAGCATTATTTACAATAGCAAGATATGGAAGTAACCCAAGTGTCCATCAACAGATGAATGGATAAGGAAGGTGTTATATATATATAACATCTTAACATTATAATATTGTATATATATATATACTCACCCTTACAAAAGAATAAAATTTTGCCATTTGCTCAACATGGATGGACTTGGAGGGTATTATGCTTATTGAAATAAGTCAGACAGAGAAAGACAAATACTGTATGTTATTACTTATATGTAGAATCTAAAACATAAAACAAACGAATGAATATAAGAAAACAGGAACAGACTCTCAGATATAGAGAACAACCTACTGGTTACCAGTGGGGAGAGGAAAGGGGGGAGGGACAAGATACTGGTAGGGGATTAAGAGGTACAAACTACTACGTATAAAATAAATAAGCTACAAGGATATATTTACAGCACAGGGAATATATCCAATGTTTTATAAAAACTTTAAATGGAGTATTATTTATAAAAATATGGAATCATTATGTTTTACAACTGAAACTAATATAAATTGTAAATCGACTATTCTTCAATTAAAAAAAAGACTTCCTCATAGAAGCATGTTGGTTATTTTCCAAGTATTTGGAATTTTTCCTGTTATATTTCTATTTGATATCTAGTTTGATTCCATTGTGGACAGAGAACACACTCTGTATTATTTCAATTACTTTAATTTTGTTAAAGTTCGCTCTGTGACGCAGGATATCTTCTACTTTGGTATATATTTCATGGATGCTTGAAAAGAATGTGTATTTTGATGTTGCAGGGTGAAATACTCCATAAATATAAATTAGATCTTTTTAGTTGATGGTATTGTTGTATTCTTCTATATCATTGCTGATTTTATGTTTTGTCAACCTAGTGATTGTTGATCCAGGGGTAATGAAGTCCCTAATTATAATTTTGGATTTGTATATTTGTCCTTTCTGTTCTATTAGTTTTTGATTCATATATTTTGTGGTTCTCTTGTTTGGCATATACACATTCAGAATTGTTATATCTTCTTCTTGGTGGACTGATTTTTTTGTCATTATGTAATGTTCCGTCCCTATCTTTGATATTTTGTCTTAAGTCTACTTTTCTGATATTAATATACCCACTCACACTTGTTTTTGATTATTTGCATTCCATTCATATATATATATATATATATATATATATATATATATATATATATAATGAGATACTTGAAGTCAAGAAATGGTTGGGTCATTTTTAAAAATTTTTTATTGGAGTATAGTTGATTTACAATGTTGTGTTAGTTTCAAGTGTACAGTAAAGTGAATCAGTTATACATATACATATATCCACTCTTTTTTAGATTCTTTTCCCATATAGGACATTACAGAGTACTAAGTAGAGTTCCCTGTGCTATACAATAGGTCCATATTAGGGTTGGGTCATTTTTCAAATCCACTTTCACAATCTCTGTCTTTTAAAGGTGTATTAGATTATTTATATTTACTGTAATTATTGACATGTAGGGCTTAAATCTGCCATTTTATTTTTCATTTTCTGTTTGTTTTCTCTTTCCTGGCTCCTGCAGATTTGCTGAACATTTTTTTTAGAATTCTATTTTTATTCATCCATTTTTTTAAAGTGCATATATCTGTATAGACTTTTGTGTGTGTGACTGCTATAGTCATTACATTATTAATATATTCTTCCTCAGTCTCCTGGTGTTGACATTTCACTAGTTCAAGTGTAGTGTGGAACTCAAAATTATTCCTGGGTGGACTTCTGCTTCTGGAAAAATGCAGTAGATACACTATTCCCTTTTATTCTCATTAAGCACAACTAAAACCCCTGGACATTACATATAAAACAAACATAAGAAAATACTGATAGCTGAGAGAAGAAGGCAGACTGGCCAGGGACCTTGGAATCTGCTATGGACTAAATTGTGTCTCTCCCAAATATGTATGTTTAATCTCTAACCCTCAATGAAAATTGATCTGGTGAAAAATCTTTAAGGAGGTTATTCAGGTTAAATGAGGTCATAAGGGTGGGGTTCTAATCTGATAGGACTGTGGCCTTATAAAAAGACTGAAGAAGATTGCTCTCTCTCAATCACTGTCTCCTTCTCTCTCTCTCTGCCACATGAAGACATAGCAAGGTGGCAGCCATTTGTAAGCCAGGAACAGATCTCTCACAAGAACTTGGCCATGCTGGCACCCTAACCTCAGACTGACTCCCAGTCTTCAGAACTGTGAGAAAATAAATTTCTGTTGTTTAAGCCATCCAGTCTACAGTATTTTTTATGGCAGCTTGAAACAACTAATACAGGGCCTAACAACATGGTGAAAGTAATCTTGGAACATCAGAAGGAAAAACAAAGAGAAAATATATGGTTAAATAAAATTAAATAGACTTTCTTTTTCCTATTGAGTTTTCTAAATTATGGTTTTGGGTGAAGCAAAAATCATAAGTGTCTGATGTGGCTCTCACTGTATGTAGAGGAAATATTTGACAATTATATTATAAATTAAAGAGAGCAAAATGAGGCACTGTAGCCTTCATTTTTAAAATAACAGCTTTATTAAGATATGATTCACATACCATATGTTGGGGAAATATAATTAAAAATAAAATCTGTTAACCCAAAAAACTTCTCCACAAAAATAGAAGAGAGAGAAAACTGTTTTATTATTGGATAAGCATTAAACTATGATGTGATGCATATTACAGGCAATCTGCTAAAAGATTGCAAAGACAGAAAGAATTTTTATCCTTTTATATAGCCAAGCAGATACATCCCATTGCATACGTTTTCTCCAGATAAATGATAAATTATTCCTCAATTAAAAGAACATTGCGGCCCCAATTGTCACACGATTTATTCTAAGCTCTCCTTGTTATTGGGGTAGCCACCTGTATTTATTAATTACCACTAAAAAGGAAAATAAACTACTCATATCTTTATGATAGGAGGTAGATTCGTAACTTGGAGCCAGGCACCAGCTAAAGTTAAGCTCTTATCTTCCCATGGAAAATAGGAGATATGGGTGCTATCTTCTGTAGTGATTACATTTCAAAGCTATGGCTGCCAAGTTTTGAGAAAAATACTTCTGGGTTGTAAAGCTAGTGAGGAGATTATTTAGCTTTTAAAAAGATTCACATACCTGTCTAAGTGGCAGAGGGAGAATTCACAATTATTTATTTATTTTTTTAAGTAAATGTTCTAAGAAAAGGGAAGGGCTAGAGTCTTTTCCTTTTTTTTTTTTTTCTTTTCCTTTTTGTACCAGGAGGAATTAAAGTTTATTTTTCTTACTTTTGTGTTTGCCATATACATCTGATTCACCCATTTAAAGTGCACAGTTTGATAGTTTTTAGTTTGTTCACAGCAATTAAAAATCACTGTGGTCAATTTAGAACATTATCATCCTCTAAGAGAAGCCAGTTCCCCATTAGCAGTCAATCTCCATTTCCCTCTCAGTGACCCTCCCAGACCTAGGTGACCACTAATCTACCTTCTGTCTATATAGATTTGCATATTCTAGACAGTTTATAGAAAATAAATCACACAATATGTGATTTTTTATTACTGGTTTCTTTCATTTAGCATAATGTTTTCAAGGATCATCTTTTATTTTTAATTTTTTATTGAAGTATAGTTGATTTACAATTTGTGTTAGTTTCAGGTGTATAGCAAAGTGATTTGGAGATATATATATATATATATATATATATATATATTCTTTTTAAAATTCTTTTCCATTATAGGCTATTACAAGGTATTGAATATAGTTCCCTGTGCTCTATAGTAAATCCTTGTTGTTTATTTTATATATGGTAGTGTGTATCTGTTAATCCCATACTCCTAATTTATCCCTCCTCCCCTTTCCCTTTGTAACCATAAGTTTGCTTCCTATGTCTGTGAGTCTGTTTTCAGCTTTGTAAATAAGTTCATTTATACTATTTTTTAGATTCCACATATAAATGATGTCACATGATATTTATCTTTCTGTCTGACTTATTTCACTTAGTATGATAATCTCTAGGTCCATCCATGTTGCTGCAAATGGAATTATTCTTTTTTTATGGGTAATATTCATATATATATGTGTGTGTATATATATATATATACACACACACACACACACACATACATACTACATCTTCTTTATCCATTCATCTGTTGATGAACACTTAGGTTGCTTCCATGTCTTGGCTATTGTAAATAGTGCTGCTATAAACATTGGGATGCATGTATCTTTTGTCTCTTTTGGATATATGCTCAGGAGTGGGATTTCTGGATCATATGTTAACCCTATTTTTAGTTTTTTAAGGAATCTCCATACTGTTGTCCACAGTGGCTTCACCAATTTACATTCCCACCAACAGTGTAGGAGGTTTCCCTTTTCTCCATGCCCTCTGCAGCATTTGTTATTTGTAGACTTTTTAACGATGGCCATTCTGACCAGTGTGACGTGATACCTCATTGCAGTTTTGCATTTCTCTAATAAGTAGTGATGTTGAGCATCTTTTCATGTGCCTGTTGGCCATCTGTATGTCTTCTTTGGAGAAATGTATATGTAGGTCTTAGCTGCCCATTTTTTTTTATTGGGATGTTCTTTGCTTGTTTGTTTTTGTTTTTCACATTGAGTTGTATGAGCTGTTTGTATATTTTAGAAATTAAGCCATTGTTGGTTGCATCCTTTGTGAATATTTTGTCCCAGTCCATAGACTATCTTTCTGTTTTGCTTATGGTTTCCTTTGCTGTACAAAAGCTTATAAGTTTGATTAGGTCCCGTTTGTTTATTTTTCCTTTTATCTCTTTTGCCTTTAGAGACTGACCAAAGAAAACATTGCTATGATTGATGTCAGAGAATGTTTTGCCTATGTTCTCTTCTCTTCTAGGAGTTTTATGGTGTCATGTTATGTTTAAGTCTTTAAGCCATTTTGAGTTTATTTTTGTCTATGGTGTTAGGGAGTGTTCTAACTTTCTTGATTTACATACAGCTGTCCAGCTTTCCCAAAGCCACTTGCTGAAGAGACTGTCTTTTCTCCATAGTGTATTCTTGCCTCCTTTGTCAAAGATTAATTGACTGTGGGTGTGTGGGTTTATTTCTGGGCTCTCTATTACATTCCATTGATCCATAAATCTCTTTTTGTGCAAATATCATGCTAGTTTTATTACTGTAGCTTTGTAGTATTTTCTGAAGTCTGGAAGGGTTATACCTCCAGCTTTGTTCTTTTTCCTCAGGATTGCTTTGGCAATTATAGGTATTTTGTGGTTCCATATAAATTTTAGGATTATTTGTTCTAGTTTTGTGAAAAATGTCATACAATGTCTGTATGTTGTTGCAATAAATCTGTAGAGTGCTTTGGGTAGTATGGTCATTTTAACTATATTAATTCTTCCAATCCAAGAACATGGGATATCTTTCCATTTCCTTGAGTCATCATCAATTTGCTTTTAAATGTTTTACAGTTCACAATGTATAAATCTTTCACATCCTTGGTTAGATTTATTCCAAGTTATTTTATTTTTTGATGTCATTTTAAATGGGAATATGGTTTTAATTTCTCTTTCTGATATTTGTTAATGTAAAGAAATGCAATAGATTTCTGTATATTAAATTTGTATCCTACTACCTTAATGAATTAATTTATCAGTTCTAATAGTTTTTGTTTGCAGTCTTTAGGGTTTTCTATATACAGTATCATATCATCTGCATATAATGACAACTTTACCTCTTCTGTTCCCATTTGAATATGTTTTATTTATTTTTCTTGTCTGATTACTGTGGGTTCATCTTCCAATACTATATTGAATAGAAATGGTGAGAGTGGACATCCTTATCTTGTTCCAGAATTTAGTGGGAAGGCTTCCAGCTTTTCACCATTGAGTATTATGTTGGCTGTGGGTTTGTCATAAATGGCTTTTATTATGGTGAGATATGTTCCCTCCATACTCACTTTGAGAAGAGTTTTTGTCATGAATGGATGTTGAATTTTACCAAATGCTTTTTCTGCATCCAGTGAGATGATCATGCGGTTTTTGTCTTCTTTTGTTGTTAATGTGGTGTAGCACATTGATTGATTTGCATGTGTTGAACCATCCTTTGGACCCTGGAATGAATCCAACTTGATCATGCTGTATGATCCTTTTTATGTGTTGTTGGATTCTGTAATTTTCTTTTTTGATAGTGTCTTTGTCTGGTTTTGGCATCAGCATGATGGTGGTTTCATAGACTTTGGGAATGTTCCCTCCTCTTCAATCTTTTGGAAGAGTTTGAAAAGGATAGGTATAAGTTCTCCTTTGTATGTCTGGTAGAATTCCCCAGTGAAGCTATCAAGTCCTGGACTTTTGTTTGCAGGGAGTTTTATTATTGTTATTGTTATTATTATTATTACAGATTCTGTTTCACTTTTAGTGTTCAGTCTGTTCAAATTATCTCTTTCTTCTTGATTCAGTTTTGGCAGGCTGTAAGTTTCTAGGAACTTGTCTACTTCTTGCAGGTTTTCTATTTTGTTGACATAGAACTGTTCATAATATTTTATAATTTTTTGTATTTCTGTGGTATCAGTTGTTATTTCTCCTCTTTCATTTTTTATTTTGTTCATTTAGGTCCTCTCTCTTTTCTTCTTGGTGAGCCTGTCCAGGGGTTTGCCTATTTTGTTTATCCTTTCAAAAAACCAACTCTTGGTTTTCTTGATTTTTTTCAATTGTTTTTTAAATCTCTATTTTATTTATTTCCTCTGTGATCTTTATTATTTCCTTCCTTCTGCTGACTTTAAGTTTTATATGTTTTTTTCTAATTCTTTTAGGTGGTATGTTAGGTTATTTGGGATTTTTCTTGCTTTTTGAGAAAGGTTTATGTTGCTATGAACTTCCATCTTATGACTGCTTTTGCTGCATCCCATAGATTTTTTTATGGTCTTGTTTTCATTGTCGTTTGTCTCCAGGTATATATATTTTTTATTTCCTCTTGATTTCATCATTGACCCATTGGTTTTTCAGTAGCATGTTGTTGAGTCTCCATGTAATTGGTTTTTTTGTTGTTGTTGTTTTTCCTCATTTTTCTTTCTCTGGTTGATTCCAAGTTTCATGTCTTTGTGGTCAGAAAAAGATAATTGAAATAATGTCTACCCTTTTAAGTTTGTTGAGGCTTGTTTTGCATCCTAGTATGTGGTCTACCCTAGAGAATGTTCCATTTGCGCTTGAAAAGAGTGTATATTTTGGTTTGTTTGTTTGCTTGCTTGTTTGTTTATTTATTTATATGTAGTGTCCTGTAGGTATCAACTAAGTGTAACTTTTCTATTCTATCATTTAGGATCACTATTGCCTTAATGATTTTCTGTCTGGAAGATCTGTCCATTGATTTCAGTGGAGGGTTAAAGTCTCCTACTATTACTGTATTCCCAGCAATTATTCCCTCGTGTCTGTTAGTATCTGTTTTATAAATTTAGGTGCTCCTTTATTAGGTGTATATATGTTAATGAGTGTGATATCCTCTTATTGTATTGATCCTTTTATCATTTTACAGTGTTTTTCTTTGTCTTTCTTTATGGTCTTTGTTTTAAAGTCAATTTTCTCTGATATAAAACCTACTCCTGCTTTTTTATCATTTCCATTTGGAAGAAATATCTTTTTCCATTCCCACACTTTCTTTCCTTTTAATTAATTTTTATTGGAATATAGTTCCTTTACAATGTTCTGTTAGTTTCTGCTGTATGGCAAAGTGAATCAGTTATAGATATACATATATCCCCTCTTTTTTAGATTTCCTTCCCATTCAAGTCACCAGAGAGCATTGAGAAGAGGTCCCTGTGCTATACAGTAGGTTCCCATTAGTTATCTATCTTATACATAATACTACATATATGTCAATCCCAATCTCCCAATTCATCCAACCATGCCTCCCCCCTTGGTGTCCAAATGTTTGTTCTCTACATCTGTGTCTCTATTTCTGATTTGCAAATCAGTTCATCTGTATCAGTTTTCTAGAATCCACATATAAACGATATTCTACAATATTTGTTTTTCTCTTTCTGAATTCACTCTCTATGACAGTATCTAGGTCTATCCATGTCTTTCACTCCTTTTTTGGGCCGAGTAATATTCCATTGTATATATGTAACACATCTTTATCCATTCTTCTGTTTATGAACATTTAGGTTGCTTCAATGTCCTGGCTATTATAAATAGTGCTGCAATGAACATTGGGGTGCATGTATCTTTTTGAATTATGGTTTTCTCTGGATATATGCACAGGAGTGGGAATGCTGGGTCATATGGTAGTTTTATTTTTAGTTTTTTGAGAAACCTCCATACTGTTCTCCATAGTGGCTGTATCAATCTACATTCCCACCAACAGTGTAGGAGGGTACCCTTTGCTCCACATACTCTCCAGCATTTTTGTTTGTAGATTTTTTGATGATGGCCATTCTGACCAGTGTGAGGTGATACCTCATTGTAGTTTTGATTTGCATTTCTCTAATAATTAATGATGTTGAGCATATTTTCATGTGTTTGTTGGCCATCTGTATGTCTTCTTTGGAGAAATGTCTATTTAGTTCTTCCCCTCATTTTTTCATTGGGTGCTTTTTTAAATTTTTTTTTTTTGATATTGAGCTTCATGAGCTGTTTGTATATTCTGGAGATTAATCCTTTGTCAGTTGCTTCATTTGAAAATATTTTCTCCCATTGATAGGGTTGTCTTTTTCTCTTGTTTATGGTTTCCTTTGCTGTACAAAAGCTTTTAAGTTTAATTAGGTCCCATTTGTTCATTTTTGTTTTTATTTTCATTATTCTAGGAGGTGAGTCAAAAAGGATCTTGCTGCAATTTATGTCAAAGAGTGTTCTGCCTAAGTTTTCCTCTAAGAGTTTTATAGTCTCTGGCCTTACATTAGGGTCTTTAATCCATTTTTAGTTTATTTTTGTGTATGGTGTTACAGAGTGTTCTAATTTCATTATTTGACATGCAGCTGTCCAGGTTTCCCAGCACCACTTATTGAAGAAACTGTCTTTCCTCCATTGTATATTCTTGCCCCCTTTGTCATAGTTTAGGTGACCATACGTGTGTGAGTTTATCTCTGGGCTTTCTATCCTGTTCCATTGATCTATATTTCTGATTTTGTGCCAGGACCATGTTGTCTTGATTATGGTAGCTTTGTATTATAGTCTGAAGTCAGGGAGCCTGATTCCTACAGCTCTGTTTTTCTTTTTCAAGGTTGCTTTGGCTATTTGGGGTGTTTTGTGTTTCCATAAAAATTGTACAATTTTTTGTTCTAATTCTGCGAAAAATGCCACTGGTAATTTGATAGGGATTTCATTAAATCTGTAGATTGCTTTGGGTAGTATAGTCATTTCACAATATTGATTCTTCCCATCCAAGAACATGGTATATCTGTATATCTGTTTGTGTCATATTTGTTTTCTTATATCAGTATCCTATAGTTTTCTGAGTACATGTCTTTTGTCTCCTTAGGTAGGTTTATTCATAGGTATTTTATTCTTTTTGTTGCGATGGTAAACGGGATTGTTTCCTTAATTTCTCTTTCTGATTTTTCATTGTTAGTGTATAGGAATGCAAGAGATTTCTGTGTATTAATTTTGTATCCTGCAACTTTATCAAATTCATTGATAAGCTCTAGTAGTTTTCTAGTGGCCTCTGTAGGATTTTCTATGTATAGTATCATGTCATCTGCAAACAGTGACAATTTTACTTCTTCTTTTCCAATTTGGATTCCTTTTATTTCTTTTTCTTCTCTGATTGCTGCGGCTAGGATTTCCAAAACTAAGTTGAATAATAATGGTGAGTGGGCATCCTTGTCTTGATCCTGATCTTAGTGGAAATGCTTTCAGTTTTTCACCATTGAGAATAACGTTTGCTGTGGGTTTGTCGCATATGCCCTTTATTATGTTGAGGTAGGTTCCCTCTATGCCCATTTTCTGGAGAGTTTTTGTCATAAATGGGTGTTGAATTTTGTCAAAAGTTTTTCTGCATCTATTGAGCTAATCTTGTGGTTTTTATTCTTCAATTTGTTACCATGGTGTATCACATTGATTGATTTGCCTATATTGAAGAATCCTTGCATCCCTTGGATGTATCCCACTTGATTGTGGTGTATGATCCTTTTAGTGTGTTGTTGGATTCTGTTAGCTAGTATTTTGTTGAGGATTTTTGCATCTATATTCATCAGTGATATTGGTCTCTAATTTTCTTTTTTTGTAGTATCTCTGTCTGGTTTTGGTATCAGGGTGATGGTATCCTCATAGAATGAGTTTGGGAGTGTTCCTTTTTTAAGAATTTGTCCATTTCTTCCAGGTTGTCCATTTTATTGGCATATAGTTGCTTGTAGTACTTTCTTATGATCCTTTGTATTTCTGTGGTGTCCATTGTAACTTCTCCTCCTTCATTTCTAATTTAATGATTTGAGTCCTCTCCCTTTTTTTCTTGATGAGTCTGGCTGAAGGTTTATCAGTTTTGCTTATCTTCTCAAAGAACCAGCTTTTAGTTTTATTGATCTTTGCTATTGTTTTCTTTGTTTCTACTTCATTTATTTATGCTCTGATCTTTGTGATTTCTTTCCTTCTACTAACTTTGGGGTTTGCTTGTTTTTCTTTCTCTAGTTACTTTAGGTGCAAGGTTAGGTTGTTTATTTGAGATTTTTCCTGTTTTTTGAGGCACGATTGTATTGCTATAAACTTCCCTCTTAGAACTGCTTTTGCTGCATCCCATAGGTTTTGGGTTGTTGTGTTTTCACTGTCATTTGCTTCTAGGTATTTTTTGATTTCCTCTTTGATTTCTTCAGTGGTCCATTGGTTATTTAGTAGCATGTTGTTTCACCTCCATGTGTTTGTGTTTTTTACAGTTGTTTTCCTATAATTGATTTCTAATCTAATAGCATTGTGGTTGGAAAAGATGCTAGATATGATTTCAATTTTCTTAAACTTACCAAGGTTTGATTTCTGATCCACAGTGTGATCAATCTCTCCTGGTGAATGTTCCTTGTGCCCTTGAGAAGAAAGTGTATTCTGCTACTTTCGGGTGGAATGTCCTACAAGTATCAATTAAGTCTATCTGGTCTAATGTGTCATTTAAGGCTTGTGTTTCCTTATTAATTCTCTGTCTGGATGATGTGTCCATTGGTGTAAGAGGGGTGTTAAAATCCCCCACTATTACTATGTTACTGTCTATTTCCTCTTTTATGGCTGTTAGCATTTGCCTTATGTATTGAGGTGCTCCTATGCTGGGTGCATAAATATTTACAATTATTATATCTTCCTCTTGGATTGATCCCTTGATCATTATGTAGTGTCCTTCCTTGTCTCTTGTAACAGTCTTTATTTTAAAATCTATTTTGTCTGATATGAGTACTGCTACTCCAATTTTCTTTTGATTTCCATTTGCATGGAATATCTTTTTCCATCCCTTCACTTTGAGTCTGTACGTGTCCCTAGGTCTGAAGTGGGTCTATTGTAGACCACATATATGTGGGTCTTATTTTTGTATCCATTCAGCAAATCTGTGTCTTTTGGTTGGAGCATTTAATCCATTTACATCTAAGGTAATTACGATATGTTTGTTCTTGCCATTTTCTCAATTGTTTTGGGTTTGTTTTTGTATGCCTTTTTTTTTCTTCCCTTCCTCTTCTGTTGTCTTCTCTTTCGTTTTTTTGCCAAGAGAAGTTCCTTTACAATTGTTGTAAAGTTGGTTTGGTGGTGCTGAATTCTCTTAGCTTTTGCTTGTCTATAAAGCTTTGATTTCTCCGTTGAATCTGAATGAGAGCCTTGATGGGTAGAGTATTCTTGGTTGTAGGTTTTTCCCTTTCACTACTTTAAATATATCCTGCCACTCCCTTCAAGCCTGCAGAGTTTCTGCTGAAAAATCAGCTGATAACCTTATGGGGTTTCCATTGTATGTTATTTGTTGCTTTTAATATTTTTTCTTTGTATTATTTTTTTGTTAGTTTGATTAATATGTGTCTCGGCTTGTTTCTCCTTGGGTTTATCCTGTATGGGACTCTCTGTGCTTCCTGAACTTGGGTGATTATTTCCTTTCCCATGCTAAGGAAGTTTTCAAGTATGATCTCTTCAAATATTTTCTCATGCCCTTTCCCTTTTTCTTCTTATTCTGCAACTGCTATAATTCGAATGTTGGTGTGTTTAATGTTGTCCCAGAGGTCTCTGAGATTGTTTCCATTTCTTTTCATTCTTTTATCTTTATTTTGTTCTGCAGCAGAGAGTTCCACCATTCTGTCTTCCAGGTCACTTATCCATTCTTCTGCCTCAGTTATTATGCTATTGATTCCTTCTAGTGTATTTTTCATTTCAGTTATTGTTGTGTTAATCTGTTTGTTTGTTCTTTAGTTCTTCTAGGTCTTTACTAAACTTTCTTGTATCTTCTCAATCCATGCCTCCATTCTGTTTCCGAGATCTTCAATCATCTTTACTGTCATTACTTTCAATTCTTCTTCAGATAGATAGCTTATCTCCTCTTCATTTAGTTGTTCTTGTAGGTTTTTATCTTCCTCCTTCATCTGCAACATAATTTTTGTCATCTCATTTTGTCAAACTTACTGTGTTTGTGGTCTCCTTTCCGCCAGGTGCAGGATCATAATTCCTCTTGCTTCTGGTGTCTGCCCACTGGTGGGTGAGGTTGGTCCAGAGTCTTGTGCTGTTACCTCCTTGATAGGGGGTTTGATTGTTGTTGTGTTGATTAGAGCCTGCCCTGGATATTGAGTGTGGCCTCCCCTTTGCTCTGTGGTTGTCACTGCCCTGTCAGGGGCAGGGTCTGCTGCCTAGTTATTGGAGTAGAGGCCCCCAAATCTGCTTCTTAGTTGTGTTTCTGATCTGTGGTGTGAGGTAGGCAGGGTTGGAGCACTTCCGCTGGGAGGGAAGCCACTGAATATTCCTCCTCTGGAGCTGTTCACCTGTGGTGTTCTCCATTGTGTCACCTTTCACCTGTTGTGCAAGCTCTCAGATTACACTGATGTTGGCACTGCTCTCGGCCCCACCTTAACTGTGGGTATGCCGGCAATTGGCCCTGGTGTCTCTTAGACGTTGCTTTCACCAGACCACCAGAGTAGATCCACTGAAGTCAGGTCCCAGGATTGCAGTAATCATGTATTTGGACCTGTTGTGGGTGTTATGGGGGCAGCTGAGGCTTTAGCCTGGCACCACCCCTACATGTATGTGCTCACAGAGTCTACAGCTGCTAAAGCTAGGCCTGTCTTGGCTGCAGGACCACTCATCCATTCAGATGTTTTGTAGGCACTGAGTTTTTACCAAGCCAGTCACGGGGGTGTCAATTCGTGGTTTGTGCAGCTGTGAGGAGAGATTTCAGCTTTTATTCCTTGGTTGCATGGCCCCTGGGGCTTGGCTGTGGTTTTAGCCCCGCCTCTACATATGGGCTAGCCACATGGGTCTGCTCCAGAGACTGCCTTGGAGCACTTGGGTCTGCCCCAGTGAGGACAGGGTGCGGAGGTGGCATGGCTGCCGGGCTGCCAGCAGCGACAGGTGTGCAGGGGGATTGGAGGTTGTGAGAGCTCCACCCTCATCAGTGACAAGGCGTGCAGGGGAGCCAGCGGCCATGTGCCTGAGAGATCTGGCCCTGGTGGGAGGCTTTCCTAGCTCCTGGCCATGGGCACCTCCATTCCCTCACTTTCAATCTATCTGTTTTTCACCTTAAAGTGGGTCTCTTGTAGGCAGCATAGTGTAGGTTCTTGTTTCATTATCCAATCTGCCTCTCTATATTTCTGATTGGAACATTTAGTCTAACATTGACATTTAAAGTAATTATTGATAACTATATGTTTATTGCCATTTTAAACCTGGTTTTCCAGTTGATTTTGTACTTCTTCTTTGTACCTTTCTTCTCCTTTTTGTTTTCCCTTTTGTGGTTTGATGGTTTTCTTTTGTGCTTGAGTTCCTTTCTTTTTGGATTTTGTGAATCTATTTTATGTTTTTGATTTGTGATACGTTTTTGATTTGTTTTTGATTTTCAAGTATGTTAATCCATAACTCCATCTCCTTGCTTTCAACTGATAGTCATATGAGCTCAAACACATTCTAAAAGATGTATATTTTCTCACTCCCCTCCATACATTTTGTAATTTTGATGTCCTCTTTTACATCTTCATGTTTATTCTTTTACTGTTCATTGTAGTTGTAATCGCTTTCACAGAATTTTTTTTGGATAGTTTTTTAATCTATATACGGCCTTATTTAAGTGACCTTCAATCCTTTTATATATTTGCCTTTCATATTGTGATTTTCCCTTTCCTGTAGATTCTTGTTTCTTTTCTATTTAGAGAAGACCTTTCAATATTTCTTTAGGATAGGCTGGTATTGCTGTATTCATTTAGTTTTTGCTTGTTTGAGAAATTCTTTATTTTTCTTATTCTAAATGGTAATCTTGCTGGGTAGAGTGTCCTAGGTTGCAGGTTTTTCCCTTTCAGGACTTTGAATATATCTTCCCATTCCTTCTGACCTGCAAAGTTTCACTAGAGTAATCAGCTAATAGCCTAATGGAGATTCCCTTGTAACTGACTCTGTTTTTCTCTTGCTGCCTTTAGAATCCTCTCTTGATCTTTAACTTTTGCCATTTTAATTATGTTAAGTCTCAGTGTAGGTCTATTTGGGTTCATCTTGTTTGGGACCCTCCATGCTTCCTGTACCTGGATATCTATTTCCTTCTTTAGGTTTGGGAAGTTTTCAGCCATAATTTCTTCAAATACATATTCAACCCCCTTTTCTCTTTCTTCTCCTTCTGGGATCTCTATTATGTGTAGATTGGCATGCTTTATATTATTCCATAGGTCTCATATGTTGCCTTCATATTCTTTCATTTGTCTTTCTGTCTGCTGTTCTGATTGGGTGATTTCAATTATTCTATCTTCCAGATCACATATTCATTCTTCTGCATTATTTAGTTTGCTATTTATTGCCTTTGCTTGGTTTTCATTGTGGCAATCGAGTTGTCTAATTTTGATTGGCTCCTCCTTATAGATTCTAGTTCCTTGTTACAATGATTTGCATTTCTATTGATACTGTTTCTTAATTCCTTCAGCATTTTTATTACCTCCTTTTTGAACTCAGGGTCTGGTAGAATGGAGAGGTCCCTTTCATTCTTTGTTCTTTCAGAGGATTTCTCTTGTTCTTTTAATTGTGACTAATTCCTCTACTTCTTCACTTTACTTATATTTCTCTGACTCTACAATTTTAGGAAAAACTTATTTACTGTGGTCTTGAAGGCCTGCTTTTATGTGGAAGCAACCCTATGTAGATTGTGTGAGTCCAATATTTTTGGTGTGAGGGCTGTTTTTGTTATGGATGCTTGCCAGGTCCTTTCCTCAGGGTGTGCTTATCCTTATCCCCTTTATAGGAGTGTTTATGGCATTGTGGTGACTAGAGCCTGCCCTGAACTTTGAGTGGGGCCTACTCTTTGCTCTGTGGTTGTCACAGCCCTGTCAGGGGCAAGGCCTGCTCCCCAGTTGTTGGAGCAGAAGACCCCAGATCCAGTTCTATGCTGTAGTGAGAGGTAAACGGGACTGGAGTGCTCCATCTGGGAAATGAGCTGCTGCATGTTCTTCCCCAGGAGCTTTCCACCAGGATATGTGACCCTGTTATGCCACCTGCTACCTGGTGTGCATGCCCACAATGATCACTTTTGCTGGTGCTGCCCTTGGGGACTGCCTCATCTGTGGGGGTGGCAATAATCGGCTTGGACATCCCTTATCCCTTACAAAGCCACTGGTGTGAAACCTGCCGAAGGTGTGCCTCAATGCCTGCTCTGGGAGCGCCGTTAATCAGCTCATATTTCAGCCCTGCCTCCGAATGTGTGGGCCCACAAATTTCGCTGCTGCTGGTGCCTGGACCCCTCTCTGTTGCTGGAGCACTGCTAATCAGCTTTGATGGCCCTCACGTGCATGTGCGGTCCTGGTCCCAAAATCTGCGGGCATGAGAACCTACCAAAGTCATTCCCCCATGTCCGCATTTGGAGTGAAGGTGATTGGCTCAGATTTCAGCCCTGCAGTCCCATGTGCATGCCCACAAAGTTCACAAAACCTGAGGCAACTGGAGCTGCATCCTGCTGTGAGCATGCTGATAATGAGGCTACTATGGCAGACCCTTGACCCTCCCTTCCTGTGCTGACAATGGGACTTCTACGGTGGACCCAAGCTCAGTGCTGCATGCACCCCCAGTTGTGGAACAGGCCACACTCCAGGCCCTTGGGGCTGTCTCTGTGCAACCAAATGAGTCCTTTCCCAGCATCTGTCCACCGAAACCTGAGTTTCAGCACTTAGTCACTGCGCACATCAGTAGGCATGTGTCTCATGCTGGAAAGGGCAGCAACGTGGGAAAAACCATCTCTGCTGGTTTCTCTCTATCCTTCCAGGACTTCAGAGCAGCTCCTGTACTCTGCTCTCAAGCCTCTGAAGCCCCCTATCTGTCCCAGCAGACCTCCCATCCAGTGAAGGAGGTTCCCAGGGTGAGGAACCTTTGCTTTTTCACAGCTCTCCCCCAGGAACACAGGTTCCATCCTGATTCCTCTTCTTCTCCCTTTTTCTTTGTCCTACCCAGTTATGTGGGGATCTTTCTTTCAGCTTTGCTTATATGAGATCTTCTGCAAGCTTTCAGTAGGTAGTCTATGAGAACTGTTACACATGTAGATGGATTTTTGATGTATTTGTGGGAGGAGGTGAGCTCCACATCCCTCTACTCCACCATCTTTATCTCCTCTCTCAAGGTTCATCTTGGTTGTAACATATGTCTGTACTTCATTCCTTTTATTGCTAAATAATATTTTGTGGTATAGATATACATTTTGCATATCCATTATCAGTTGATGGCAATTGGGTTATTTCCACTTTTTGACTATTAAAAATGCTGCTATGAACATGTATGTACGAGTTTTTGTGTGGGCATATTTTTAAATTTTTCTTGTATATATACCAAGGAGTGGAATTTCTGGTTCACATGTTAACTCTATATCTTTCTGAGGGACTGCCAATTGTTTTCCAAAGTGTCTGCACCATTTTACATGCCCATCTACCATATATGAAAGTTCCAATTTCCCCACATCCTTGTCAACATTTATTACCAGGATTTTTTATTTTAGCCATTCTTGTAGATAGGAAGTTCTATTTCATTGTATCTTCTCCTTTCCCTGGCAACTAGTGATGTTGAGCATATTTCCATGTACTTATTGGCTATTCGTATATTTTCTGTGGAATATTGTATATTCAGATCATTTTTCCATTTTAATTATTTGTCATTATATATTTTAGTTGTAAGATTCCCTTTTATACTTTATATACAAGTCCTTTATCAAGACTTATTAGGATAATATGCTTTAAAAATATAAATGAAATTCAACTTTAAGACAGAAAAAATTTACTTAATGCAAAAGAAGCCATTAAAACAAATGTATCAAGGGATATATAGAAAATAAAAATAAACTGTCAGATGTAAATCTGACAGTATAAGTAATAACACTGAAGGTGAATGGATTAAATCCTCCAATCAAAAGGCAGTAATTGTCAGGCTGGATGAAAGAAACATAACATGATCCAACTATATGCTCCTTAGAGGAGATGCATTTTTTATTCAAACATACAAATAAACTGAAAGTAAAATAATAAAAAAAGACATCTGATGCAAAAAGTAACCATAAGATAGTTTGAATTACTAGATTAATATCAGAAAAAATAAACTTTAAAACAAAAAATGTTACTAGAGATGAACAGAGACATTTTATAATGAAAAAATAGTCAATCCATCAGGAAGATATAACAATCATAAAAGTATATGCACCTAACTAGACAGTCCCAAAATACATGAAGACAAACAGAATGGAAGGGACTAGAAAACATAGAGGAGGCAGAACTGTGGGAGTACTGGAGGTGGTGTCTGCAATTCTGGCCTTCCAGGCAGGGCAGTTGAGCCTACAGCCCCAGAGGACCTGGTAGCAGCAAGGGAGGCAGCACACACAACTCTGGCCTCCTGGCTGCAGTGGCACCCATGGCCACAGGCAACTGGGCAGCAGAGACAGTGGGGCCTGGGGCCCCATCCCTCCAGCCACTGAGGCACCCAGGACTCTGGTCCCCTATCCCTTAACCAGCAATGGTAGAGTCCATGAATGTTACATCACTGGACATGGAAGAGGTCCCTACACGACCCCAGCTCCCCCCACCTATCCTTCCTTGCCCCTTGCAGCAGCTAAGCCTGTGACTCAAGGTATCCCAGACGTGAGGAAGAGCCCGCCATCCTGGTGCATCACACAGTGACATCAATGACACTGGCAAAAACAAGGTACTAATGACCCTGGAGGGAGAAGGAGTGATAATGAGGGTGAGGGGCCACACCCCTGACAGAGGCAGTGGAGGGTAGACAGTGCCAACTCTCAAATATAACCAGAGGCAGCTCAGGTAAGAGACACCAAAAACATGTGCTACAGCATCACCTACTGTAAAACAAAAGAAAGACCTCTAATTTCTAACCTGTTGCTATTTCAAACGTGCCAGCTGAGGAGCAACTCCAAGCACCATGAAGAACCACAGTAACGTTGTACCACAGAAGAAAATGCCAATTCTCCAGAAACCAAACTTAAAATCATAGAATACTGAAATCTAATTGATAGAAAATTCAAAATAGCTGTCATGAAGAAACTCAATGAACTACAAGAAAACTCAGAAAGGCAGTTCAATGAGCTCAGAAATAAAATTAATAAACAGAAGGAATACTTTACCAAAGAGATTGAAAATAAAAAAGAACCAAAGAGAAATTCTGAAGCAGAAGAGCTCATAAATGAGATGAAAAATGCATTAGAAAGCACTGGAAATAGAGTAGACCATATGGAAGAAAGAATTAGTGAGCTGAAAGACAGAAATCTAGAAATGATACAAGTAGAAGAGGAAAGAGAAATAAGATATTAAAAAATCAGGAAATTGTATGACAGCTATCCAACACTTCTAGGAAGAGCAAAATTAGGGCAATGAGTATCTCAGAATGTGAAGAGAGGGAGAAGGGAGCAGAGAGTTTACTTAAAGAAATAATACCTAATAATTACCCAAACCTGGGGAAGAAACTGGAATATAGAACCTGGAATATACAAGTGCATGAAGCTAAGAGAACACCTAATTACTTCCATGCAAAAAGACCTTCTCTGAGATATATTAAAACTGTAAAAAGCAAATTACAAAGAAAGAGTTGTAAAGGCAGCCAGGGATAAAAGGATGGCAACCTACAAAGAAATCACCATTAGGCTATCAGCAGATTTCTCAGGAGAAACTCTACAGGTCAGGAAGTAGTGGAATGACCTTTTCAAAACACTGAAAGATAAAAACTGTCATCCAATAATACTGTATCCAGCAAAGTTATCATTCAGATATGAAGGAGAAATAAAGACTTTGCCAGAAAAACAAAAGCTGAGGGAGTTCATCAACACTAGAACTGCCTTACAAGAAATATTGAAAGGAGCTCTTCTACCAGAAAAAAAGGCACAAGTACACAAAACTTTGAGTAAGTGATTAAATAGGAAGACAGAATCAGAAAATTGAAACTCTTTATCAGAAGAGGTGTTTAAACACTTTATAATAGCAAAAAGGTCAAAGGGGGAGAAAAGCAGAAAAAAATAACTATAGTTACTTCAATTTGGTAACAAACTCACAACATAAAGAGGGATACTTTGAGACAACAAAAACACAGACGGGGAAGAAGTAAAGGACAGAACCAATATAGGAAAATGAAGATAAGACATATCAGCAGAAAAATGACTATTTTGAAATAGTCAAATGAAACTTTTTTATGCAAACCTCATGGCAACCACAAAACATAAATTTAGAGCAGAGACACAAAACATAAAAAGGAGGAAACAGAAAAATATCAGAGAAAACCATGAAACCAAAATGGAAGGCAGAAACACAAGGAAAAAGAAACAATGGAGATATAGAGTAACCAGAAAACAAAAAAATAAAGGCAGTGCTAAGTCCCCATCTATCAATAATCACCCTAAATGTAAATGGATTGAATTCACCAATCAAAAGACAGAGAGTGGATGGATTAATTAAAAAACAAGTCCCAATTTTATGCTGCCTCCAGAAGACTCATCTCAGTTCTAAATACAAACATAGATTAACAGTGAAGGGATGGCACATGATACTTCAAGCAAATGGCAGTCAAAACAAAGTAGGTGTAGCCATACTCATATCAAACAAAATAGACTTCAAGCCAAAAAAGGTAACAAGAGACAAAAGTGGACAGTATATGATGATAAAGGGGACGATTCATCAAGAAGACACAACAGTGGTAATATATATGTACCTAACATAGGAGCACCAAAATATATAAAGCAATTATTAACAGACCTAAAGGGAGATATTGAAAGCAGCAGAATAAAAGGAGACACTAACACCCCACTTACATCAGGGATAGATCATCCAAACAGAAAGCCAACAAGGAAACAGTAATCTTAAATGAAACATCAGACCACAAGGGTTTGATAGATTTGTAAAGAATATTCCATCCAAACGCAGCAGAAAAACACTCCTCTCAAGTACACATGGAACTTTCTCAAGAATAGACCATACGTTGGAACACAAAACAGGTCTCAATAAATTTAAGAAGACTGAAGTCATACCAAATGTCTTTTCCAATCACAACAGTATGAAACTAAAAATCAACTACAAGAAGAAAGCTGGAAAAATCACAAATATGTGGAAACTGAACAACATCATGCTACTGAGCAAGTTTGGGTCAACGGAGAAATCAGAAATTACTGGAAGACAACTGAAAATGAAAATACAGCATACCAAAATCTATGGGATACAACAAAAGTGGTACTACAAGGAAAGTTTATAGCAGTAAAGGCCTACCTCAGGAAACAAGAAAAAACTCAAATAAACAATCTCACCTTACACCTAAAGGAACTAGAAAAAGAAGAACAAACGAAGTCCAAAGTCAGCAGAAGGAAGGAAATAAGGATCAGAGCAGGATTAAATGAAATATAGGCTAAAAAGACAGTAGAAAAGCTCAATGAAACTAAGAGTTTGTTCTCTGAAAATTAAAGAAAATTGACATATTTTAAGTAGACTCACTAAGAAAAAAAGAGAGAAGGCTCTGATAAATACAATCAGGAACAAAAGAGAAATAACAGCAAATACCATAGAAATATAAATGGTTATAAGAGAATATTATGGACAACTAACTATCTGCCAACAAGCTGGACAACCTAGAAGAAACAGACAAATTTTTAGAATCGTACACTTTCAAGGAATGAATCTTGAAGAAATATAAAATGTGAACAGATTGATTACTAGTACAGAGATTGAAACAGTAATCAAAAAGCTCCCCCAAAATCAAAAGTCCAGGACCAGATGGCTTCACAGGTGAATTTTACTAAATATTCAAGGAAGATTTAACACTTATCCTTCTCAACTATTCCAAAAAATTGAAGAGAAAGGAATGCTTTCTAACTAATTTTACAAGGTTAACATCACCCTGATACAAAACCAGGCAAAGACATGACATAAAAAGGAAATTACAGGCCAAACTCTCTGATGAACATAGATGCAAAAATCCTCAACAGAATATTAGCAAACTTAATACAACAATGTATAAAGGATCATACACCATGATCTAGTGGGATTTATTCCAGGGATGCAAGGATGGTTCAACATCTGAAAATCAATCAGTGTGATACACCATACTACAAAATGAAAAATAAACACCATATGATCATCTCAATAGATGCAGATAAAGCATTTGACAAGATTCATCACACATTTATGATAAAAACTCTCAATAAGTAGGTATAGAAGGAACATACCTTAACATAATAAATGCCATATATGACAAAAATCCAGCTAACATCATACTCAATGGTGAAAAACTGGAAGCTATCCCTCTGAAATCAAGAACAAAACAAGGATGTCCACTCTCACCACTCTTATTCAACATAGTACTGGAAGTCCTAGCCAGACCAATTAGGGAAAAAAAAAGAGATAAGACATTCGAATTGGAAAGGAAGAAGTAAAACTGTCACTATTTGCAGATGACATGATTTAATATATAGAAAATCCTAAAGACACCACAAAAATTATTAGAAATAATAAATGAATACAGTACATTTGCAGGATACAAAATCAATATACAAAACTCTATTTTGTTTCTATACACTAACAGTGAGCTAGCAGAAAGAGATATTAAGAAAACAATCCCATTTACAATCACAACAAGCAGAATAAAATACCTAGGAATAAATTTAACCAAGGAGATGACTGACCTGTACACTCAAAGCTATAAGACATTGTGGAAGGAATTGAAGAAGACACAAATAAATGTAAAGATATTCTGTGCTCAAGAATGTGAAGATATTCTGTGCTCAAGAATGGGAAGAATTAACATTGTCAAAATGTCTCTATCACATAAACAAATATACAGATTCAATGCAATACCTACCAAAATACCAAGGACATTTTTCACAGAAATAAAACAAAAACTCCTGAAATTTACATAGAACCACAAAGACCTGAATAGCCAAAACAATCCTGAGAAGAACGAACAATGCTGGAGGTACCACACTTCCTGATTTCAACTATATTACAAAGCCATAGTAATCAAAACAGCTTGCTCTTGGCAGAAAACCAGACACATAGGTCAATGGGACAGACCCAAGAACCAAGAAATAAAGCCACACATATATGGACAATTAATTTTCAACAAAGAGCAAAAAAAAACATACAATGGAGAAAGAGTAGTCTCTTCAATAAATGGTGTTGGGAAAATTAGACATTCACATGCAAAAAAATGAAACTAGATCACTATCTCACACTGTATCCCAAAATTAACTCAAAATAGATTATATATTTGAATGTAAGACCTGAAATCATAAAACTTCTAGAAGAAAACATAGGAGCTATGCTGTTTGACACTGGTCTTAGCAATATCTTTCTAGATATGTCTCTTCGGGAAAGGGAAACAAAAACAAAAACATACAAATGGGACTACATCAAACAGAAAAGTTTCTGCACAGCAAATGAAACAATCAACGAAATAAAAAGACAAGATACTGAATGGAAGAACATATTTGCAGATGATATATTGAATATGGGGTTAATATTCAAAATATTAATATATAAAAAAGTCATAAAACTCAACAACCAAAACCACACAACCCTATTACAAAATAGGCAGGGGGGCAGATTAGACATTTTCCCCAAGAAGATATACAGATGGCCAACAGGCACATGAGAAGATGTTCAACATCACTAATAGTTATGGAAATGCAAATCAAAACCACAGATCACCTCAGGCCAGTTAGATTGGCTAATTTCAAAAAGGCAAAAAATAACAAATGTTGGTGAGGATGTGGAGAAAAGAGAACCCTAATACACTGTTGGTGGGAATGTAAATTGGTGCAGCCACTATGTAAGACAGTATAGAGATTCCTCAAAGAATTAAGAATAGAACTACCATATGATCAGACATCCTACTACTGGGTATTTATCCAAATAATTCAGAAACACTAATTTAAAAAGATATATGTACCCCTAAGTTCATCATGGCATTATTTTCTACAGCCAAGATATGGAAACAACCTAAGTGCCCATCAATGTATAAATGGATAAAGAAGATGTGGTACACACACACACACACACACACACACACAAACACAATGGAATACGACTCCATTATGGAATGGAATTCCAATGGAATACTACTCCATAGAAAAGATGAAATCTTGCCATTTGCAACAACATGGATGGACCTTGAGGGTATTATGATAAGTGAAATAAGTTAGAGAAAGACAAATACCATATGATTTCACTCAATATGTAGAATATAAAAAGCAAACAAAAACTGCAAAATAAATGAACCAAACCAAACAAAAACAAACATGTAGGTGCAAAGAACAGAGTAGTGGTTTTGAGAGGGGAACAGGCAGAGGGGAGAGAAAAATGGGTAAAGAGGATCAACTGTATGGTGACAGATGGAAACTAAATTTTTGGTGGTGAGCATGCTATAGGGTATACAGAAGTAGAAATATAATGTTGTACACATGAAACTTTTATAATATAAATGAATGCTACCTCAATAAAAAATAAATCTAAAAAAACACTCAGCAAACTAGGAATAGAAGGTAACTTTCTCAATCTGTTAAAGGGCATGTGTGAAGAACCCATAGCTAACATCATAGATATACATGTAAACCTTTATGATTTCATTAAGGCAAAGCCTTCTTAGACATGACACAAAAAGCATAAGCAATCAGAGAGAAGATAAATAAATTATACTTCTATATGAAACATTTTACTCTCCAGTATACCCTATCAACAAAGTGAAAAACCCACAAAATAGGAGAAAATGTTTGCATTTTATATATGTCTTGAATGTGTAGCTTAAGATTTTTCATCAAATTTGGTGTTTTTATTTTTTCTAATATTTTTTCCACTTGTTCCTTTTCTTCTAATTCTGATACATCCATTATGCATAAGTTGGTATGATTAATAGTGTCCCATATTTTGCTGAAGTTCTGTTCATTTTTCTTTCTTTTTTCTCTCTGTCCTTTGGATTCCATAATCTCTATCAATCTATGGTCGGAGTCACTGATTTTTTCTCTTGCCAGTTCAAACTGACTGTTGTGACCCTAGTGAATTTCTCATTTCAGTTTTTTATTTACAACACATGAAATTGCATTTGGTTTTTAAAAATAATCTCTATCTTTTATTGATATTCTCTATTTGATGAGACATTGTCATCAAAACTTCCTTTAGTTCTTTGCCTGTGATTTCCTCTAGTCCTTTGAATGTATTTATAATGACTGCTTTGAAGTCACTGTCTGTTAAATCCAACATCTGGGCCCTGTCATAGGCACTTTCTGTTGCTGCTTTTTTCCCTATGTATGGCTTACATTTTCATGTTACTTTGCATGCCATCTAATTTTTTTTGAAAACAGGACATGTTAAATAATATTGTAGGAAATCTGAATATTCATCCCCTCCCTGGATCTTGTTAATTTCATTTTTTAAAGTGACTTGGCTGGATTTTTTAGTCACATCTCTTTCCCCTACACTGTGGAGTTTCTGATGTTGTTCCTTAGCGGGTTCAGCCTTGGGCATGTCCAAGCCACCTTAGCATGACAGTGTTTTTTGTAGGGCTTTCTTAGGCTGTCTTTTTCCTGCTCACTATATTGTCTTATCTCACTCAACTGTTAGACTCTACTAATTGTCAGTTGATTGTTCTACAATAGTTAATCTTATGTGTCAACTTGACTGGGACATGGGGTACCCAGATATTTGGTCAAACAGTATTATGGGTGTTTCTGTAAGGAATTTTTTTAATGAGATTAACATTTAAATTGGTAGACTAAGTAAAGTAGATGGCCTTCCCTAATGTGGGTGGAACTCATCCAATCAGCCTAAGGCCTGAATAGAACTAAAAGGCTGATCCTCCCTCAAGTTAAAGAGAATTCTTTCTAGCTGGCTATAGCCAAACTAGTATATCAACTTTTTCCTGACTTTGAACTTGAACTAAAACATCAGCACTTCCTGGGTCTCAAGTCTGCTGGCCTTTGGACTACACCATCAGCTCTCCCGAGTCTCCAACTTGCCAACTCACCCGGCAGATCTTGGGATTTGTCAGCCTGCATAATTGTGTGAGCCAAATTTTCATAATAAGTTTCTTTGTACATATATACATTCTATTGGTTTTGTTTCTCTGGAGAACCCTGACTAATACATCCTCTATTGTTTTCAACAATGCCCTTGGGCATAAAATGTTAAACAATTTGATCCAATTAAACTTGAGTCCCTTTGCAAAAGCAGTTTTTGTGGTCAATTTTTGAATTTTATTGACTCCAAGAAGACTTTCCTTACGGGTCTTTTTTCCTGGATTTGCTGATAAATTTCTTGGCCTACAATTAAATTTGTTACCCTCATGGAGTGACCAGCCTCTTCTTAATTGCTTACCACTCAAACGTACATTGTTTCTGAGATAATTCCTAGCTTGAAGTTTCCCACACCCTCCCCCAAATAAACTCAGATTCCTTTGGGGAACATTTGACAGATGTTGGGGAAAAGGGAGTCCTGTTTTCTTGGCCACACCACTAAGAGTGGAGCTTCCATTATGCTAAGCTGGGAGGGGAGTTGGAGCAGGTTGTGGCTCAAGGGCCAAAGAATCTAGCTGTTTTTATTGAGATTTAGTAAATTTTCTTGAATCAATATTTCTTCATTTAATGTACGTCCTTAGACTGTTTTTTTTCTTTCAGCATTTAAAATATATCAGTTGAATATTTTCTGGATTCCATTGTTTCCGATGAGAACCAAAAAATATTCATATCATTATTTTCTTGTATATAATATTTCATCTTACTCTGGCTGTTTTCAAAATTTTTTCTTTACCTTGGGTTTTCTGTAGTTTGGCAATGAAGTGTCTATTATTTAATTATATTTCTTATCCTGCTTGGATTTTGCTGAGCTTCATGGATCTGTAAGTTCATATTTTTCACTAAATTTGGGGAACTTTTATCCATTACCTCATCAAACATTTACTCTGCCAATTTTCTCTCTCTTTTCTCATAGAGAGTCAAGTATACATATGTTAGACCACTTAAAATTTTCCCATGTCTTATTAAAGTTCAGTTCTTTTTTTTTCCTCAGCATTTCTCAGCATTATATAATATAATATATTATATAATATATATAATATATATTATATATAGTATATATTATATTATATATTATATATTATATATTATATATTATATATTATATATTATAATAATAGTAATATTTATAATATAATTTTAAGGTCCTGTGTGATCATTGAAACTCCTGCCTCATCTCAAATTTTGTTTATTTTGACTATTAATTTGGAAATGAGTCACTTCTTTGCACACCTATTAATTTTTTATAATGTTCCGTGTATTTTAGATTTCGTATGTTGAGAGTCTGGATTTGGAGTTCTTCCTTAAGAGATTACTGAGATTTGTTCTGGCAATCAGTCAATTTACTAGCGGATCAGTATGAAGCTTTTAAGGCTTGCTTTTAAGCTTTATTAGAAGAGGTCTACTGTAACTGTTTCTCAAGGGCTTTAGCACCCCAACTCCTAATGTGTTGTTATTCTAGGGCAATCACTGAATGCCACCAGTGTCATTAAGGTCTCTAAAATCCAGCATGACAAAACTTCTGTGCCTTATAGCACTGTGTGATTTAGTGAATAGCACTGTACTTCCAGTAATTCAACAACCGATTATAAAAAGGGAACCAAGTGACATGTCTCATGCTGAAGGTCAAGATAGAGAAATCAAAAATGAGTGAGAAAAAATGAAAATAAGTTAGAAGTTACTATAATCAAACATGCCTGAAGAAAAGGTAATACAATGTCCACAATATTTGTTTCTGTGTCCATTTATAGAGAGCATTGGAATTACAGCAATTAAATAATTTCAAAACAACTTACACTATGTATATATATAAAATATAAAAGTCTATCAATTTAAATACATTTATGTATATAATTTATATATACAAATATAGACTATTTTTAGTAGTTTTAGGTTTACAGAAAAATTGAGCATAAAGTACAGAGTTCCTATTTACCCCCTCCTCCCTGTCCCCCCCAGTTTCCCCTACTTTTACATCTTACAATACTGTGGCACATTTGTTAAAATTAATGAATGAAGATTCATATATTTCTATTAACTAAATTCCACAGT
The DNA here is from genome assembly GCF_009873245.2 of Balaenoptera musculus. NCBI lineage: Eukaryota > Metazoa > Chordata > Mammalia > Artiodactyla > Balaenopteridae > Balaenoptera > Balaenoptera musculus. The sequence continues at coordinate 29,520,093 of NC_045806.1, forward strand.
TTATACTAGGTTCACACTTTGTGTGATGACTGGTATCCACCATTACTGTGTCATATAGAATATATTCACTGCCTTAAAAATCCATTGTGCTCCACCTATTTACCTCTCCCTCCTTCCCCCTAATCTCTGGCAACCACAGATATTTTTACTATTTCTATAGTTTTCCCTTTTCCAGAATGTCATATAGTTTCATATTGGCTTCTTTCACTTAGCAGTATGCATTTAAGGTTCCTCTGTCTTTTCATGGCTTGATAGCTCATTTCATTTTATCACTGAATAATATTCTATTATATAGATGTATCACAGTATTTTTTAAAAATCCATTCACCTATTGAAAGACATCTTTGTCACTTCCAAGTGTCAGCAATTATAAATGAAGCTGATATAAACATTAGTGTGAAGGTTTTTGTGTGGATGTTAGTTTTCAACTCACTTGGGTAAAAACCAAGGAGTATGACTGGGGGATTGTATGTTACAAGTGTATTTAATTTTGTAAGAAATTCTTAAACTTTCTTCCAAAGTGGCTGTACCATTTTGCATTCCCACCAGCAATGAATGAAAGTTTCGGCTGCTCCCCATCTTTGCCACCTTTGATGTCAGTGTCTGGATTTTAGCCATTCTAGTAAGTTTGTTATGGTATCTTATTGTTGTTTTAATTAGCAACTCCTTAATCACGTATGTTGTTGAGCATCTTTTCACATGTTTATGTTCCATCTATATATCTTCTATTGTGAGGTGTCTGTTCAGATTTTTGTCCAATTTTTAATTGGGAAGCTTATTTTCTTGGTGTTTAGCTTTAAGTGATAATTGTATATTCTGGATAAAAGTACTTTGTCAGATATGTGATTTGCAAACATTTTCTCCTAGTTTGTAGCTGTCTTTTCATTCTCTTAACAGTGTCTTTTGCAGAGTAGTTTTCAATTTTAATGAAGGCTGACTTTTATTTTTTTTTTTCTTTCACGAATCTTGCTTTTGGTGGTGTATCTAAAAAGTTATCGCCGAACTCAAGGTGAAAACTACATTTTAATAGGCTGCTTTGATTTTGCTTCTTGTCATGCTCATTGTTTTCAATCAAAAAATGTTTTTACCCTCTAAATCTTATGGAATATTTTCAAAGATTGAACACCTCTTAAAATATTTCAAGAGTCAAATGTTACTTCATAAATGCTGAATTTAAGCTAATAATAATAAATATTTTAATTTACATTCTCTATAAATTTAAATAATTAAGGATGCCTTTATTTATTTTTATTATTTGAAAAAATGAGAACAAATGTAACAAAACTACAAAAATGTTTTGTAAACATTTCTTGAATCCTAAAAAAATTAAACTTGAATAGCATATATTTAATGTAAAGTAACTTTTTTGAAATAATGTTGAAATTCACCCTCATGCTTTTTTCATTTTCCCTGTTATGACTAATCTTATGAGGAAAAAATAAATTAGTAGAATAGATTGAGATTAAATAGTTTATATATATTCCCCTCTCCTTGGAATCCCAGGCTCACATTTATAGCATTAGAAAGTGCTTTCATCTTCACAGTCCAGAAGGGGATTTACAAATTACAAATGAAATACTCTAGTGCCTGCTGAAGGACAGCTATCTGAAACATGTAAAAGGTTCAGCAGGCTGGCAAGAAAGTTTTACATGAGGATGCTTTGAAATCATAGTAAAAAAAAAAAACTCTAAAATTTGAGGAATATATGTTTAATTGTTTAAAATAGGATGCCTTCAAGATGGATATTTATCAGAGATCATGATCACTCTAATATTGTGTTGGAGGATTTGGTTTTGTATAGAAATGCTTGAATTATTATTATGGCAAAAATTTATAAAAGCAAATGTCACATATTTCTCGCCCAGATCATGAACAGAGTACCATTTTTCAAAATCCTTTACTTCAAATGATACAAAGATGTTTAGATCTATGAACTCTACAGGAACTTATTCTGCTGGGATTACACACATGTATTGTCTTTCTGCTTTTGTCAAGATATAAGATTAGAAGCCAAAATTAACTAATTTTGGAAATATTAACTTACCAAGATTTTAGATTGCCCAGCATTTAATATTATAATGATCTATTTTCATTGTATAGATCAGTGGGTACAGAAAACTTCAGAGAAAAGGAGAATGAGTCAAACACATTTCAGTCTCTCTCTGAACTGGGAAGACCTGACATCTAAATGTCCTACACATACCCAAGGCTAGCTTATCACTGCTCCCTCTCCTGCACCACATACAGGGCTGATGGTTGGCACAGGAATTATCTACTGAAACTTTTTTCAAAACTCCCTCCCTTCATTCTCATCAGAGAAATTGTACACATGGCACTCGTATGTTAAAATATCATCCTCAAGTTTCCTGATAGAACTGAGTCTGAATTAGGAGGTAATTTTGCTTTGCTTCAATATTGGGTAATTTTGCTTTGGATTGATCCTGATTACCTTTTTCTGATGACCTTCAGTCCTCAGTCTGCTTCAGTAGTTGCACCAAGTGCTGGTTTTGAAATTACCTATTATCTTGGTTGCCTTAGCACACTTAAAACATGCCACTCTTTTTAGGGTCCCAGAAGACCATGCAAAGTTAATGTCTTGCCTACCAAAGTTCTAAGTGTTGACACAACAGAATTCACCACCACTCTATGCATCTGTCAGAAGAGATCTCACTGGCCATCTTATGAAGTACCCACCCTTTTCATGTAGAGTGATTTTCATTGCCAAGATTTGCACTGAACTACCTGACCCAGTACCTATCCTATTTTACAGAATAGTCTAACCTATTCCATCTCATTCTGCTGTGGGAGAGAATGCTGAATTTTGGCAGAGTGCAAGCAGGGTGATATTAAATTATGAAACTATTATCTAACTCATGACCTTCCTAAAAACTGTAAAACACAAACATTCTAGAAAAGACTTTCTCCTTTATTTGTATTTCCTCATTAAATTTTGAAAATTGCTTTCCACAGAATTCTATCTCAACTATAGTCAACAGCCCCTAGAAACTAGCATTTTGTATCACTGAAATAAATAAATATATAAATGAATGAATAAATAAATAGTTTTGGCTTATGTCATAATTTACATGAACTACTTACTAACATTGAGTTTATATTTGGTGGATCTTCAGATTAATATTTCTACCTTCCATGTGACCCAAAGTTCAGCTAGCACCTCTGTTATCAATAACAGCAATATTCTCATAATTTTCTATAATTGTGATTGTCAGTATTTACTCACCTTGGCTTTTCCACAGTCATTACTCCTTTGAATAAGTGATATTTCATTCCATTTGGAGTTTATTCAAGTTGGTTTTTCACTATGGTCTATAAAATTATATTCACCTTCTCTACCCAAGCCTTTAATTTCTCTCACTCAGCTCTGTATGTCTTTTTTGAGACTTAGTAATACTCTTTGGAGGTCAAAAGCACATAAATGTAGTCGCCAAATATTCTCTTAATATATATAATTCAGTTCTTTTCCCTAACTTAATTATTCCTGTTTAGTCTGGTGATAAGGCCAAAGCCATTTACATAGTTCTGATTATCTATACATATATAGTAATTATATGTTACATATATTGTTTATTACATATATAATTATTGTTGTGTACATATATACAGTCAATTCTCATTATTCATGGATTTATATTTGTAAATTTTCCCACTCACTAAAATTTACATGTAACCCCAAAATCAATACCTTCAGGGATCTCACGGTAATTTGTCGACATGTGCAGAGCAGTAAAAAAATTTGAATCAACCAATGTGCATGTTCCCAGCTGATATCTAACAAGGCCACACTCTGCCTTCTGATTTCAGCTCTCATACTGTAAACAAGTGTCCTCTGCGATGTATTTAGGACCACCTTTTCCTTATTTTGTGCTTTTCTTTTGTTGGTTATTTTGTTGTCTAAAATGGCCCCCAAGTGTAGGGCTGAAGTGTTATCTAATGTTCTTAAGTGCAAGGAGGCTGTGATGTGCCTTATGGATAAAATAAGTATGTGAGATAATGTTTGTTTAAGCATCAGTCACAGAGCTATTTGTTGGGAGTTCAATGTTAATGAATCAACAATAGATATTAGATAAGTTATCTAATATAAACACACAGATACACATAAAACAAGGTTATTTATTAATTGGTTAACAAAAATGCTGTGACCAGAGGTTTGCAGGAACCTAACTCTATTTCACCTAGGAGCAACCTAACTCTGGTTTCACCTGAATTAATGGTATTCATTAATTCAGTGTTTGCATACACCTTATAGAATATAACTAACATGAATAATGAGAAGTGACCGTATACGCAGTGAGGACAAGACAAGTACCTGTGTCTTGGTTCATATCAGTTGCTGTGGATTCACCAGCGGAAAACAAAGTAATCTGTTTTCTACCTACAAATTGAGAAAAAGAATGGAAATCCTTAGAAATCTGAGCCTTCCTTACAGCTTCCTACTCCCACTCCTTCTGACAACCAGTGAATAGAATTTATGTTTTAGAATCATTAATGAGAAAAATTAATGAAAAATCATTAATGAGAAAATAAACTGTTTTAGCCCTGAGGTGGAGGAGAAGATTAAAGTTTTGAGTTTAAGAGACCGAAAAGCTCAAACTTGGGTGTGGCTTCCATGATACACATGGGAAGAGGATTGTGGTGGAAGGGGACTTATGCCCAGTTTACACACAGCAATCCAGGATGTGGCCAGGTCTCTAATGTGATAATGCCTGAGATCTGAATACTAAACATTGGTAGATTCAAAAGAAAAGATTTCCATGGTCAAAAGTGACAGGATACAGTGGCGCTTCATGCCGTGAAGCAGATAGCTAATAAAGGCTCGGACAAATAATCTTGGGAAGACTGCAATAGCTTGAACATACGAGACAGTTCTCCTTCTAAATTTTTAAATTTTCTTGTATTATTTCACATGCTGTTTAAGCCCTCCAGGACTTCTGTGTGGCACTAGTGAGTTCTAGATTTACCTGATTCAGAAAAAAAAAAAATCTATTGTTCTGGAAAACTGTAGAGCAAAATTATACTTATGTATACTTGTGTCTCCATTTGCCATTTGCTCCATTTGCCATTTGCTCCTTGTTTTTTAAGTTTACTTTAGACATTTTTCCTCTGGTCTCATCAACTTTTAAAGCCAATAAACTGGACGCTTTTCTTGTTGAAAGTATAGAGAATGAGGACATCTAGCTGAGCCTTGACAACTATCACAGCTCTTGAGTGAAGTCTACACTTTTTTAGGGTTCCATGCAGACCAGTTTAAAATCAAGCACTTTTAAGTATATCTCATCCCCTCCAGTAAAAATACATAATGATGAAGAGTGTTTCTTGTAATTCTTTTCCCCCTTCAATTAGGACCAGCCCATTTCCTGGGTAAATTATTTTCTCACATGATTCTGCTCAATTTCTTTAGTGACAAACAGATGCTGCACAGTTTTAGCTAATGAATTCTTTCTACTGCTTGAGTGTGAATAATTAATGTACAACTTCTTACGCCTATACTACAGCTTGAGAAAAATAAACTGTTTGGTCCCTATAAAGTCTACCAAAATAGAATGATAATGTTTTTATTATTTTCTTGCAAATATTTATTTAATGTCATGATAACCTTAAAACATCCAGTATAGCCATTTTATTTGAATTCTTTCACTTACGGGAACATACGCAAGAGGACATCCATCAAAATAGAGACAAGCCAAACCACAGGACTTAATCTTAATGCCAATTCTCCAGAGATTCATTTCTCTTGGTAAGTTGAGATAAACTCATTGAGCTTTTCTGTTGGGAAACAAGCAAGTTTTATACTAAACAACCCATCAAGGTGACCAAAGACCATATTGTGATAAAATTTTATTCTTTTGATGAGGGGCAAATATTTTTAAATATTTTGCATAAGCAAATTTTTGAAGTACCTACAAAATATATTAAATGTATGAAGTATTAACAATGTAATGGATAAACTTAAGCCCCGCAAGCCAGGTCTAAACATTTTACTTTCTCTCTAATATCAAAAGCAAATTTATATTTATGTAAACAATCACATATAAAAGTGGAAATAAATCGCTTTCTATGAAAAGTGTCAATAAACCAATATTTCATTACTATTGGTTTACATATTAAGAGGAGCTTTAGAAATAAATGACTTTTGAATGGGTACAGCTGGGAAATGCTCAAATAATCTAAAACACAATTTATTTGTTGTATATATAAACAATATGGAAGGAAAAAGTAGGTATTTTTGGTGACTTACAATGTACTATATAAAAGATACTTGCTTTAAAATGAATTTTTCTTGTTATTTTCCCTTTTCTTAAATTTATTGATTTATTTGAAGTAGCCAGGAAGGGATTGTGACATATCCATAAAGGATGAAAAATCAGTTTTTAACAAAACATATTTGAGTGAAATTATGAATGTATTTTATCAATGTTTCTTCGTAATTGTTCTCTAATTTTTTAGTTGTACCAATAAGAAATTAATGCTCATTTACATAAATTTACATGTAAATTTATACGGCACTTGATCAGCACAAAAATGTTTTCAAAAATAAACATGGAAACTATAGCCAATAGTCCAATATAATATTTTAAAACATTCCGACTGTATATATTTATATAGAATGCATATTTATATATAATATATACAAATGTATACATGTATATATAATGCATATATATAATATTCTGAATATGTGTATGTGTGTGTGTATATATATATATATATATATATATATATATATATATATACATAAAACAAACTAAATATGGTCTTACTCATATAACACATTGCCTGAATAAATACCGTAATATGTTCAATTGTGTTAAAACCATAACTACCGATAAAACTAGAAATTATTTCATCAAATTAATCTCATATTTATTTTGTGACTGTGCTAGGGCAATTTAGGCTACACAGAACAGTTGGAATTCAATTTGTGCAAGGCCACCTCTTTGAGCAAACTTGTTCTCTGTAGCACTCTCAGGAGTATGTAAATGCTGGTGCATGGGATAAGATTATTTTATCCAACAGAATGCAAAAAAAGTTTACTTGGCTTCTCAGAATTGCATTTTAAACGCACCCAAAGGACTTTCCTTTGAGAAATCAAAAGATTTCTCCCAAAGACTTTCCAATCACTAATGTCTCTGAACCTGGCACTGTCACCAAACATCCCTACATAAATTTCACATACTTTCATTAAAATGTATTTGATCATTAGGAAATTCTGTTTAACCAATATATCAATTTAAATCTGCAGAACAATCTCTTCAGACTCTTTAAAGTATTGTAGATAATTAAATTGGTCAGTTGTCAGAAACATATAAAATAAAGTTTCTATGACGACAGTCAAACAGTTAACGCTGTTCAATAATGGAATAGGTTTTGGGGGAAGATAATAAAACAGTAATCACCTTGTCACTTGTATCCAAGCAGAACCTGAATGGTTTACCAGGGATCCACTGACTGGATATTAAATGCTATCATTTCCAATTCTATGATTATATAATTACATAGTAAGGCAGATTATAAACAGGACTAACTTTCTTGGATTAAAATATAAATCCTGAGCTTTAAAATAGGTACTAGTCTGCATTATTGTGGTAAATAGGCACACCAGAGTCACTATTATTGTCCCTATTTTGGGAAGGAAGTTCTCTCTACTGCTTTCAGGAGGATTGTAGCTTATTCTCATCTCTCCAAAAAAAAAAAAAAAATCAAAAGAATTTACTTGAAAAAGATATCCACTCTATTTCTTGCAGGTTTCTCTCTTGGTAATGTGAACCACCACCCATGTCTTCCTGTCCTTTTTTCCTCCATGATCCACATTCCTTTTGAAAGAGTTTTTATTAAGATGAGCATTGATCCTTAGACTAGGTCATGTCTTTACTCAGCAGTGTTCTGCTAGTTATTTTGACCTGTAGAGAAAAAAATATACGTTAGAGGGGCTTGGATTTGACAAGATAAACTAAAGAGGCTTACTTGAGTCCCCTAAACATGGCAGTGGTATGCTAAAACATTGTTTGTGCCAGATAATTTTGGCCACTATATTGCGCTGATAAAAGTAGTGACAAACCGAAGGCAAAAGTCAACCACAACCGGCAGCTGCTGGAGTTCAAACATGAACTGATAACCAAGAAAGGACAATGAGTGATTTACTTATTGCCTTTTATAATATATACTTTATTTTGTATATAGCTAGTTTACCTTTTCTCTGTAATAAGGTGAATATATTTTTTCCATTTTGATTTAAACTGTACATGTCTATAATTAATACAAAAGTATAAGAATGAATCATGGGCCCAATATACACTCTGTGAAAAAAAGAAAAAGAGGAATACTAGCATTAGCATATTAGCTCTATAATCAGCGTATGCAACGAAATCTTACAGTTACCTATAGGCATTGAACAAACTTCAGCCAGCAGGCCTGGCGATAAATGCATATTCTTACCTCACCTATCATTTGCTTGATGCTCTTGGGGTGTTTTAAGGAGAATAGGCAGTGAGGTATTACAGAATTGGAGGATTTGATGTGAGAATATAGAACCCATACTTTTTAATTTATAATAAAAGAAATATAAAAGGTTAAAATGGAGAAAGTGCGAGGTTGATAATTTTGATGATTTCTCTTTTCAATTTGAGGACCTCAGAAAATTATTTGTGAAATGCTCTTAATCTAAGTCAGTGATTCCAAAAACTGGTTCCTGGCTCAGCAGCAACATCATCACCTAGGAACTTATTAGAATAACAAATTCTCCCTGGCCACACATCTGCAGAATAAGAATATCTGAGGGTGAGGCCCAGGAATCTGTTTTAACAAGCCCTCCAGGTGATTCTGATGTACTCTCAAGTTTGAGAACCACTGTTAAGGTGAACAAATAATGCTTCGTAAGAGTTTAGCTTTTCAGGGATCTGAGGCACAATAAACGAATATCAAACTGAGGATTTTAAACTTTAGGTCTCAACTTCTTCCTCTACGATAGTTTCCATATTATTCCAAAATCTACATACTGTATAAGAAATAGTGATGAAATTAATGCTTCAACCTCACCCCCAAAGAGTAAGCCTCCTTTTGACCACCTTCATCTATTTCCCATCACCCCACCCCCACCTCTGGCAACCTGATCTGTTCTCTGTTTCTATTAGCTTGGGGTTTTCTTAGATTCCACATGTAAGTGAGATCAAACAGTATGCCTTTCTCTGTCTGACTTATTTTACTTAGCATAATGCTAATAATATTTGTTACCATATATTGAAAGTTGCTAAGAGGGTAGATCTTAAAAGTTCCCATCTCACACACAAGAAAGTAACTATGTGAGGTGATGAATGTGTTAACTTATTGTGGTAAGCATATTGCAAAATATACATGTATCAAATCATTATGTTGTACACCTTAACCTTACACAATGTTGTATGTCAATTACATCTCAATAAAGCTGGGGAAAAAAACAGTGTGCCCTCTGAGTGTATGAGTAAACTGCTGGGTTAACTGTGCAGTTTGCTATCAGCGTAATTTAACCTGACATGGGTGGAGGTAACTTAATACTTATAAGTACTACAGAAATCATGCACACAAAATATTCTGAGCACTTCTGATAAAGAAGTGTATACATTAATACATTAACTACTCTTTTCTTACCATATCTTTAGTTGGTAATACAACATAGATATTCCAATTCCATGTACAATATGTATTTATAATGTATGTATTTTCTGTGTTCTATGTAGTACACAAATGTACTCGCTATAAAATGTAGCCAAGTAAGGAGGCTTATAATTGGTTTTTAAGCTTGTTTGAAACTAACCATCTCTTTGTGTCCATTTTTTTCCAGAAGCCTCCATACACTTCTTTCAACCTTTTAAAGAAATTTACCAAAATAATTTTGGTCATCTTTCTAAAATTAATTTGGCAGCTTTTTGCAAGTATGGTTGGGACAAAAGGATAAGACACAGAAGAGCACACCATACACAGCAAATATCAGAGTGAGAAAAATCTGCATGTGGTAATTCCATTTGCATGTAACTGCAAAAGGAAAAAAAATGTGATTCATTCTTACTCTTGGTTTTCTTTTCCTTTTTAAAGATTTTTTCTTAATGTGGACCATTTTTAAAGTCTAACTTGAATTTGTTATAATATTGCTTCTGTTTTATGTTCTAGATTTTTTGGCTGTGAGGCATGTGGGATCTTAGCTCCCTGACCAGGGATCGAACCCGTGCCCCCTGCATTGGAAGGCAAACTATTAACCACTGGACCGCCATGGAAGTCTCACCCCTGGTTTTCTATCCTCATGAAAGACACTTTAGAAATTACTGGTTCCCTATTATAAAAAATAAAGTCCTGCTGGGAGGACGTTCTTCAGAATGACCTGGAGGCTTATTTTGGGCAGGTCTCTGATAATCATTTCACCTTGACTTCTCCCAACCTTCTTCCTTTTTTATTATTACTAAGACACTTCAGTACATCAGCCTGACTTTTGACTTTCTTCTACTATTCTGGCCCCAGAAGGACTTGTGTAGCTCAGTTTGTTTTGGTTCTGAGTGCTACATTAATGCTTTGGGCACTCCAGTTAAACTTTAGCCATGATGGTAGACATCAGACTTGTTCTTTTAGGGATTTCACTTTTCTTAATCCCTAGAGTATAAAGAGAGGAAATCAAACAGGGGTGTCTGTATGTCACTATGTATTACAGGTTGTTTTCCCTGGAGCCTGCTTGACCTCAGAGCCTAGCATTCCTGCCTTCCTGCCATTCGTTTACTCTACTGTTTTGTGAAATTTTAAAAAAGTAAAAAAAAAAAAAAAAAAAAAAAGCAACTCACATATTTCTTTATTCTCTGCATACATTGTTACTATTATAAAAAATCAAAGAAATAATTAATAAAAGTAATAAGTAATAAATATACTTACATATGAGTGTAAATATGCATTTATTACACATATATTTAATACATATTATTACATATGAATATGAATATAAATATATGCATATTTTTGCCTTAAATCTCTAGTACAAGAAAGCAGATTCTATTTACTCTGGTCTCTATAAAATTGGAAAACACTGTAGTGCAACTTTAACAAGCTCTATGCTTAAAACACTAATAGTATAAGTGGCTTATGAGTGAAATTGAATATGTTATCTATGCACAATATAATAGACTTTCACTGGTTAACCAATGGGCTGACTAAGCATGTATTGAGGGCACCTGCAAAGCAGAGGCACCTAATACAATATTTGGATATTATATAGTATTTGCTATATTTTAAAGTTCTAATTTAGTCATCAATTTAAATGTTAGACACTTTTGGATACTTGTAAATTTATTTTATGGTTTAATTTCTTAATACCTCATAGTGACATGTTGGCAGTAGGGAATGAGAGCAGTTGGCAAATGATATCAATAGTATTTTAGTGCTTATAGCTTCTAACATACGAATCCATCTCTGGACAAAACGTGACCAGTTTATTCCTATCTAACTCTCTACTCCATGAACTCATTTTCCAAGGAAAAATAAATCAGATAGAATACTCTAAAGTTGGGAAATAAAAATGTAAATATATATCACATTAACCATATTGAATTTCTACTTCTCAAAAAACATGACGTGAGGATGATACGAAGGTATTTTTTTCATTACAGACTACTATTTTTAAAGGATTTACACCAGTATGTGGATCCCTTGCTTAACTTTTTGTCATGTTTGTGAAGTTCTCAGTTTGTGGATTAATTGGTTTATAGATTTGTTGTTATAAATTTATAAACAGAAAGCTCCTAGAGTCTGAGATAGGTCATTTAATTTACCTCAGACAAATCTCAAAAAAGGAATAACAGTAGTAACAGCTAATGTTTACTGATTTATTTCTATGGGCTAGTCATGGTACTAAACATTTTGCTACAGTAACTTATTTGGTCTTCAAAGCAGTCCTATATGCTCATGAAGAAACCAGTATGAAGAGTTCATACAATGTTTACTGTAAAGAAGAGTTGCACCTGAGGTTTTTACCCATACAGACTGGCCGCAGCACCTATGAATTTCAAGTAAGGGGCTTCTTTCAAAGGAAATCTAGTTAAATATTCTATATTCAACATGTAAATATAAACATACTTTGACTGTCATTTTACCTATCATCAATATCATGTGGTAGATTCTCCCAGATACTGCGCTCCTTTCCTCAGAGTGAAAGGTGACCTTAGTCCAGAAAGAACTTTAAGAAATCACCTCTACATCATTCTATAATACCTAATTCATATGCCACCTTATTGGTGAATTGTACTTTTCAAAGATAGCTTCAATGACAAGTATCTTAACTTATACGCTCTCCTTAAAATTTAAAGTTGACACTCCTCCATCAAGAAGTGGAGTATGTGTTTCCCCCATGAACCTAGGTTGACTATTAACTGCCTTGATGAATATAATTTGACAAAGGTGATGATGCATGACTTGCAATGCTAGGACATAAAAGGATATGTGACTTCTGTCTGGTTCTTTGTTTATTCTCTCTCTCTCTCCCTCCCTCCCTCCCTCTGTCCTCTCTATCTCTAGCCATTCCTTGAGAATCCTGAACCAATACATAAGAATTTCAGCTACACTGAAACCACCATGCTGCACAGATCATGGAGAGAAATCCCATAGACATAGAGATAGCTGAGGAGCCCCAACTCTTCCAGTCCTAGCTGTTCTGGCCCTGCCAACTCAGGCACTAAACACAAGAGTGAAGAAGCCTCCAAGATGACTCTAGTCACAGCCACTGTCTGACTTAAACTTTCTGAGATACCCTGAACAAGAACCACTCAGTTTAGCACCCCTTGAATTCCTAAAAATTACTGTTCTAAACCACTAAGTTTGAGGGTAATTTTTTATAGAACATTACATAAATAGAATAACCTCCTTTGCAAATCCTCCACAGATCCCTCCATTATTAGACAGCATTTTATCAATCAGATAGCGTTTTTCCCATATAGATTTCCTAAAGAAGACAATGCAAGTTTAGAATGCATAATTAGGCACATTTTACTAGGTGGACATGTAATGCTGGTGGAGAACAAAAAACAGAATTGGTTGAAAATTTAGAGCTTAGAAAGTCACTGGAGCTGCGTGGAGCCTGAGCAAGCATAATAATTAATGCTTGCTATGGCACTGCATGAGGAAGCTCAGTGAGACGATTTCAGAGAAAGGTTAGACTCTGAGAACTGACCAGGATCTTTGTAGAAGAAAGAGATTGGATAAGGAAAATGCATGGGAAAAAAATCCAGAAAATCTGGTGAATCAATTCTACTTGCTACCAAGGCAGATTTAGTTTTTTGTTCATAAAATGAATAAAAGAAATAATTCTGGCCTAAGACTTGAGTAAGAAGTATAAATAGAAATAACCAAGGACTTTTTGATGATGGCCATTCTGAGTGGTGTGAGGTGATACCTCATTGTAGTTTTGATTTGCATTTCTCTAATAATTAGTGATGTTGCACATCCTTTCATGTGCCTCTTGGCCACCTGTAGGTCTTCTTTGGAGAAATGTCTATTTAGATCTTTTGCCCATTTTTTGATTAGGTTGTTTGTTTTTTTGATATTGAGCTGCATGAGCTGTTTGTATTTTTTGGAGATTAATCCCTTGTTGGTCGATTTGTTTGCAAATATTTTCTCCCATCCTGTGGGTTGTCTTTTCATTTTGTTTATGGTTTCCTTTGCTGTGCAAAAGCTTTTAAGTTTAATTAGCTCCCATTTGTTTATTTTTGTTTCATTTTCATTACTCTAGGAGGTGGAACAAAAAAGATATTGCTGTGATTTATGTCAAAGAGCGTTCTGCCTATGTTTTCCTCTAAGAGTTTTATAGTATCCAGCCTTACATTTAGATCTTTAATCCATTTTGAGTTTATTTTTGTGTATGGTGTCAGGGAGTGTTCTAATTTCATTCTTTTACACGCAGCTGTCCAGTTTTCCCAGCACCACTTATTGAAGAGACTGTCTTTTCTCCATTGTATATTCTTGCCTCCTTTACCATAGATTAGGTGACCACAGGTGTGTGGGTTTATCTCTGGACTTTCTATCCTGTTCCATTGATCTATGTATCTGTTTTTGTGCCAGTACCACACTGTTTTGATGACTGTAGCTTTGTAGTATAGTCTGAAGTCAGGGAGCCTGATTCCTTCAGCTCTGTTTTTCTTTCTCAAGATTGCTTTGGCTTTTGTGTTTTTTTGTGTGTTTCCATACAAACTGTAAAATTTTTTTGTTCTAATTCTATGAAAAATGCTGTTGGTAATTTTATAGGGGTTGCATTGAATCTGTAGATTGCTTTGGGTAGCAAAAAATCTACAAACAATAAATGCTGGAGAGGGTGTGGAGAAAAGAGAACCCTCCTATACTGTTGCTGGGAATGTAAATGGGTACAACTATTATGCAGAACAGTATGGAGGTCTCTTAAAACTAAAAATAGAGCTATCATATGATTCAGCAATCCCACTCCTGGGCATATATCCGGAGACAACCATAATTTGAAAAGATACATACACTGCCAATGTTCATTGCAGCACTATTTACAATAGCCAGGACATGGAAGCAACCTAAATGTCCATCGACAGAGGAATGGATAAAGAAGCTGTGGTACAAATATACAATGCAATATTACTCAGCCATAAAAAAGAATTAAATTATGCCATTTGCAGCAACATGGATGGACCTGGAGATTATCATACTTAGTGAAGTAAGTCAGACAGAGAAAGACAAATGTCATATGATAGCGCTTATATGTGGAATCTAAAAAAATTGTACAAATGAACTTATTTACAAAACAGAAATGGAGTCACCAATGTAAAAAACAAACTTATGGTTACCGGGGGGAAAGGGGGGGAGGGATAAAATGGGAGATTGGGATTGATATATACACAACTACATATAAAATAGTTAACTAATAATGACCTAATGTATAGCACAGGGAACTCTACTCAATACTCTGTAATGACCTATATGGGAAAAGAATCTAAAAAAGAGTGGATTTATATGTATGTATAACTGATTCACTTTGCTGTACAGCAGAAGCTAACACAACATTGTAAATTAACTATACTCCAATAAAAAGTAATTTTTAAAAAAGTAATAAAAAAAGAAAGAACCATAAAAGCTTGAGTCTTTTGGCAATTTATAATGCAAAATAATAGGATAACATTAACTGAGGGGACCATATACAGATGAGGAAATTGAAGTCTAGCGATATTAATTAAATTGCTTGAAGTGATGCAGAATCTGACCTTGCTTTACCTTTCTGGGTCCTGATTCATAGCCCCAGAACTATCTTTGAGAGACTAACTTAGTAGGTTGCCTTTCCAACTTAGCTTGAAGTGGGAATTTAGGAGTGAGTCAAGCCAAAGTTTTGAGTGTGAGCTTAAGTTTAGAAGCCAAGGCAACAAATGCAATGCCAAATCTGGAAAGAAGGGAAAAAATAATTCATGAAAGACTAAACCAACTAAACCAAGATTCAGAAATGAGACTGGAGTAAAAGTAGGGTATAATACAAAGAAGAGGGTAATACTACAAACTCATGGGTACTCTCCAAGCTCATGTACACATATTGATAAATAGGTACCATTATGGTATATCTGTTAGCTGAAAGATAAGCTATCAAGATACTCAACCAAAAACCTAGAAGGAGAGCTGAGACTGGAATCCAGCTTTCCTAAATTAGAAGAAATTATTATGGATGATGTTAAAACCCAAGACAAAGGGTGTGGATTTTCGTTTGCAAATCTTTGTGGCCAACCTTTTTTTGCTTTATATTTTTATTATTTTTCATGGTCCCATGTTAAACTATTTCCCATGCATAGCTCATCCTTGAATAAGAAGAGACTTACTTATATAGACTTACATATAAAGAAATAATGAGATTAACCTAATAAACATTAAATTTTGGAATATAAATTTACCATATGACCCAGCAATTTCACTCCTGAGCATTTATCTCACAGAAATGAAAATTTACATCCACAGAAAACTGTACATGATTATTTATATCAGCTTATTTATAATGGTAAAAAGCTAGAAACAATAAAAATATTCTACAATAGGTGAATGGTTTACAAACTATGATATATCCATATCATGGGATACTACTCAGCTTTAAAAATAAATGAACTATTGATACACAAGTTGGATATATCTCAAGGGTGTTATGATGAGTAAAAAAAGACAACCTCAGAAGGTCACATACTGTATGATTCATACATAGCATTCTAGAAATGACAAAATTATAGAGATGGAAAAGAGATTAGTGGTTGGCAGGGGTTAGGAATGGTAGAGGGGAGCATGATAGGTGTGACTATAAAGGGATAGCCTGAGGTAGATCCTTGGGGTGATGGAATAACTATTCCATAACTATTAACTGTGTTAGTAGTTGCACATATCTACATATGTGAAAAAATGGCATAGAACTCTACACTCATTGTGCCAATGTCAGGTTCCTGGTTTTGATTTTGTACTATATTTGTGTAAGACATAACCATTAGAGGAAACTGGATGGAAGGTACATGGGACCTCTCTGTACTATTTTTGCAACTTCCTGTGACTTTACAATTATTTCAAAATAAAAAGTTAAAAAATGTTTAGAAACACACAGGAGTTGTTAAAATAAATCAGCAATTTTTAATGCTTTTTGTGTCAATAAGGAACAAGGGAAGCAAATGGAAAATGGACGTATGGAACAAATTTGTTCCATCAGGTTCCTTTTGCAAACTCAATTCTATTGCCCTCTTCATTGTCTGCTTTCAAATGCAAACATCTCAGTTTATTCTTTATAAGGGCTCGTCTTCATGACAACAAAACCCTACTCATTTTATACAATCAATACAATCAGGTGAGGATCATGAAGATTATATGGCCGTCTCTTTTAATGTATAAATGTGTACTCGTTTGAATGTGACTTCCACCAGAATTTTGAACTTGATCTTCAAAACCCAAGATATTTTTAATTTGAATTTGATGCCATGGGATACCACAAAAAAACTCATTGACAATTCGTAACTTCTGTGAAAACAGTGTTAATTTGTCTAACCTTCGTTAACTGTTAAACTTGCAGTCTTCTCTAACTAGGTTTGCATCAGAAGCATCAATTTGAAAAGAGCTTGCTCACTTTTTACCTCTGTTGATGGTAGAAGATTAAAAATCCCTATGAGTCAAAACCATCTACGCTTTTAGGATTATTATCATTATTATTATTTTGCCATCACTGTATTTTCTCCCTGAAGCAGCTGGGAAAATAAAAGTGCTCTTCAATCAATTTATCAATAAAAACACAGAGGTAACTTTGGAGCCAAAAGACGACCAAAATAATGTTTCAACTAGGAATTCTCAAACACCGAGACATCTGTTACAATTCTTAACAGAGCATGGTAAATGTAGATAATCCATTTCAATGTTATATGTTGTTATGCATAAATTAGTGTAAGGAGTAGATGGACATGTTCAGTTTTAATTACATTACTACTATGAGGAAAAAGAAAAAAAATATCTAAAGGTTATTTTTGTTTGATTGAATTAGTAATACTCAGTTCAATTTCAGTCTTTTCCCTTTATTAGTTTTTTAATTTAGTATTTTCCTCCTCTCTTTTAATCTATAAATACCATTTCACCTTCCTAGTCTACAAGTTACCCATAGACAGCATATATACATATATTTGAATAATCATGTATCTTAGATGAAATATAGTGTTTATTGCTTCACTTCACAATAATTTCTAATGTTGCTGAATGTACATTTATTTAACTGCACCTAACCAGTGCATAGTATACATCCTCATTTTATTTTACCTTTCCCTACAGATGGACACTCAGTTTTCATAATGCTCTATTGCTACCATGAATACAGTAATGAACACACATATATGTCCCTATATTGACTGATCCTTTAATTTCTCTTGGATATATTTAGGATGGGATTGATGTAATACATTGGGTGACTATGTATCCCAGTTTATCCAGAATAATTCCAGTTTATGCCAATTATTCTAAAATAGTTTTGAAGTGTCACAGTTTGTATGAAAAATTATAAAATCATTCTAGACATAGAGTGTGTTCATACTTAAATGAGTACTTTAAAAAAATCTCTCCACATTAGCTCTAACATTTTGTACTCCTTCCTTCAGAACATGTGGGTTCTTATTTCAACACATTCCATCAAGATTTAGCATTAGCTGACTTTCAGATTTTTGCAACGCTGATAGCTATAAGTGGTCTCTCTTTCTATTTTAATTTCCTTTTTTTCTAATTGCCACTGAGATTTGATTGCACTTGTATTTATTTAGTTTTAAGCCTTTTAGGATTTTCCATTTGTGAGTTAACTACTTACTGCTTATGCCCATTTTACATTGGAAGTTCTTATAGCCTACACATTTTTTCTAGAAACTTGTATTTTTTCTTACATTTTTATTGAGATATAATTGACATACACAGCTGTATAAATTTAAGGTGTATAGAATAATGATTTGCCTTACACATATGATGAAATGATTACCACAATCCATCATCTCACATAAGAGAAAAAGAAAAAAAGTATTTTTCTTTGTGATGAGAACTTTTAGGATTTATTCTCTTAACAACTTTGACATTTAACATACAGCAGTGTTAATTATGTTTAGCATGTTGTACATTACATCCCTAGTACTTATTTATCTTATAACTGGAGGTTTGTACCTTTGACCACATTTATCCAATTCCTCGTCCTCCAATCTTGCCTCTGGTAACCACAAATCAGATCTCCTTTTTTTAATTGAATGAAAGATTCTTTAAATTCTATAGTGCTTTACAATTTTCAAAATTTTCACACACCTGATTTCATATAATCCCACGATAACCCTTTTTCCCCCACCCCTATATTGTCCCTCCCCACTTCCCTCTCTCCACTGCTAACCACTAGTTTGTTGTCTATATCTGTGAGTCTGCTTCTTTTTTGTTTCACTCTCTAGTTTGTTGTATTTTTCAGATTCCACATGGAAGTGATATCATACAAATTTGTCTTTCTCTGTCTGACTTATTTCACTTAGCATAATGTCCTCCCAAGTCCATCCATGTTGCTGCCAACAGCAAAATTTCATTCTTTTTTATGGCTGACTAGTATTCCATTGTATGTATATACCACATCTTCTTTATCCATTCATCTGTTGATGGGCACTTAAGTTGCTTCCATACCTTAGCAATTGTAAATAATGCTGCTATGAACAATGGGGTGCATTCATCTGTTTGAATTAGTGATTTGATGTTTCTATATATTTCAAAATGATCACCACTGGTCTAGTTACCATCTATCACCATACAAACACATTACAATATTATTGACTATACTCCCCACACTGTACACTTCATCGCCTTGACTCATTTATTTTGTAATTGGTAGTTTGTACTTCTTTATTTTCCTCACCTATTTCATTCATTCCCTCCAACCCTTCCACTTTAGCAACTACCTATTTGTTCTCTGTATCTATGACTCTTTTTCTGTTTCTGTTTTTTTGTTTTGTTTTGTTTTTGGATTCCACATATAAGTGAAATCATACATTATTTGTCTTTGTCTGACTTATTTCACTTAGCATAATACCCTTTAGGTCCATCTATGTTGTTGCAAATGGCAAGATTTCATTCTTTTTTATGGCTGAGTAATATCTGTTGTGTGTACGTATGTGTGTGTGCACACCAAATGGTCTTTATCCATTCATCTATCAATGGGCATTTAGGTTGCTTCTATATCTTGACTATTATGAATAATGTTGCAGTGAACATAGTGAACTAATTCATATCTTTTCGAATTAGTATTTTTGCATTCTTTGGGAAAATATCCAGGAGTGGAATTGATGAATTGTATGGTAATTCTATGTTTAACTTTTTGAGAAATCTCCATACCGTCTTCCATAGTGGCTGCATCAATGTACATTGCCACCAAAGGTGCACGGGGGCTCCCTTTTCTCCACATCCTCCCAAACACTTGTTATTTGTTGTTTTTTTGATGACAGCCATTCTGACAGGTGTGAGGTGGTATCTCATTATAGTTTGATTTGCATTTCCTTGATGATTAGTGATGTTGAGAATCTTTTCATGTGTCTGTTGGTCATCCTTATGTCTTCTGTGGAGAAAATGTCTATTCAGTTCCTTGGCATATGTTTTTAATCAGGTTTTTTTTTCTTGAATGTTGAGTTTTATGAGTTCTTTGTATATTTTGGATATTAACCCCTTATAAGATGTATTTTTTGCAATTATCTTCTCCCGTGCAGTAAGTAAGTAGTCTTTTCGTTTTATTGATGGTTTCCTTTGGTTCAAAAGTTTTTTAGTTTGATGCAGTCCCATTTGTTTATTTTTGCTTTTGTTTCCCTTGCCTGTGTAGACATATCAAAAAAAATATTGCTAAGATCAATGTAAAAGAGCCTACATATAAATACCCTTAAGTTTTAGATATTACAGATACTTTTCTCAGTCTGTTATACATTTGTAAGCATTGAATACAATGTTCTTTATTGAAAAAAACTCTGTAATTTTTGATGCATTCAATCAAGGTCATCAAAATTTTGACTATTTTCTCCTGTTTAGAATATTATTTAAGAATTTCACATCCATCCCTAGCTCACAAAATCATTTTCCTACAATTTAGTTTATTGTTTCAATATTTCTACATTTCATTTTCAGATCTTTAATCCACCTGAAGTAAATTTTTAAATAATGGTAAAAGTTAGAGGTAAAATAATTTTTTCTCTATATATTGACACAGATTTCCAAAACCAACTAGCTAACAAACAATGCAACATTTCCACACCAGTTTGTGGTGGCCCCTTTATAATATATTAATTTTCTATATGTACACAACACTGCTTTTGAGCTTTCCATTCCATTCCATTCCATTGCTCTACCTGTGCATTCATCCATCAATGTCACATTGTTTTGTTTTGTATTTTGCTATGACTTTGTAGATTGCTGTGATATATATTGTACAGATCCTCTATTCTTGGAACTTAAAATTTTTTTCAATAAAAATTATTTATGTGTAGCTAATATGAATTCTATAATAAGGATTTTAAGTGCATCAAAACTCCATCTCTTAATATAGATGTGGAATAGAAGAAGATCTTGTACTGAGCAACTTTACTAAACTCTCTTGTTAGTGCCAATAGCTTACCTAATATTTTGTTCAATTTTTATATAGATAATCACATTATATGAAAATATTTGAGGGTTTTTTCTTTCTCTTTTAATTCTTATAATTTTGGGCTCTATTTCTTGCATTGGCCAGAACCTCCAGTTTTATATCAAACAGAACTGACAGGAATTATGTTTATGTTTGAAATCTTACAGGTGTTAGTTTTAAAGATTTTACAGTTGTTCCTTTGTTTACTTGTTTCAATATGATTTTTAAATATATAGTTGAGTTTTTGTTTTATGAGAGCTCTTATTGCAGTGAGCAAATTTCTTTTTGATCATAGTTTTCGTTTAAGAAAGGAAACACTGAGGTCTTTGTTGTCATTTAAAGTAATAACCATTTATCTATTGGTTTGAACATATTAATCTTACATTAACCTTCTTTATTCTTTCTCATACGTATTAATTTCCAAGAAAAATAATTAAAAATTTTAACTATAATTGTTGATATATCCATTTCTCCTTATATTTTCATAGTTGTTGCTTTGCATAATTTGAGGCTGTATTATTTGCATATATACTCATCACTATCTTACTTTATTCATCTCTATCCCTGTTATGCCATTTTCCAAATCATTCTCCATTTGTATAACCCTTAACAAATTCAATTCCATAGGTAACCAGCAATGTCAGTTCCTGAGGATTCAAATGTGTATGCCAAATTGATTATCAATTTTGCCTATTATATCAAAACCAAATCAATTTCCACTCATCCATCTGTCTCTCAGCTTTCAAAATTGTGTTGCTGTTTTCTTCTTTTCTGTGCTACCCTCCTTGTCTTCTTATATCTTTGAAAAAAATCTTTACCATTTAAAAAATTTATGCAGAATGTCAGGAGGCAGAATTATTATATACATTTTTTTCAATATGCTATTAGTCTTAGTCAGTTCAGGCTGCTATAACAAAGTCCCATAGACTAGATGGCTTCTAAAAAACAGAAAATAATTTCTCACAGCTCTGGTGGCTGTAAGTCTAAGATCAGGGTACCGGCATAGTTGGGTTCTGGTGAGAGCCCTCTTCCCAGCTGCAGACTGCTGTCTTCTCCTTGTGTCCTCACAGGGTAGAAAGGGAGCTAGCTAACTCGCTCATCTCTTCTTATAAGGGCACTAATCCCAATCATGAGAGCTCCACCATCATGAACTAATTACCTCCTAAGTGTCCACCTCCAAGCACCATCACATTGGGATTAGGGTTGCAACACATAAATTTTAGGGGGACATAAACATTCAGCCCAGAGCACTGTTTAACCAGGAAGCCCCCAGAGTTGTTTTTTCCAAATGTTCTCCTCCTGTCATCTTTATTTTTTATTTCTTTCCTGGACTTTAAATATACCAATATTAAATTTTCTAATTTTATCCTCTATGTGTCTTACTTTTTATTTCCCATTTTTATCCCTTCCTTTTATTCCTCCTGAGAGATATGCTTGAATTATTCTTCCATTTCTTGATGTAATTCTGAACTGTGTGAAATCTGTTATCTATCCTATTTTGGAGGTTTTTTACTTGTTATTTTTATTGCTAATTATCTATGTTTGATTTTTTTAATTCTTTCTCCACTTCACATTTTTCATACTCTTCTGTGTTTCTTTAAACTCATTTGTTACTCTCATTGTAACTCATATTCTTGCTGGTCTATTGAATATTATATTTCTGTTTGTTTTGCATTGTCTTTCTTTAATAATTCCTGGGTTCTTCATATATAGTATTGTTTTTGTTTTTGTTTTGTTTGTTTTGTTTTGTTTTCTTGGCCTATGGGTGTATATTATCCCTGGGTATTTCTACCTTGTCTGATAATGTAATGTGTAACTGCAGGGAAGTTTGATAGCATAGAGCCTAACTTGAGACCCGTCTAGAGTTTAGGAAGGGAAGCATTCCCTTCTGGGCTGCTTTTATGCTTCAAACATCATAATCAGAAGTAAATATGTCAGGAAAAATGATAATGATTGCAAGCTAATTTATCTTGTTTCCTGCAAATGGTCCCTTTGACCACACATGCTATGCTGAGTAGAGTTCTGTGGAGAGGAGACTATTATGTAAAGGAGACTTGGAAAATTATGATTTTGGACTTAAAAATATTTGTGAGAGTATCTCGCTCTTAGTGTTTGCCTTATTTTGAGACTTATAGGTGCCACGATGATTTTCATTGTTTTAACAAATTTTGTTCATTTACATTTTTTCCCATGATGGTCAAAGTACATTCTCATTGTGGAAAACTTGGAAAATCTGGAATGCTTAAAGAAGAAAATCAAATGCTCATGAAAAGCAAACCCAAAGATTTTGCAATTGAATAATATACTACACTCTACTTAAAATGATGCAGATAATTTGGAGTACTTCCCTATGTCATTATATTTCTCCAAATTACATATGTAATTATCAATATAAGATGCATAATTTCAAAGAAACATATGTAATTTAACAATTATATTATTGGTGAAAATGTACGCTTTTTCCAAATTTTTACCATTATAAATAATGTAGTAATGCTTTTGTATACAAATATTTGGCAATAGTTTTATTATTTTCTTAGGAGACATTCCTAAAATTGAATTAAAGTGTATGAGTTGCTTTATAGACTTTTTGTATAACAAACCCAGAAACACATTTGCCCTTATATGCAAATTATAGAAATTGTTAATAAATTATGGCTTTTTTCTTTGCAATGAATCTAGATGTCTACTCAGAATGCTTCCCAACACAGCCATCAACTTATTTGAAATAAAACATATAAAGATTATTTTTAGTCTGAATTGTTAATTGAGGACCTACATTGAGGTTTTACAAAATATTCACCAATTTTCCAATATTTTAGTAATTAATCCATATTCCATCCCCATTCTTGGTATTTCTGCTATAATTATTAAGTTCTTATATATGTTTAGTACCATCCCTTTTTGACTATATATCGTGACCAATTAATTTTCCTAGTGAACCTTGCATAAACGATCCACTGCTTAAAGTAATGCAGTTTTATAGTACTTTTAAGTGTTGATTTGGTCACATTTTTGTTACTCCTTTTCTCTAAAGTAGTCTTGGCTGCTTCTTTTTTCTAGCAAATAAAAGTTAGAACTACTTTGCTAGTTTCTGAAATTGACTCAATTGTGATTTTGATTAGAATTGCTTATTTAGAAAGAAATTGTTATTTGTTTATCCATGCTCCCATACAAGAACATGTTTCCATGGGAAGCCATTTTTCATGTTCAAATGATGTATCTCAATACATTTTTACATTTCTATTATTCAGGTCATTTATACTTCTTTTCAGGAGTAGCTATAGTTATATTCTGCATTGTTAGCATAATAAAATAATTATCTATAATATTTTCTAAATAGGTTGCTTATATCAAAACACTCAATTTAGTATATTTGTCAAATGCTATCAAGCAAAGGTTCAATAAGTTCTACAGAACCCAAATGAGATAAGTAAAATGGAAACATATCCCAGCACACAGCACATAATGGTAATACTGTTACAAATCAAAACAAAAAAAGAGAGAGAGAAAATATTAAATCCAGAGAAAAGAGATACATTACTTTCAATGAAGCAACAATAACAAAAATTCCTAATTGACTTCTCAATAGGAAATATAGAAGTCAGAATGGGTTTATATCATTAAATTACTGAAAGAAAATTATCTAGAATTCTGTATTCAGCAAAAATAGTATTAATAAATTACGAAGGTATGAAGAAATTTACACATGAACAAAAACTAATAAAGTTTGTCACCAGCAAAAATAATCTAAAGGAAATATCAAAGAGTACTCTTTAGGCAGAAAGGTAATATTTCTTTCAGAAATTTGGAGATATAAAAAGTACTAAAAGAGCGGAAATATAAATGCGTGGGTAAAAATCTGTGTATGCTGGTCACATGAACAATAATTGTGCTTTATTTGGGGATTTAAAATAGAAATAGAATAAAGCACACAAAAAAGCAGGGATTGGATACATTAAGGTAAAAGTTTTTAAGGTCTTCTAAAAAGTGGTAAAAATTTAAATTTATTTTATAGTTGGATGAGTCCATGATGGACTCATTGTCCTAGACTGAAATCTCTAGGGTTCCAAAGAAAATACTTTTCAATTACTCTAAAATAATAAAAGCATCATGGAGAGAAAAGGGAATACAAAACACATAAGACAACTAGAAAACCAGTGAAAAATGGTAGATTTAAATTAAAATATATAAGAAATTACATTAAATAAAAATGTATTTAATCATCGAGTTACAATACAAAGGTTGTGTCATACTGGATATATACACAAACGTGTTACTCACCCTCATCCTAACTTGTTAATGCTGCATGGGGGTAGAAGCCCAGGCTTTCTACATGGTCTCCACTCACTGCTGGGCATGGGAGGGGTATATCCTTACTGCCAGGTGAGGGTGGAAATCCAGGCAACCCACTTGGTCTTCATTGACACTACTCTGTTGGAGAGAGGAGAGGGCACCTCATTACCAGTATACAAGGATGAAGATATAGGCTCCTTATTTGACATAGCAAATACTGTGGGTAGGGGGAGGAATGTCATGTTACCACTGGGCAGGGGTGTAAGTTGTGGATAAATATCACTGATACCATGATGATAGGGAGAAATAGTGGCACCTTGTTACCACTGGGTAAGGGTGGAATTCCAGGCTCTCCACTCAGTGGTATTTTGACACCACTCCAACAGTGAGCTGTTGTTACTGATTCTTGTTACTGCTTTGTAGTGAGTGGAAGTCTAAGCTCTCCAAGTGACCATGAGGTTTGGCTAGGAGGGGTTTCTCATTGCCTCTGGGCAATGGTGAAAGTATAGACCCACCCCACTTAGCCTCCTCTGAAACCATCCTGGTGGGGAGAAAGAGAGGCATCTTGTCATTGTAGGGTGAACGTGGATGTTCATGTTCCATATTCCGCCTTTGCTGAAAGTAATGGGAGAGGCCATGGTGTTTGGCTGAAGTAGGATAGTTACTGTCAAAAAATGTCTCTGTCATATTAGGATTCCCATTTCCAGATCCATTGCTAATAGAGAGCAAGCATCCCTTGAGGCTTTTTGTTTTAAATCATTGTTCACTAGTTATTTCTGAGTTGTGCACTTCTCCACCACCCAGTCCAGAATATATAGACAGCAAAAGAAAACCCAGGAAATGTGCTGTCATTTCATTTCTTAAAGCCCAAGATTTCTAGCCAGTCCATCTTCTTCATCTTTCAGAATTTGCTTATGTTTGTTTTATATATAATTGCTAGGGTTTTGGGGTTTTTTTCATGTACATAGCAGGGGAAATAGGAAGACCCAGAAGACCATAAACTTTTGTTTTCTTAACATCTCATATTTTTTTTTCATTTTGTTCAGAAAATGAGACCTGTGACATTTCTATTTTTTAATACAGTGAAATTTGTTGTTGCATCATTTATGAGAGTGTTTTCCCATATCTTATTAGTACTTCCATTACACCTTTGCTCATTGCTATTTCCATGTTTTACGACACATTTTAGTGAGCTTTGTAGTTTGTCTTTTTACTTCTTAGATTTCCATAATTTTTCTCATTCAATATTTCTGATTATTTTTTCTTTTAATACATCTCATTACACAAGTAATTCAAAAATTCACAAATGTATTCCTGGTTTAAAAATATAAACAATACAGACATATACAGAGCAAAAGAGAAATGTCCATCTTCACACTCCACCTATAATTATACATGTAAACATCTTTTCATGATCTTTTCAGTTTAATCAAATATAATCATCCTCTATGTTCATTACCTTTCTCACTTTTTTCTTGAAGAACTTCCTATGTCAATACATACAAATTTAACCTTTTAAAATTCTATATTGTAGCTCAAAGTACCATGTTTTTAAAGTGTTATCTTCTAAGATAATGCCTTTTACATGTATCTTTGAAATTAAATTCAATATAGTTTATACAAAAAGGGAAATATATTGCTTTGTGTAACTGAGAAGTCCAAAGATGAACTAAGGCATGGCTGGATGCAGAATCTTAGGCAATCTTAACAACGTCTATACCTATCAGTGTTCTATCCATCTAAATGTTGTGCTCATTCTCAGACAGGTTGGGAAAGACACCCCTTCAAAGCCCCAAGTCCACATCCTCTCATCACTTTCTCTCAATAAAAATATATAAAATTTCATGAAAGGCCTTTAGGTAGCTTTAACTTGGATATATGCTATCTTGTGTTAGGAAGTCTGGGTTGCAATCACCAACGCCCAGACTAGAACCACATGCACTTAGGGAAGTAGGGTTTTCATCAAGAATGGATTGTTGATAGACACAAGTCCAAAACAGTTGATCAGAAAGAGAAAAACAAATACCGTATGCTAACACATATATATGGAATCTAAAAAAAAGGTTCTGAAGAACCTAGGGGAAGGACAGGAATAAAGACGCAGATGTAGAGAATGGACTTGAGGACACGGGGAGGGGGAAGGGTAAGCTGGGACGAAGTGAAAGAGCGGCATGGACATATATACACTACCAAATGTAAAATAGATAGCTAGTGGGAAGCAGCCACATAGCACAGGGAGATCTGCTCAGTGCTTTGTGTCCCCCTAGAGGGGTGGGATAGGGAGGGTGGGAGGGAGACGCAAGAGGGAGGAGTTATGGGGATATATGTATATACATAGCTCATTCACTTTGTTATAAAGCAGAAACTAACACACCATTGTAAAGCAATTATACTCCAATAAATATGTTTAAAAAAAAACAGTTGATCAGCAGAGTATTTTTGTAAAATTGTTAAAGTGATTTCTTGAAGCAAAAATGATAAGTGATTTTCACATTTCCAATTTTGATATATTCTATCAATTTACCTTCCCCAAATGCTTTATCCATTTACATTTCCATCAATAATGTAAAAGACTGTATGTTTCTCCGTATGTTTACAAACACTGCACATAATCTTTTAAAATTGTGCCCATCTACTGGATAAAACTGATATAGCTTTGTTGTTTAACTTTCTCTTTTTCTGATTACAAATTATATTAAACATAGATATGTATAACAGAAATAACATATTTCTACTACAGTAATATTTTAATTTTACTACTTCTATCTATGCTTCCAGTGATTATTTTATAAAGCATTTCTTCTTGAGGGAGATGCAAATCAGATGTTTTTTTTAAAATTTACTCCATTCACTTTAGAAAATCAATTTTAGAGATTTGTTCTTACTTTAAGTCTCCATGAAAAATCTCTCTTTTCTGTGTCCCTTGTTAGATGATTTCCCTTGTATTGCAAATCCTTGAGTAAGGAGGGATGTACACAGTCCTAGTAGACACTGCCATATTTTGCTTGTAGAATCTTACTTCTAGATGTAAAACTGAGAAATGTGTTTCCAGTATTGATTATTTATATAACTAATGGAGTTCTGTAGGATTGTGGTGGGATTTTTTCCTCTCCAGATAGTTGGTTCCCTGAATCTTTGAGAGATGGAATGTAGAAAAATAAAATTAATTAGATACACTGTAATCAGAGATCTGTCTTTTCTTTTGTCTCTAATGCTCTACTTGTGGGAATTGTATCTCCCAGGATAACACCTACAATGGGTCTTCCTCTACTACATTTTAAAATTAACAATGACAAAAAAGATTCATATCAATCCCTTTTAGTAACAAACCTGCTTCCCACAGCAAGGGCATATTTTGCTAATGCTTTGCTGGACCTCTCTTGGATATTGTCATTCTTCCTAACATATGGCTGTTATACCCTTAAAGTAATTTAACAAGGTTATAACTAAGATAGATGGCACCATGTTGATGTACCTTCCACATATTTTCATACATATACAATATAAATATACTTTCAACATGTATATAGAGGCAAGTCTGAGTACGGTGGAAGACATGAGAGGAGGGCTCTCAAAGCATAATTCAGCCTCTCCTTTATTATCCTCAATAATTCTTTCCTAGCCCCCAATCTTTATGGTTGATTCATCCAAACAAAAGCCCTGTAAAATCAACTGGGATCAATATTCCCAGAAAGCAATTTATCAACTAAAAATTATTCCTTGAGCTTGTAGCTAGGAGAGGGCTTATTATATTTCAAACTCTACCCTAAATATCCTATCAGAATATTCTGCCTGACAGGTGTTCAGATAAATAAAATTTTTGGCATATCCTTACATTTCCTGCAATGTTTGAGTGCTAATAAAGAACTGTCGGGGGGAGCTTCAAGATGGTGGAAGAGTAAGATGTGGAGATCACCTTCCTTCCCACAAATACATCAGAAATACATCTACGTGTGGAACAACTCCTACGGAACACCTACTGAACGCTGGCAGAAGACCTCAGACCTCCCAAAAGGCAAGAAACTCCCCACGTACTTGGGTAGGGCAAAAGAAAAAAGAAAACACAGAGACAAAAGAATAGGGATGGGACCGGCACCAGTGGGAGGGAGCCGTGAAGGAGGAAAGGTTTCCACACACCAGGAAGCCCCTTTGCGGGCGGAGACTGCGGGTGGCGGAGGGGGGAGGCTTCGGAGCCACGGAGGAGAGCGCAGCAACAGGGGTGCGGAGGGCAAAGCGGAGAGATTCCCGCACAGAGGCTCGGTGCCGACCAGCACTCACCAGCCCGAGAGGTTTGTCTGCTCACCCGCCGGGGCGGGCGGGGGCTGGGAGCTGAGGCTCGGGCTTTGGAGGTCGGATGCCAGGGAGAGGACTGGGGTTGGCGGCGTGAACACAGCCTGAAGGGGTTAACGCACCACAGCTAGCCGGGAGGGAGTCCGGGAAAAGGTCTGGAGCTGCCGAACAGGCAAGAGACTTTTTCTTGCCTCTTTGTTTCCTGGTGCGCGAGGAGAGGGGATTCAGAGCGCCGCCTAAAGGAGCTCCAGAGACGGGCGCGAGCTGCGGCTATCAGTACGGACCACAGAGACGGGCATGAGACGCTAAGGCTGCTGCTGCCGCCACCAAAAAGCCTGTGTGCAAGCACAGGTCACTATCCACACCTGCCCTCCCGGGAGCCTGTGCAGCCCGCCACTACCAGGGTCCCATTATCCAGGGACAACTTCCCCAGGAGAACGCATGGCGCGCCTCGGGCTGGTGCAACGTCACGATGGCCTCTGCCGCTGAAGGCTCGCCCCACATCCGTACCCCTCCCTCCCTCCGGCCTGAGTGAGCCAGAGCCCCTGAAGCAGCTGATCCTTTAACCCCGTCCTGTCTGGGCAGGAACAGACGCCCTCAGGCGACCAACACTCAGAGGTGGGGCCAAATCCAAAGCTGAACCCCAGGAGCTGTGCAAACAAAGAAGAGAAAGGGAAATCTCTCCCAGCAGCCTCAGGAGCAGCGGATTAAAGCTCCACAACCAACTTGATGTACCCTGCATCTGTGGAATACCTGAATAGACAACGAATCATCCCAAACTAGAAGAGGTGGACTTTGGGAGCAACGATATATATATATTTTTTTCTTTTTTCTCTTTCTGTAAGTGTGTATGTGTATGCTTCTCTGTGTGACTTTGTCTGTATAGCTTTGCTTTTACCATTTGTCCTAGGGTTCTGTTTTTTCTTTTTCTTTAGTATACTCTTTAGCGCTTGTTATCATCGGTGGATTTGTTTTTTTGGTTTGGTTGCTCTCTTCTTTCTTTCCTTCTTTTTTTTTTACTACTTTAATTTTTTTTTATTTTTAATAATAATAATTATTATTTTTTAATTACTTCATTCTACTTTATTTTGTTTTTCTTTCTTTCTTTTTTTTCTCCCTTTTATTCTGAGCCGTGTGGATGACAAGGTCTTGGTGCTCCAGCCGCGAGTCAGGCCTGTGCCTCTGAGGTGGGAGAGCCGAGTACAGGACACTGGTCCACCAGAGACCTACCAGCTCCACGTAACACCAAACGGCAAAAATCTCCCAAAGATCTCCATCGCAATTCCAAGAACCACCTCCACTCAACAACAAGCAAGCTACAGTGCTGGACACCCTATGCCAAACAACTAGCAAGACAGGAACACAACCCCACCCATTAGCAGAGAGGCTGCCTAAAATCATAAAAAGGTCACAGACACCCCAAAACACACCACCAGAAGCGGACCTGCCCACCAGAAAGAAAAGATCCAGCCTCATCCACCAGAACACAGGCACTAGTCCCCTCCACCAGGAAGCCTACACAACCCACTGAACCAATCTTAGCCACTGGGAGAAGACACCAAAAACAACGGGAACTATGAATCTGCAGCCTGCAAAAAGGAGACCCCAAACACAGTAAGTTAAGCAAAAATAGAAGACAGAGAAACACACAGCAGATGAAGGAGAAAGGTAAAAACTCACCAGACCAAACAAATGAAAAGGAAATAGGCAGTCTA
Organism: Balaenoptera musculus; assembly: GCF_009873245.2. Classification (NCBI taxonomy): domain Eukaryota; kingdom Metazoa; phylum Chordata; class Mammalia; order Artiodactyla; family Balaenopteridae; genus Balaenoptera; species Balaenoptera musculus. The sequence continues at coordinate 29,551,542 of NC_045806.1, forward strand.
CCTGAAAAAGAATTCAGAGTAATGAGAGTAAAGATGATCCAAAATCTTGGAAATAGCATGGAAAAAATACAAGAAACATTTAACAAGGACCTAAAAGAACTAAAGAGCAAAGAAACAATGATGAACAGCACAATAAATGAAATTAGAAATTCTCTAGAAGGAATGAGTAGCAGAATAACTGAAGCAGAAGAACGGATAAGTGACCTGGAAGATCAAATAGTGGAAATAACTACTGCAGAGCAGAATAAAGAAAAAAGACTGAAAAGAATTGAGGACAGTCTCAAAGACCACTGGGACAACATTAAATGCACCAGCATTCAAATTATATGGGGCCCAGAATAAGAAGAGAAAAAGAAAGGGACTGAGAAAATATTTAAAGAGACTATAGTTGAAAACTTACCTAATATGGGAAAGGAAATAGTTAATCAAGTCCAGGAAGTACAGAGAGTCCCATACAGGAAAAATCCAAGGAGAAACACGCCAAGACACATATTAATCAAACTATCAAAAATTAAATACAAAGAAAAAATATTTAAAGCAGCAAGGGAAAACCAACAAGTAACATACAAGGGAATCCCCATAGGGTTAAGAGCTGATCTTTCAGCAGAAACTCTGCAAGCCAAAAGGGAGTGGCAGGACATATTTACAGTGATGAAAGGGAAAATCCTACAACCAAGATTACTCTACCCAGCAAGGATCTCACTTAGATTCGACAGAGAAATTAAAATCTTTACAGACAAGCAAAAGGTAAGAGAATTCAGCACCACCAAACCAGCTTTACAACAAAAGCTAAAGGAACTTCTCTGGGCAGGAAACACAAGAGAAGGAAAAGACCTACAATAACAAACCCAAAACAATTAAGAAAATGGTAATAGGAACATACATATGGATAACTATCTTAATTGTAAATGGATTAAATGCTCCAACCAAAAGACACAGACTGGCTGAATGGATACACAAACAAGACCCGTATATATGCTGTCTACAAGAGACCCACTTCACACCTAGGGACACATACAGACTGAAAGTGAGGGGATGGAGAAAGATACTCCACGCAAATGGAAATCAAAAGAAACCTGGAGTAGCAACTCTCATATCAGACAAAATAGACTTTAAAACAAAGACTATGACAAGAGACAAAGAAGGACTCTACATAATGATCAAGGGATCAATCCAAGAAGAAGATGTAACAATTGTAAATATTTATGCACCCAACAGAGGAGTACCTCAATACATAAGGCAAATACTAACAGCCATAAAAGGGGAAATCGACAGTAACACAATCATAGTAGGGGACTTTCACACCCCACTTTCACCCATGGACAGATCATCCAAAATGAAAATAAATAAGGAAACACAAGCTTTAAATGATCCATTAAACAAGATGGACTTAATTGATATTTATAGGACATTCCATCCAAAAACAACAGAACACACTTTCTTCTCAAGTGCTCATGGAACATTCTCCAGGATAGATCATATCTTGCATCACAAATCAAGCCTTGGTAAATTTAAGAAAATTGAAACCGTATCAAGTATCTTTTCCAACCACAACGCTATGAGACTAGATATCAATTACAGAAACAAATCTGTAAAAAATACAAACACATGGAGGCTAAACAATACACTACTTAATAACCAAGAGATCACTGAGGAAATCAAAGAGGAAATCAAAAAATACCCAGAAACAAATGACAATGAAAACATGACGACCCAAAACCTATGGGATGCAGCAAAAGCAGTTCCAAGAGGGAGTTTATAGCAATACAATCCTACCTCAGAAATAAAAAAATCTCAAATAAACAACCAAACCTTACACCTAAAGCAATTAGAGAAAGAAGAACAAAAGAACTCCAAAGTTAGAAAAAGGAAAGAAATCATAAAGATCAGATGAGAAATAAATGAAAAAGAAATGAAGAAAACAATAGCAAAGATCAATAAAACTAAAAGCTGATTCTTTGAGAAGATAAACAAAATTGATAAACCATTAGCCACACTCATCAAGAAAATAAGGGAGAAGACTCAAATCAACAGAATTAGAAATGAAAAAGGGGAAGTAACAACTGACACTGCAGAAATACAAAGGATCATGAGAGATTACTGCAAGCAACTATATGCCAATAAAATGGACAACCTGGAAGAAGTGGACACATTCTTAGAAAAGAACAACCTTCTGAGACTGAACCAGGAAGAAATAGAAAATATAAACAGACAAATCACAAGCACTGAAATTGAAACTGTGATTAAAAATCTTCCAACAAACAAAAGCCCAGGACCAGATGGCTTCACAGGCGAATTCTATGAAACATTTAGAGAGGAGCTAGTACCTATCCTTCTCAAACTCTTCCAAAATACAGCAGAGGGAGGAACACTCCCAAACTCATTCTACGAGGCCACCATCACCCTGATACCAAAACCAGACAAAGATGTCACAAAGAAAGAAAACTACAGGCCAATATCACTGATGAACATAGATGTAAAAATCCTCAACAAAATACTAGCAAACAGAATCCAACAGCACATTACAAGGATCATACGCCATGATCAAGTGGGGTTTACTCCATGAATGCAAGGATTCTTCAATATATGCAAATCAATCAATGTGATACACCATATTAAAAAATTGAAGAATAAAAACCATATGATCATCTCAATAGATGAAGAAAAAGCTTTTGACAAAATTCAACACCGATTTATGATAAAAACCCTCCAGAAAGTAGGCAAAGAGGGAACTTACCTCAACATAATAAAGGCCATATATGACAAACCCACGGCCAACATTGTCCTCAATGGTGAAAAACTGAAACCACTTCCACTAAGATCAGGAACAAGACAAGGCTGCCCACTCTCACCACTATTATTCAAAATTGTTTTGGAAGTTTTAGCCACAGCAATCAGAGAAGAAAAATAAATAAAAGGAATCCAAATCGGAAAAGAAGAAGTAAAGCTGACACTGTTTGCAGATGACATGATACAGTACATAGAGAATCCTAATGATGCTACCAGAAAACTACTAGAACTTATCAATGAATTTGGAAAAGTAGCAGGATACAAAACTAATGCAGAGAAATCTCTTGCATTCCTATACACTAATGATGAAAAATCTGATATTGAAATTAAGGAATCACTCCCATTTAGCATCGCAACAAAAAGAATAAAATACCTAGGAATAAACCTACCTCAGGAGACAAAAGACCTGTATGCAGAAAACTATAACAATGATGAAAGAAATTAAAGATGATACAAACAGATGGAGAGATATACCAGGTTCTTGGATGGGACGAATCAACACTGTGAAAATGACTCTACTACCCAAAGCAATCTACAGATGCAATGCAATCCCTACCAAACTACCACTGGCATTTTTCACAGAAGTAGAACAAAAAATTTCACAATTTGTATGGAAATACAAAAGACCCTGAATAGCCAAAGCAATCTTGAGAATAAAAACGGAAATGGAGGAATCAGGCTCCCTGACTTCAGACTATACTACAAAGCTACAGTAATCAAGACAATATGGTACTGGCACAAAAACAGAAATATAGATCAATGGAACAGGATAGAAAGCCCAGAGATAAACCCATGCACCTATGGTCACCTAATCTATGACAAAGGAGGCAAGAATATACAACGGAGAAAAGACAGTCTCTTCAATAAGTGGTGCTGGGAAAACTGGACAGGTACATGTAAAAGAATGAAATTAGAACACTCCCTAACACCATACACAAAAATAAACTCTAAATGGATTAAAGACCTAAATGTAAGGCCAGACACTATCAAACTCTTAGAGGAAAACATAGGCAGACCACTCTATGACATAAATCACAGCAAGATCCTTTTTGACCCGCCTCCTAGAGAAATGGAAATAAAAACAAAAATAAACAAATGGGACCTAATGAAACCTAAAAGCTTTTTCACAGCAAAGGGAACCTTAAACAAGACAAAAAGACAACCCTCAGAATGGGAGAAGATATTTGCAAATGAAGCAACTGACAAAGGATTAGTCTCCAAGCATTACAACCAACTCATGCAGCTCAATATCGAAAAAACAAACAACCCAATCCACAAATGGGCGGAAGACATAAATAGACATTTCTCCAAAGAAGATGTACAGATTGCCAACAAACACATGAAAGGATGCTCAACATCACTAATCATTAGAGAAATGCAAATCAAAATTACAATGATATATCATCTCACACCGGTCAGAATGGCCATCATCAAAAAATGTACAAACAATAAATGCTGGAGAGGGTGTGGAGAAAAGGGAACCCTCTTGCACTGTTGATGGGAACGTAAATTGATACAGCCACTATGGAGAACAGTATGGAGGTTCCTTAAAAAACTAAAAATAGAACTAGCATACAACCCAGCAATCCCACTACTGGGCATATACCCTGAGAAAACCATAATTCAAAAAGAGTCATGTACCACAATGTTCATTGCAGCTCTATTTACAATAGCCAGGACATGGAAGCAACCTATCTGTCCATCGACAGATGAATGGATAAAGAAGATGTGGCACATATATACAATATAATATTACTCAGACATAAAAAGAAACGAAATTGAGTTATTTGTAGTGAGGTGGATGGACCTAGAGTCTGTCATACAGAGTGAAGCAAGTCAGAAAGAGAACAACAAATACCGTATGCTAACACATATATATGGAATCTAAAAAAAAAAAATGGTCATGAAGAACCTAGAGGCAAGATGGGAATAAAGACGCAGACCTACTAGAGAATGGACTTGAGGACATGGGGAGGGGGAAGGGTAAGCTGGGACAAAGTGAGAGAGTGGCATGGACATATATCCACTACCAAATGTAAAATAGCTAGCTAGTGGGAAGCAGCCACCTAGCACAGGGAGATCAGCTCGGTGCTTTGTGACCACCTAGAGGGGTGGGATAGGGAGGGAGAGAGGGAGGGAGATACAGAGGGAAGAGATATGGGGATATATGTATATGTATAGCTGATTCACTTTGTTATAAAGCAGAAAGTAACACACCATTGTAAAGCAATTATACTCCAATAAAAATGTTTCAAAAAAAATGGTAAACGGGCAGAAACAGAGTAAGATAAAATACGAAAAAATCTGAGTGCACTGCATATAGCAAAAGTAAGTTTTCTTTGTGAAACTTTTGTTTCAAATATATGTGTGTGTGTATGTATGTATATGAATGCATATGCATTTTGGTTTGTAAAATAAAATGTATTTTACACTCAGCATCACAGCCAAAAGTTTAAAAAGTGTGCAAAACACTGATTTGAACTATTTATTTTCTCTCTCAGAGCTTCGGATTTCTCATCTATAAGGTGGAAATAAAAATAACAGCAAATAATATGCATGCGCCTACTGTGTTAAACTCTTTCTATAGAGTAACTTACTTAATCCTCTCAAGAATAGAAGTTATACCTATTTTACACATGAGTTATATAACTTGCCAGGGATAAAATTAAAATTTGATGGGATCAAAATTGGAAACCAGGTGCTTTCCTAAGTGGAGGACCTAATTTATAAAACTAATGTAGGAGGATTAACCAAGATGGCGGAGTAGAAGGACGTGCTCTCACTCCCTCTTGCGAGAGCACCAGAATCACAACTGGCTGCTGGACAATCATTGACAGGAAGACCCTGGACTTCACCAAGGAGGATACCCCACGTCCAAGGACAGAGGAGAAGCCACAGTGAGACGGTAGGAGGGGCGCAATTAGAGTAAAATCAAATCCCATAACTGCTGGGTGGGTGACTCACAGACTGGCGAACACTTATACCACAGAAGTCCACCCACTGGAGTGAAGGTTCTGAGCCCCACGTCAGGCTTCCCAACCTGGGGGTCTGGCAACGGGAGGAGGAATTCCTAGAGAATCAGACTTTGAAGCCTAGTGGGAATTGATTCCAGGACTTTGACAGGACTGGGGGAAACAGAGACCCCACTCTTGGAGGGCACACACAAAGTAATGTGTGCATCGGGACCCAGGGGAAGGAGCAGTGACCCTGGGGGAGACTGAACCAGACCTACCTGCTGGTGTTGGGGGGCCTCCTGCAGAGGCGATTGGCGGCTCTGTTTCACCGTGGGGATAAGGACACTGGCAGCAGAGGTTCTGGGAAGTTCTCCTTGGCGTGAGCCCTCCCAGAGTCTGCCATTAACCCCACCAAAGAGCATGGGTAGGCTCCAGTGTTGGGTTGCCTCAGGCAAAACAACCAACAGGGAGGGAACCCAGCCCCACCCATCAACAATCAAGTGGATTAAGGTTTTACTGAGCTCTGACCGCCACAGCAACAGGGAGGGAACCCAGCCCCACCCATCAACAGTCAAGTGGATTAAGGTTTTACTGAGCTCTGACCGCCACAGCAACAGGGAGGGAACCCAGCCCCACCCATCAACCGTCAAGTGGATTAAGGTTTTACTGAGCTCTGACCGCCACAGCAACAGTCAGCTCTACCCACCACCAGAGCCTCCCATCAAGCCTCTTAGATAGCCTCAACCACCAGAGGGCAGACAACAGAAGCAAGAAAAACTACAATCCTGCAGCCTGTGGACCAAAAACCACAGTTACAGAAAGATAGAGAAGATGAAAAGGCAGAGGGCTATGTACCAGATGAAGGAACAAGAAAAAACCCCAGAAAAACAACTAAACGAAGTGGAGATAGGCAACCTTCCAGAAAAAGAATTCAGAATAATGATAGTGAAGATGATCCAGGACCTCGGAATAAGAATGGAGGCAAAGATTGAGAAGATGCAAGAAATGATTAACAAAGACCTAGAAGAATTAAAGAACAAACAAACAGAAATGACCAATACAATAACTGAAATGAAAACTACACTAGAAGGAATCAATAGCAGAATAACTGAGGCAGAAGAACGGATAAGTGACCTGGAAGACAGAATGGTGGAATTCACTGCTGCGGAACAGACTAAAGAAAAAAGAATGAAAAGAAATGAAGACAGCCTAAGAGACCTCTGGGACAACATTAAACGCAACAACATTCGCATTATAGGGGTCCCAGAAGGAGAAGAGAGAGAGAAGGGACCAGAGAAAATATTTGAAGAGATTATAGTCGAAAACTTCCCTAACATGGGAAAGGAAATAGCCACCCAAGTCCAGGAAGAGCAGAGAGTCCCATACAGAATAAACCCAAGGAGAAACACGCCGAGACACATAGTAATCAAAGTGGCAAAAATTAAAGACAAAGAAAAATTATTGAAAGCAGCAAGGGAAAAACGACAAATAACATACAATGGAACTCCCATAAGGTTAACAGCTGATTTCTCAGCAGAAACTCTGCAAGCCAGAAGGGAGTGGCATGATACACTTAAAGTGATGAAAGGGAAGAACCTACAACCAAGATTACTCTACCCGGCAAGGATCTCATTTAGATTTGATGGAGAAATCAAAAGCTTTACAGACAAGCAAAAGCTAAGAGAATTCAGCACCACCAAACCAGCTCTACAACAAATGCTAAAGGAACTTCTCTAAGTGGGAAACACAAGAGAAGAAAAGGACCTACAAAAACAAACCCAAAACAATTAAGATAATGGTCATAGGAACATACATATCGATAATTACCTTAAACGTGAATGGATTAAATGCCCCAACCAAAAGACATAGACTGGCTGAATGGATACAAAAACAAGACCCATATATATGCTGTCTACAAGAGACCCACTTTAGACCTAGGGACACATACAGACTGAAAGTGAGGGGATGGAAAAAGATATTCCATGCAAATGGAAAACAAAAGAAAGCTGGAGTAGCTATACTCATATCAGATAAAATAGACTTTAAAATAAAGAATGTTACAAGAGACAAGGAAGGACACTACATAATGATCCAGGGATCAATCCAAGAAGAAGATACAACAATTATAAATATATATGCACCCAACATAGGAGCACCTCAATACATAAGGCAACTGCTAACAGCTATAAAAGAGGAAATCAACAGTAACACAATAATAGTGGGGGACTTTAACACCTCACTTACACCAATGGACAGATCATCCAAAATGAAAATAAATAAGGAAACAGAAGCTTTAAATGACACAACAGACCAGATAGATTTAATTGATATATATAGGACATTCCATCCAAAAACAGCAGATTACACGTTCTTCTCAAGTGCGCACGGAACATTCTCCAGGATAGATCACATCTTGGGTCACAAATCAAGCCTCAGTAAATTTAAGAAAATTGAAATCATATCAAGCATCTTTTCTGACCACAACGCTATGAGATTAGAAATGAATTACAGGGAAAAAAACGTAAAAAAGACAAACACATGGAGGCTAAACAATACGTTACTAAATAACCAAGAGATCACTGAAGAAATCAAAGAGGAAATCAAAAAATACCTAGAGACAAATGACAATGAAAACACGACGACCCAAAACCTATGGGATGCAGCAAAAGCGGTTCTAAGAGGGACGTTTATAGCTATACAAGCCTACCTAAAGAAACAAGAAAAATCTCAAGTAAACAATCTAACCTTACACCTAAAGAAACTAGAGAAAGAAGAACAAACAAAACCCAAAGTTAGCAGAAGGAAAGAAATCATAAAGATCAGAGCAGAAATAAATGAAATAGAAACAAAGAAAACAATAGCAAAGATCAATAAAACTAAAAGTTGGTTCTTTGAGAAGATAAACAAAATTGATAAGCCATTAGCCAGACTCATCAAGAAAAAGGGAGAGGACTCAAATCAATAAAATCAGAAATGAAAAAGGAGAAGTTACAACAGACACCGCAGAAATACAAAGCATCCTAAGAGACTACTACAAGCAACTTTATGCCAATAAAATGGACAACCTGGAAGAAATGGACAAATTCTTAGAAAGGTATAACCTTCCCAGACTGAATCAGGAAGAAACAGAAAATATGAACAGAACAATCACAAGTAATGAAATTGAAACTGTGATTAAAAATCTTCCAACAAACAAAAGTCCAGGACCAGATGGCTTCACAAGTGAATTCTATCAAACATTTAGAGAAGAGCTAACACCCATCCTTCTCAAACTCTTCCAAAAAATTGCAGAGGAAGGAACACTCCCAAACTCATTCTATGAGGCCACCATCACCCTGATACCAAAACCAGACAAAGACACTACAAAAAAAGAAAATTACAGACCAATATCACCGATGAATATAGATGCAAAAATCCTCAACAAAATACTAGCAAACAGAATCCAACAACACATTAAAAGGATCATACACCACGATCAAGTGGGATTTATCCCAGGAATGCAAAGATTCTTCAATATACGCAAATCAATCAATGTGATACACCATATTAACAAATTGAAGAATAAAAACCATATGATCATCTCAATAGATGCAGAAAAAGCTTTTGACAAAATTCAACACCCATTTCTGATAAAAACTCTCCAGAAAGTGGGCATAGAGGGAACCTACCTCAACATAATAAAGGCCATATATGACAAACCCACAGCAAACATCATTCTCAATGGTGAAAAACTGAAAGCCTTTCCTCTAAGATCAGGAACAAGACAAGGATGTCCACTCTTGCCACTATTATTGAACATCGTTTTGGAAGTCCTAGCCACGGCAATTAGAGAAGAAAAAGAAATAAAAGGAATACAAATTGGAAAAGAAGAAGTAAAACTGTCACTGTTTGCGGATGACATGATACTATACATAGAGAATCCTAAAACTGCCACCAGAAAACTGCTAGAGCTAATTAATGAATATGGTAAAGTTGCAGGATACAAAATTAATGCACAGAAATCTCTTGCATTCCTATACACTAATGATGAAAAATCTGAAAGAGAAATTATGGAAACACTCCCATTTACCATTGCAACAAAAAGAATAAAATACCTAGGAATAAACCTACCTAGGGAGACAAAAGACCTGTATGCAGAAAACTATAAGACACTGATGAAAGAAATTAAAGATGATACCAACAGATGGAGAGATATACCATGTTCTTGGATTGGAAGAATCAACATTGTGAAAATGAGTATACTACCCAAAGCAATCTACAGATTCAATGCAATCCCTATCAAATTACCAATGGCATTTTTTACGGAGCTAGAACAAATCATCTTAAAATTTGTAGGGAGACACAAAAGACCCCGAATAGCCAAAGCAGTCTTGAGGCAAAAAAATGGAGCTGGAGGAATCAGACTCCCTGACTTCAGACTATACTACAAAGCTACAGTAATCAAGACAATATGGTACTGGCACAAAAACAGAAACATAGATCAATGGAACAAGATAGACAGCCCAGAGGTTAACCCACTCACCTATGGTCAACTAATCTATGACAAAGGAGGCAAAGATATACAATGGAGAAAAGACAGTCTCTTCAATAAGTGGGGCTGGGAAAACTGGACAGCTACATGTAAAAGAATGAAATTAGAATACTCCCTAACACCATACACAAAAATAAACTCAAAATGGATTAGAGACCTAAATATAAGACTGGACACTATAAAACTCTTAGAGGAAAACATAGGAAGAACACTCTTTGACATAAATCACAGCAAGATCTTTTTTGATCCACCTCCTAGAGTAATGGAAATAAAAACAAAAATAAACAAGTGGGACCTAATGAAACTTCAAAGCTTTTGCACAGCAAAGGAAACCATAAACAAGACGAAAAGACAACCCTCAGAATGGGAGAAAATATTTGCAAATGAATCAACGGACAAAGGATTAATCTCCAAAATATATAAACAGCTCATTCAGCTCAATATCAAAGAAACAAACACCCCAATCCAAAAATGGGCAGAAGACCTAAATAGACATTTCTCCAAAGAAGACATACAGACGGCCACGAAGCACATGAAAAGATGCTCAACATCACTAATTATTAGAGAAATGCAAATCAAAACTACAATGAGGTATCACCTCACTCCTGTTAGAATGGGCATCATCAGAAAATCTACAAACAACAAATGCTGGAGAGGGTGTGGAGAAAAGGGAAACCTCTTGCACTGTTGGTGGGAATGTAAATTGATACAGCCACTATGGAGAACAATATGGAGGTTCCTTAAAAAACTAAAAATAGAATTACCATATGACCCAGCAATCCCACTACTGGGCATATACCCAGAGAAAACAGTAATTCAAAAAGACACATGCACCCGAATGTTCATTGCAGCACTATTTACAATAGCCAGGTCATGGAAGCAACCTAAATGCCCATCAACAGACGAATGGATAAAGAAGTTGTGGTACATATATACAATGGAATATTACTCAGCCATAAAAAGGAACGAAATTGAGTCATTTGTTGAGACGTGGATGGATCTAGAGACTGTCATACAGAGTGAAGTAAGTCAGAAAGAGAAAAACAAATATCGTATATTAATGCATGTATGTGGAACCTAGAAAAATGGTACAGATGAGCCAGTTTGCAGGGCAGAAGTTGAGACACAGATGTAGAGAACGGACATATGGACACCAAGGGGGGAAAACTGCGGTGAGGTGGGGATGGTGGTGTGCTGAATTGGGCGATTGGGATTGACATGTATACACTGATGTGTAAAATTGATGCCTAATAAGAACCTGCAGTATAAAAAAACAAACAAAACAACTTAAAAAAATAAAAAATAAAAAAAAATAAAACTAATGTAAAAGGTAAATGATATGAAAAGTGTAAGACACTATAAAAATGTAAGATGTTATTATCTAGACAAAAAATTTGTACAAATTCAAGTCCTAGTATAAATTGAACAACATGATTTGACCCTAAGAATGATATTGATATTTATATATCTTAATTTAAAACAAACAATTTTCCACATATGGTTAAAAGCAATTATATTCCAATAAAGATGTTAAACAAAATTAAAAATATAAAAATAAAAGAACTGTCATTACAGAAACCCACCCAGCTATCTTATTCCTTAGTTCACATCTGCATAATAGGCAATGGAAAATTGAGACCAGCCAAGAGGAGTACATAACATATTTATATTAGTTAGCCAGATCAGTGATTCAAAAAAAATAGAAGCAGCAGAAAATATTTTTTCAAATGAAATATTATGTAAAATCCCAGTATGTAATACAAATTAAAAAAGAAATTCTCTCTTACAATTTGAGATGGGGCGGGGGTGGAATGCTGAACTTACTTCCCAACCTTTCACTCCATCCTTATTTAAAACCATTGAAATCTTCCAATTCAGATAATTTCACTCTTTTCAAATTATTTTTAACGTTATCATCCCCATAACAGACCTATAACATTACCCCGTCACCAGTGTCTCCTCATCTCATCCACCTTGTAAAGTTTTACAGACTAACCTTCACAGAGGACAGATATTGATCCCTCTCCTAATCATTCAATAGCCCCTCTGTAAAACTGAACACAAAATTCCAAATGTCTCATCAAGGATTTTCAAACAGTAAATTCCCAAATTCTTAGCTGTTGACTACCTGTCGTTCACTGAAAAGTGTCTCCATGTTTTACTGTATCCATGTTTTCGCCCTTGCTTTATATTCTGATTGGAATGCCATTCTCTTTGACATACTTCACTTGTTACTTTTAAGTGTGTCCTTTAGACATGTCTTTTAAGGCATATCTCAAATAGTATGGACTCTAAAATCTTTCCTCACTTCTTTCCTTTCCAAATTGAACATATTCTCTTCTTCAAACCCCCTCTAGTGGATGTCTACTGTTTTCCCTATCCATGCTTTCTTCTCCTGCTTAGAGAACCCCAATTTATCATAAGAAGTCATATCTCTACCTCTGCCTTTACACGGCTTTACAATATAGATGCCCAGAGCTGGTCAATAAAGGCATGATGCAACCCTGATTACAGTAACTACCTCTTGCATGGGTACAGAAACAAATCTGTCTTCATAAGATTAAGTTTGGGAGTAAAGTATTAGGAAGAGGGATACTGTCGTTCTGCTCTTCCTTCTGTGATGACAGAATATTAGCTTGGTCCTGCTAGTCGCCCTTCTCTTGAAGAAGGAGAGAACCTAAGATGGTTGCAAAGGGAGCCAGCACAGAAGAAAGCAGATCCTAGGGATGGAGAATGTGAGAACAAGTATTGAAGACATCATTCAAGCTTCAGTCATCCCTAAAGTCCCTTATATCTCTAAATTTTCAGGTATGTTCATCATTAAAATTTGTATTTTCCTTAATCCATTTTGGTTGGTTTTCTATCACTAGCAAATGATGTAATTCTTAAGGATTTTCTCACGGAGTACTTTGTGTTTATATTGGGGGTCCTACTCTAACTCTAATGCACATTATAGTCAAATTTGCATATATTTCCATTTCCATTGCCTTATATTTTTACCCTCCTACTATAGCCTCCCTCACTTTCTATGAAACTTCTTATAGGACATGATTTTTATTATTCCATATCAAATCTGGCAAACATCCTAAAACATAGTAGACGACTAATTGATGCCTGAATTTTAAAAAGTGCAGCTACTCCATTTATTTCTTAGCACGTGAAGACAGACTAAAACAGCAACCCTCCTTTTGAGTGAAGTGTTTCAATTAGAATAAAAGATATCTTGATGACATAGGTCCCATTTTTCTAGTAATTTTTTATACAAAGAAGAAAAATGTGCTATTCACATGACTATAAAAGTTTTTGTTTTTGTTTTAGAATTTTAAAAATTTACCAGCAAACTGATATCAATTAGATTCCATTTCAAAACCATTACTGGTGGAAAATTTTCCCTATCCTTTTGAAGTTTTTCTGAACCTTCCCTTATGGTAAATTAGCAGTGGTGTGTGGTGCCTGCATCTTTAAGTTAAGGAAAGTAAAATTAAAGTCCACTATGTCTGGTGCTTCTATCTTATGGAATTGATATTTATTTCAGAATAACCATAGATTAAACAAAGAATCAAAATAATCGGGTAAAAAATAGCCAAGTCTCCCTGCTGGTAGAATCATAGAAAGCACAAATATTTAGTAGTTAGATGTGTAACAAGAGAATTAACCATATGTTGTCTTCTTTCTCTACTGTCTAGAACATCAAAAGCAATTAAGAGAATAATTTAATAGGCTGACTCTTCAAAAAAGGGAAAATTCTTTTTTTTAATAAAAGGTTAACCAAGTTCTTGCACACCATTTGTGAAAAATTGAGCAGTTTGGGCCATTGAGAAATTAACTCCCTGTAGTTTGTGTCAGTAAAATGAGTCTACTAGCTATAATTTTTAAGAAATACAGAAGTCTGGATGCATGTGATTTGTATTGGTAAAAAATAATGCAAGTTCTTCATATGCCTGAAAGTTTTTTAAGAAGAAGATACGGATGTCATTTTTCATTCTTCTATTATGATATTTGGAGTGGATTCCATTGAAACATATAAAATAGAACCATGAAATGAAAGCAAAATAAAATGGTCAACAAAAGAAAGAATTGGCATTTTACTCTCCCTATCCCGTGCTTTTTGTTAATCCCATACTTCAGAAGGTATGTGATTTTCTTTCACAGTCAGAGTGGGACTATCAAGAAATTATCCAACCAGAAAGTGGCTATGAAAGTAATGGGAGGAAATTCTCTACCTTGTAAACCATAAGGAAATAATATTTTATAAAACTATGCCAAAAATTCAGCAGAGAAAGCCTTTATGTTTACAATATAGTGTTAATAACTTTAAGCTTTACAATAGCTAAAATACTACATTTACGCTATATCTGCTATTTCATTATAAGTTCTTGAATTTACATGAAAATTCCAGCTAAAATTCTAAAATGAAGAACCTACTAGATATTCAAGTTATTTTCATTCTTTAAATTAATTGGGATGGAAACAATATCAAATATAAAGCTAGAGTTTGTCAGTTAAACATTTTGTCTATTGTAGTTCAGTTGGAGCTAGTACAATCAACATGATGTCAATGAAAAAAAAAAGTGGCAAATAAGATTTCCCAATATTATAGATTGATAAATTCGTTAAGAAATTTGTTATTTTTTGCTTCCAATTTTCATAAAATGTTAGTTGAATGAAGAAGGGGAATAGAAGTGTTGTTCTTTGCTCATTAGTTCTGGGGACCTGGGGAAGTAGGTCTATGAGGGTTTCAATTAGGAGTCATTTACAGTACAGTTTATTACACCAGCCAACAGCTTAATTCAAGTATGCTTGGAGAACACTGACATTGACCCAAAGGACTTTTCATATTTCACCCTCTGCAAAATTACAATACTAAGAATTTTTATTTCCCAAGGCCAAGATTCCAGAGTCCAAAGCTATAAAAAAAATACTCGTAACAAGTAAGTAATCACTTGGTAAATTGATTTTAATTTATAGTAGTTTACAAGACAAGCTAGAGGGTACCACAGTTTCTGTCAAGGGACACTTGGCCTTAGAAGTGGGTCTGCTTGGGAATTACATGAGTACTTTAGTTTATCTAATGCAGATCCCAGTATGTTAGAACTTTCTTAGGCAAACTCAGGAATTTTCATTACTATTTGTTTTGAGAGCTTCTCATTTCTTAGTAATGAAGCTAATGTGTTTAATCAATGACAAAACAAAAAAGTCACTTTAAAATCCAGCCTTCAGAAAGACTGTTAGAGTTTACAATATGAAGATATAATATATATAATCACATCTTGTAAGTCTGGATGTGTGATATTTTATTCATAATCATGTGCATTCCCCCATATGCAGATAATTACACATAATTATTTATAAATATATACTATGCATATACAATGTGCATGTAGATAATATTCAATATATTTATGAATAAATGTGCATGTCTTTGAGGTAAGGATGGTAAGCCACTATGTAAGCTTATAGTTAATTTACTTTTCATTGTGTTTTGATTTCCCTTTTAAACATTTTATGTTTACTTAATATTTAAGATATGTATGTAGGAGATTCTATAACTTATAAAATGCTAAATGGTATTTTTGGAAGATTGAGGTGTGAAAATTTAGTTTTTAAAACTTTCTTCAACATTTCTGATAATAAAGTCAAGTCCCAATTTTCTCACTTCTTAAGTATAAGAATATTTTGTTATGGGCAAAAGCATAATTTTTAAAATTTTCTTCCAGGGCAAAACATTCTCACTTCTTTCTTCTTTTCTTTTCTCTTTTTGTGGGAAGATTGTTACAAAATTAAAATTTCAAAAAAATAATCTGATGCGTATTAATCCCCTAGGTAACAAGTAGTATAGATTTATAAAGACTGTGGCAGCCTTTGAAAGCAGCAAAAATTAGATATGAAAATAATTCCGAAAGTATGAAAAATATATCTTCTGGTGAGGATGTGGAACAATAGGAACTCTCATTCGTTGCTGGTAGGAAGGTCAAATGGTACAGCCACTTTGGAAGACAGTTTGAAGGGTTCTTACAAAACTAAACATACTCTTGCCATATGATCCAGCAACTGCACCCCTTGGCATTTACCCAAAAGAGCTGAAAACTTATTTCCACACAAAGACCTGCACATGATGTTTAGAGCAGCTTTATTCATAATTGCCAAAACTTGGAAGCAATTGAGGTGTCCTTTGGTAGCTGAATGGATAAATAAACTGTGCACAACCAGACAATGGACTATTACTCAGCGCTAAAAAGAAATGAGCTATCAAACCAGGAAAAGGCATTGAAAAACCTTAAATTTATATAACTAAGTAGAAGAAGCCAATATAGAAAAGCTACATTTTATATGATTCCAACTATATGACATTCTGGAAAAGGTGAAATTATGGAAACAATAAAAAGATCAGTGGTTGCCAGTGGTTGTGGGGAGAGATGAATAGGAAGGGCATAGACCATTTTAAGGGCAGTGGAAATATTCTGTATAACATTATGATGATGGATACATTTCATTATACATTTGTCCAAACCCAGAGAATGTACACCACCAAGAATGAACTATGGACTTTGGATGATTATGATGTGTAAAAGGAGGTTCATCGTGGGTAAACAATGTACCATTCTGGTGGGTGATGTTGATAACAGGGGAGGCTATGCATGTGTGGGGACAGGGAGGATATGGGAAATCTCTGTACCTTTCTCTCAGTTTTGTTATAAACCTAAAACTGCTCTAAAAAAATAAAGGCTTTAATAAGAAGTAACTTTAACACAAGCTTCCTTTAATTTAAAAAGTGTCTGGAAGGTGTGAAAGAGTAAAAAAAAAAAAATCTAAAACTTTTATTGTAAACCAAGAAAATTATCACTAAAGGAAGAAGAATCCATCAAATCTAAGAATATTCTGAATGCTTAATTTTCTTCTATCAAAGCCCTCTACAGATCTCAGAAGGTCATGAACTATGTATGAATAACTTTAATGATGAATATGGCGACATCACTCCCTGATTGATCATTCAATTCCAGTTTGTATACTGCTAATATGAAGTTATTTTTTAATATTAAACCAAAACTATTCTACTGGCCTTTTCTGTTCAGTGTTTTTGATTCCACCTTTTATAGACATATTGTTTTGTTTCAAGTCCCTGCATAGGCATCTCACCTTATCATGTGCCCCAGGTTGTGCATTTCCCTATAAAAATGTGGCACACAATTTCTGCTCTGGGAATGACTGGAGCTGATGAGAAAAAAAATCACCCTCCAAGTCCTCAATTTTTAATTTCTACTAATACAGTATAAAATATATATTTTTAAAATTTTGTGGCCATTTTACATTTGTTTCATATTTAGCCAAACAAAATTTTGAGGAAGAAAATACTCTTTATTTTTTAAAGGTTATTGAACAATGAATTAAAATAAAATATATTTTGAGATTAGAATTTAGATTTATTAAATTACTGGGAGCATACAAGGAGAGCCAATTACATGTTTTTACTTTTTTGTCATGCCTTTAAAAAGGTTTTAAATTATTATTTCTATAAAATAAGTATTTTGCCAGACTGATTTATTAATTGAAGAAACTGTGACACATTATAAAGGAAATGGTATAATTAAAAAGTAAAAATGTTAATAATGATAACTTACTATAAATTATCAAATTTTAGTATCATATTTAAATATTACATGAAATTTTAATTAAGCTCAGTGTAAATGTGCCATTTAAAGTAACTGAGGAATTAATTTGATAAAAATAGCAGTATTTAACTATGATCTTGCAGTAAATACAGCCCATTCTTATTACCATGAATGAACTCCTAAATGGAAAGTAGGTAGATCAACTCAGAAATTTTAAAATAAAATAATTTTATTTGTTGCTGATACCCTTCAAAAATTTTTTGTTACTATATAAACTGTGTAGTAATCTCTTTTCAATATTAAATTCTCTTTTCATTTTGTCTGTAGTGATTGTAGTAGCCTATTATAAGTCTTTTTTTCCTTTTTTAAAATGCCATGGTGGTCTCCATCTGTAAGATTGTTTATCAATGCATAAAATTATTGTATGTAAATAGGCCTAAGAGGGGAAAAAGGCAATCTAGATTTAGAATGGTCAGAAATGAAAGGGTATTTGAAGTATCACAGAAGACCTGGAACAGAAACAGAGAAAGTCCCAGAACATTCTGCCTGTAAGATAAACTGTAGAACATCTTTAAACATTCTTCTTTTGTTCAAGGATATTGACATACAGAAAGAATGTGATTAAAGAAAGCTCCTGTCTAAAATAACATATGTGTTTGAAGTTTGAGAAAATTCTAATAATACATACTGTCTAAAGTAATATCAGATTATTTTAAATGTGTATTTTCTTAATTTTCTTGTTAAAAATTTCCTTATATTTTAACTACAAAACAAATATATCTATATTTCTATATTTCTTTAAAGTTCCAAACATATAGCTCATTTTCAACCTATAGAGCCTGCCATAAAAAACTAGCATCTAGGCCAGCACTGTCCAATAGAATTTTCTATTATGAACAAGCTAGAACAGCTAAAATAAGAGGACTGTCACCTCCAGAAGTTGACAAGGATTTAGAGCACCCTGACTCTCATATATTGTTGGTGGGAGTATAAAATGGTAAACCAACTTAAAAGTCAGTCTGGCAGTTTGTCATAAGGTTAAACATATGCCTACACTATGATCAAGCAATTCCACTCCTAGATATTTACCCAAGAGAAATAAAAACATGTGTCCACAAAAAGACACGTTTAAGAATCTTCAGAGCTATTTTATTTTCAAGAGCTCTATTACTTTTTTAAAACACAGATATGATTGCTTTCTCAAAAACCCATTGCTTGTCATTTTACTAAGAGGAATAATCAAAGTTTACATCTTTATTGTTTTATTGCCAATGAGATTATAATTATCTCTTTTTCTCATAATAGTATGTCTAATGAAATCAAGGTTCCTTCACACTAATTATATAAGGAAATAAATAATCTGTGTATAACTAACTAATATTGATTTCTGCCTTGTTACATGATGACTATCTCCCTAGAAAGTTGTAGCTGTATTGATATCATAAGTTCATTATCAGTAACACAGAAAATTTGCAAAGGAGAAACCCAGGAATAAAAAATAACAGGAAACATAAGCAAACTAATAAAATTTTAAGATTCATGTGAGTTAGTATAATTTTATGCCCTTATTTATCAATAAAGGCTAATTCTTTAGAAGTAAGTTATATTTTTATAAGTCTTTCGGGCAATAACATTTCATGTTCAAAATAGAATTATATATTTTTACTTTAATTTTCACTTGAGTAGTTTAAAGTATTATGAATATTCATTTATAACCCAAATTCTATCTGACTCTAATTATGACACTTGGATTGAATAAACTATTCCTGTTTTCCTGGATAGAAGTCATAATCGTATACGGTTGACCATTTGCATTTATATTCCAACATACCAGTAAAATATCAGACGCAGCTTTACTAGATTTGAGGACACTTTGGGGGCTGAGGTATACCAGGAAACAACAATCCTTTAAACTACCTGGATTTGGAACTGATTGAGACATGGACAAAAAAATCAGTTGACTGGTGATAAACAATGTTTACATTATTAACACAGTTACTAAAGAATGCATCTAAATTGGGGAGCAAAAAAACTGGTCTTTACAGTTTAAGGCAGAGTATTATCAAAGCATTCTCTGAATAAAGATTTCCTTTTGCCTCTTGCATGCAGCTACTCTAGAGGCACTATCAGTGTCAAATCATTTTTAATCCAGTTACATATTTATGTAATTCAAAGGTGAATTTCAATCACCGTGTGAGTTGGTCTATTTCTATGTCACTCTTATTTTGTAGAGTCCTACCACAACTATAGGCTATGATGCTTATAGCAAAGAGATGAAAATGATCAAATCTGTGGTATAAAATGATCATCCTTGTGACTATGTGGAAAATGGAGTACATAGGAGATAAATTGGAGGCAGGATACCAGTGAGTAAGTTATTGCACAAAAGATGAGTGTGAATTAGGAACAGTCGAAATAGAGATAAGATGATAAGGTCTTGTTTTTAGATATCTTAAAAATAGAACCAACTGGTGATTGAATAAGAGATGAGAGTTTATGTCAGTCCTTACCTTGTGGACACAAAATGATCCTGAGCTTGAAAAACTGAGTACATGGTGATGCAGTTTTCCAAGCCAAGAAAATAAGTAGGAAAAGTAGTCTTTTTCAGGGAAGATAATATGTTGGATTTTGAGCTTGTTGAGTCTGAAGTTAATAGAACCTTATGAAAAGTGGAGAAACTGAGGGTAGGAAGACAAGTTCACAAGGTATTACAATAGGCCCGGGTCCAATTTTCTAGTGACCCATTTCAAGTTGAAGTTCAATGTAATGCCATAAGCACTTATTAAGCTCTATGCAAAATAATAAGCTGTATGTAAAATACTGTGCTAAGTACTATGAGATATATTACCCGTTTTCAAAATATTCTAAAAGTAGTAGGTAGGTTTGGAGATACATTTAAACAAAAAATCATAATGAATTGAAATTTTCTGATTCCTAATTTAGTGGTCTTTTCCCCTATGCCATGAGATGTGTGATTGGAAATTGTTGGGTTAGATATAATAAACACTATAAAAGTAAAATTAACGTGTGTAATCACTGAGAGGTTATGGGGAAGAAGTTAGGGCCTATTTAGAGAGAGAGAGAGCATTACTAAAAGTAATTTTTAAATAATACAAATACATGAATATAATCTCAATGGAAGAGAATAGTAGTGAAAAAAGAGGTGGTATATCCTTTTCTGAGCCAGCAACTTTTGGAGGTCCAAATAAATCTCTACATGGACATCAGTCACAGCAAAAGGGAAATTTATATCTAGAGCTCAGGAAACCATGATTACCTTATAGAAGGTATGGTTTGACGAACTATGTAATGTTTACTTACCTTATTTTGGATGCTATAAATATTTATGTAGTCTATTTTGCATCTTTTGGCAAATATATCACACGGTTCCATATCAGGCAAATAAAACCAATGGTTCTCTTTCAATTAAATACCTGATAAATTGATTCTTAAACAATCTGTGCATGTAAACTTTGGGTTTCTGAACCTGAATTAAGGGCATGCATCTCTACATCAAACTTTAAATTGTTACTTTACCAATGTGTTTCCTACTTTTAAAGATATTGAGTGAAACATTATGCCTCGAAGTGCTTGATCAACCCTGAAAAATGACTCCTAAAATATGCCAAAACTCTCAGCCTCATTTTTTGAAAAAAATATGAAGAAGTCTTCAAAGATGAGACTACACGTAATAGAAGATTTTAAAAATAGATATTGAAACAATAGATACATGAAACCAAAACTATCACTGGGTGTGAAGAGATAAATTTCCATCACACATATGGAAACAATACCACATTTCTGGTGGGAGGAATGCCCTGATGTGCTAAGTGCTCTACATTTATCCCAATCCCCATGTGCTCATAAAACACCAATGAATGATGAGACTGTCTTTAGGATATTTTGTAACTTCATCAGTTCTCTGGAGGGTCTGACTTGTGCATTCTGTCAATCAACTATTAGTGTGCTTACTGCCTACAAAAATGGACACATATTGGCATTTCAATTTTTAACCAGTATTTCTAGGCTGCCACTGACTATGATGAAATGTTTCCTGAGCTCATGAATCACTATAAAGATACTTTCTAATGCCACTTTCTAAAGTCACCTCAATGTTGCATCATTCTAAAGCAACCTAATCACAAACGTTGACATGGGAGAATTAACATAAAATAGCCATTTAATTTCTAGGATTGGGAATTATAAGTATCAGTAGGGTGGTTCTATATATTCCAACTGGTATTTTAGAAAAGCCACTCTGGATTACCTTAAGCAGTCAGTGGTTAGATTCACATTTGCCTTTTTAAGTGTAGTTTAATTTGTACTGAAAAGTCTTCCCATAAATTGGGAAATGATGCTAGTCTACATTTATTTCTATCTTCTACCGGCTCTGACTACAGCTGCATGATTCTAACTTTGCCTCTAGGGTCAATTTTAAAGAGTCCATTTGCCATGCTGATACAGACAGGTATAATCATAGTTAAATATAATTGTCCTCTGGGAAAATAAGGAAAATTATCCTCCAGAGGTTAGCACTAGGGATAGTGGTAGAAGATGATGGTAGAAATTAGAGGGAGAGAGATTATGTCTCTACCTATGTACAACAAGTTTAGCAATTTGAATTAAAAATGAAATGTGGTGCTGTTTGGCATGGTGGATTACCATCACTGGGCATTTTCAAACAGAAGTTGAATCACACACTATTTCATTCACTATTTTATCTCCAACACCTTGCATATTGCCTATTCTTAGTAAAGGTCCAAAAACATTTTTAAATCAAAGAATAGATGACTAACAAAATGAGTGAGTAGCAGTGAATGAACAAATTTGTAGAAGAGATTCCTATAAGGAGAAGACAATGGCAAGAGGTAAGCTTCTACAAGTTTCATACAGTCGTGAGGTGTACGAGTCAACATATGGGATTTGGAGACCCAGGTGTAAAATCTAGAAATAGGAATGCAGGTTCAAAAGCAATGATGCTTATGCTGAGAGCTTCAAGTTAGTCCTACACTGAGTTTAAAATATGGGAAATGTAGGCAGAGAAATAGAGTTGTATGACAAAGACAGACAAAGATAGAAACACAACTGTCATAAAGGTGACAAAAATTAGATAACTTGCCCCAGAGACTAACATTACTTTTACATTCTTTGTCAGCAGCAAGATATCCAAGGCCATACTGAGAAATAAAGCTTAAAGCAATACTGGAACAATGGCAGTGAAGCCAGTAGGGAATTTTCCCCTATGTAAAGATTACTCTGTTGGGTCTGGTTGAATAGTGCTTTTTCCCTCATACAGAAAATTAATTCTAACAGGGAACTAAAGTTTGAAGTAAGATTGAACACCAGAAATTGTCAAATTCTTGTTCCAGGTCCTCATTTATCAGAGGGAAGGATTTCAGCTTGGGCCATGAACAAGAGGAAACTTACCACTGCCTGAAATGAACATTATATAAGCTGTCACTCCCAAATCGCAGGTGTAGATAGAACTGAAAAATAACTGTGTGAGAAAACAACTTGCAATAAACAATGTCACTTAGATAATCAGTCTAGTACTCAAATACTTCCTGCCTAAAGAGACCTAGCAGCAAATCTGTTCATTACAGCACTAAGAGTTTTGATAAAGGATACTCACTCAACAAATAAAATGAGACTCCTTTTTCAAACTATAATGAAATAAAAATATATGTCACATATTTGGTAAACATTGACATTTCCGATGTCTTTTCCCCTACAAAGCCATAGATAGTCACTAGCATTCTGAGAACACTCTGTTACATTTAGAATTTTCTATAACCGAACTGATCTCTAGTTCTCTGGCTATCTAAATTTTTAGAATCCCTAGTGCTTTGATCTAGGTCATCCAGAATTAAATATAATGGTTTTCACACTATGGTCCTCTACTGACAAACATGTTATATTACTTAATGTTCACAATAATCCTGTGATGTCATTAGTCCTAATTTATGTATGTAGAAATGTAGGAGAATGACTGCTTAAGATCAAGTTGATAAATGGCAAGAATTTCCACTTCTGATGAAGAAAGATTAACAAAGACCAGTTTTATTTGCTGCCTGAAACATGTACAAAATGGGCAAAAGACATGAGTCAACAATTTTCAAGGCACTGTTCATTAGGCTAGGAAGGAAGGACAATGATCTCACTGAGATGGGAATCAGACACAGTGAGCCCTAAGATTGCCCCAGATTACTGCCTAGAGAGACTTCTCTGGGCAAATTCTTGGCCAAGAAATAGGTGATTGAAATGTGATAGAAGAATTTTGTGGTGTTTCAACTTACTCTTGTTCCAAGACCCTCCCTGGCTTGGAGACAGTCTTGATGATGACAGTTCATGGTCCTGGTATATGTGTCTAGTTCTAGAGGGAGCAGAGTAAACCTTGATTTCAATGAATTGTATTTGTCTGTTTTGATCTGTCTGGGGGCTCCCTGTAGTACTGATGTAAGAGGCTTGCCTTTATTAACCTAACTTGGAAATTTCCCAGTGTGCAAAAATGGTTACACAGAGCATATCCCTCAAAAATGTTGAGTGGCAAATGAACAAGCCACTGCCCTCTGGGGCAAAAGATTATGTTTGTGTCAAACAATAGACATACTGAAAGACTGGGAGGACAAGCTGGGGAGTGAGATGCTTTGGAATATAAGAGTTTGAAAAGTTCTTACATTTATCATGGACTCTAGAAAGCCACACATATGCCCAGGATAAGATGCATGCTCCGAAAAGACCTGAGAAGACTTTAAGATTTCACATATGGCTGATCAGTAGGCTCACTGAAAACAGGAAGTGAAGGCTAAGCCACTGTTACAAATGGCCTGGTTAAGCAATGAAGGAGTGCCTCAATACAGAAACAATCAGCACATTCCAAAAGGTTTTTTTTTGTTGTTGTTGTTCCAGGTGTTCACGGAAATTCATCAAACCACTTGATGACCATTAAGCTAAAAGAAATAGAGGGACTTCTCAGTAGTTAAGAATCCGCCTTCCAATGCAGGGGACATGAGTTCGATCCCTGGTTGGGGAACTAAGATCCCATATGCCACAGGGCAAATAAGCCTGTGCACTCTAGAGCCTGCGCATCACAACTAGAGAGAAGCCCGCATGCCACAACAAAGGGCCCGCGTACCGCAACTAAGACCTGATGCAGCCAAATAAATAAATATTTTAAAAATAAATAAATAAAAGAAATAGAGATTTCAGAGATCATACACAACAGAGAATGCACTCCTAACAAAAACAGTTTGGCTAAGTCAGTAAATGAAAAATAACTAAAACCTATAAAAAAGCAGCAACAACAAACACTGGGAGGGAGAGAATCTGATCTCCAGAATTACCATGTTATAATATCAAACTTCCCAGTTTTTAACAAAAAAATACAAGGCATGAAAAGAAATAAGAAAGTATGGAATAAACACAGAGAAAAAAAATAAATTAATAGGAATTTCCCCTGAGGACAATTTGACTTACTACACAAAGAGTTTGAACCAACTGTCTTACATATGCTCAAAGACACAAAGGAAACCATGAAAAGTATAAATTTAGGAAATGAGGGGGAAAAATCTCAACAAATAGAGAATATTAATAAATAGACAGAAATTATGAAGAGGGAACCAAATAGAAATTCTGAATCTGCAAGTACAATAACTGAAATGAAATCTTCACTAGAGGTTTTCAATAGCAGACTGAGCAGACAAAAGACTCAGTGAACTTAAATATAGGTCAATTAAAAATATCCAGTCTGAGGAGCAGGCTAGTGGGAGTCTCACAAGGAGAGGGGAAAAAAAGGGGCAGCAAGAATTTTTGAAGGAAGAATGGCCAAAAACTTCCCAAATTGGATAAAGATAGAAATATACACATCCAAGAAGCTCAATATCTCCAAGTACAAAAAACACAAAGACATTCACACTGAGACACATTATAATTAAACTACCGAAAGCCAAAGACAAAAAGAAGGAATTTTGAAAGCAGCAAAAGAGAAATGACTTGTCATATATGAGGCATCCTCAATCAGAAAATAGCTGATTTCCCATCAGAAATCATGGAGGCAAGAAGGCAGTGGGAAGGTATATTTAAAGCACTGAAGGAAATAAATCTGTCAACCAAGAATTCTATTTCTGGCAAAACTACTTTTCAAAAATAAAGGAGAAATTAAGACATCACCATATTTTTTTTTAAATGAAGGCGTTCAGCGCTAGTAGGCCTGCCCTACAAGAAACACTAAATGGTGCCTTTCAGGTTGAAATAAAAGGACACTAAACAGGAACTCAAATCTATAACAAAAAAAGTAACACTGGTAAAGATAAATATATAGCTAAAGAAAAAACCCAGTATTATTTAATTAAAAAAATTTTTTTTGTTACAACATTTGTTTCATTTACAACAAAAGGGCAGAAATGTTAATAATTTAGACATATGAATTGGCTGCACTAAAGATTAGAATACGCTGAGGATTAGAGACACAACTCAAGAAGGCTGTGCTTAGGTACTGACATATTTCAGGACAAAAGGATTTTGTACTGGGGGATGATTCTATTCTGCTAACAAACAAACGAAGCAAAAGATTATTTTTGCGATCTTTACATGTTATTCTTGGAAAACACTTTTCATCATTCAGAGATGAAAATCGTTTGACTGTTCTGTGATATCTTTTTAACCAACGATCTGATACTTTTCTCAGCAGGTTTTCACTTTATTGAGATGTAATTAACATTCAATAAAATGCATGAACTTTAAATGTTCAGTTTGATGAGCTCTGACAATATAGCCATGTAACCACCATTCAAAATATATATAGTAGAACAAATGTTCCCTTGCACTCCATTCCAGTCATTTCTCTCCCGACTCCTACATCTAATATAGGATTTCTATCACCATAGTTTACTTTTGTCTGTATTTGGATATTATATATATGAAATCCTACAGTATGTGCTCTTCTGTGTATAGCTTCTTTTGTTTAATATAATGTTGATATGTATCCATATTGTGTATTATTTTATTTTTGATTAGGAACTTCTTATTTTTTCCTGTTTTATTTAAAAGACAAATGCCTAAAAATAATTATAAATGTATGTTAATGGGCACACAATGTAGAAATATGTAATATGTGATAATAACAACAAAGAGGTAGGGAAAGAACTGTATAGGAGCAGAGTTTTGAATACTATTGAAGGTAATTTGGCAATAATTAAAATTAGATTGTTATATGCTTAAGATGTTGTAATCTCCAAGTGACCACTAAGAAAAAAAATACACAGGAAAAAGATATGAGAAGGTAATATGAATGTAACATTAGGAAAAGTATCAACTACAAAAGAAGGTAGTAATAGAGGAATTGAGGGAACAAAAAAATATACATGATATATAGAAAACAAATAGCAAATGGTAGAAGTAAATTCTTCCCAATCCTTAAAAGAAAATGAATTAAATTCTCAAGGTAAAAGGTATATATATATATATATATATATATATATATATATATATATATATATATATATATGCAAAATGGATAAAATACATGATCCAACTATTTGCTGTCCACAAGAGATTCACATTGACGGATGAATGGATAAAGACAATGTGCTACACACACACACACACACACACACACACACACACACACACTATGGAATATTATTCAGTCATAAAAAAGAAGAAAAGCTTGCCTTTTGTAACAACATGGATGCATCTTGAAGGCATTATGCTAAGTGAAATAAATCAGGCAAAGAAAGTCAAATACTGTACATTCTTACTTACATACAGTATTTTAAAAACTTGAACTCACAAAAATAAAGAATACAATTGTGGTTTCCAGGGGTTGGGGGTGGGGTGGGGTGGAAGAAACAGGAAGACGTTGGTGAAAGTGTATAAACTACCACCTATAAGATGAGTAAGTTCTGGGGACCTAATGTACAGATTGAAGACTATAATTAACAATACTGTATTATATACTTGAAAGATTTTAAGAGAGTAGATCTTAAATATTATCACCACACACACAAAAATGGTCATTATGTAGAGGGATGGAGATGTTAACTAATCTTATTGTGGTAATCAGTTTGCAATATATATGTGTCTCAAATTATCATATTGTATACCTTAAACTTACATATGTTATAAAACAATAATATCTCAGTAAACCTAGGGAGGAAAAGAATAGAAATTAAAGAAATAAAATTGAGACTCTCCAAATTAATTCATATCTATGGTCAATTGATTTATGGCAAGGGCGTCAAAAGGATTCAATGGAGAAAAATAGTCTTTTCAAAAATGTTGCTGGTACAACTAAAAATCCACATGCAAAAGTATGAAGTGAGACCCCATCTCACACCATATTAAAAAACTGAATCAAATGGAAGAAGACTTAAATGTAACTAAAAAAACTGTAATACTGTTAGAAGAAAACATGGGTATAATTTATTATTTTTGATTTGGCAATGGATTCTTAGATATGCCACCAAAAGCACAAGCAACAAAAATACATAAACTGAACTCCATGAAAAATTACCAAAAAAACCCTTCCCTGTATTAAATGACACTATCCAGAAAGGAAATCTAATCTCCTAAGAGATTACTATGAAAAATTGTACACCAACAAATTAAAGAACCCATAAGAAATGGATAAATTCCTGGAAACATACTATCTGCTAAGACTGAATCATGAAAAATAGAAAATCTGAACAGACTGATTAATAGCAACAAAAGTGAATCATAATCAAAATACTCCCAATAAACAAAAGTTCAGGACCAGATGGTTTCACATGTGAATTCTACATGTGAGTTCTACCAAATATTTAGAGAAGATTTAATACCTATCTTTCTCAAACTATTCCAATAAATTGAAGAGGAAGGAACACTTCCAAACTCATTCTACAAGGCCAGTAGATACACTGGTACCAAAACCAGACAAAGACACTACAAAAAAAGAAAATTACAGGCCAATATCTCTGATGAATGTAGATGCAAAAATCCCCGACAAAATATTAGCAAACCAAATTCAACAGTACATTAAAAGAATCATACACCATGATCAAAACAGATTCATCCCAGAGATGCAAAGATGGCTCAATATATGCAAATCAATCAATGTGATATACATATTAAAAAATGAAGGATAAAATCATAAAATCATCTCAATATATGCAGAAAAATCTTTTGACAAAATTCAACACCTATTTATGAAAAAAACCTCTCCAGAACATATCTGGAGGGAACATATCCCAACATAATAAAGGCCATATATCAGGGGTCCCCAACCCCCGGGCCGCACAGCAGGAGGTGAGCAGCAGGCAAGTGAGCGAAGCTTCATCTGTATTTACAGCCACTCCCCATTGCTCGCATTACTGCCTGAGCTCTGCCTCCTGTCAGATCAGCGGCAGCATTAGATTCTCATAGGAACGCAAACCCTACTGTGAACTGCGCATGTGAGGGATCTAGGTTGTGCGTTCCTTATAAGAATCTAATGCCTGATGATCTGAGGTGGAGCTGAGGTGGTGATGCTGGCACTGGGAAGCGGCTGCAAATACAGATTATCATTAGCAGAGAGGTTTGACTGCACAGAGACCATAATAAATCAATTGCTTGCAGACTCATATCAAAACCCTATCAGTGAGTGGCAAGTGAAAACAAGCTCAGGGCTCCCACTGATTCTGCATTATGGTGAGTTGTATAATTATTTCATTATATATTACAATGTAATAATAATAGAAATAAAGTGCACAATGAATGTAATGCACTTGAATCATCCTGAAACCATCCCATCCCCCCCAGTCTGTGGAAAAATTGTCTTCCATGAAACCAGTCCCTGGTGCCAAAAAGGTAGTGGACCACTGCCATATATGACAAACCCACAGCTAACATAATACTCAGTGGTGAAAAGCTGAAAGCATTTCCTCTAAATTTGGTAACAAGATAAGGATGACCACTCTTGCCACTTTTATTCAACATAATATTAGAAGTACTAGTCACAGCAATCAGACAAGAAAAATAAATCAAAGTCATCCAAATTGGAAAGAAGAAGTAAAACCGTCATTGTAGATGTCATAATAATACACAGAAAAATACCTATATATTCCACCAAAAAACTATTAGGACTAACAAATGGATTCTATAAAGTTGAAAGATACAAAATTAATATACAGAAATCTGTTGTGTTTCTGTACACTAACAACGAACTATCAGATAGAGAAATTAAGAAAACTATCCCATTTACAATTTCATCAAAAAGAATAAAATACCTAGGAATTAACCTAACCAAGTAGGCAAAAAATTTTTACTCAGAAAACTTTAAGAGACTGGTGGAAGAAATTGAAGACAACACAAATAGATGGAAAGATTACAATGTTCATGGAGTGGAAGAATTAATAGTTTTAAAATGTCCACACTACCCAAAGCAATCAAAAGATTTGGCATTTTTCACAGAACTAGAACAAATAATCCTTAAATCTGTATGAAGCCACAAAAGACCCTGAATATACAAAGCAATCTTGAGAAAGAAAACAAAGATGGAGGTGTCATGCTCCCTGATTTCAAACTATACTACAAAGCTATAGTAATTGAAACAATATTGTACCGGCACAAAAACAGACACATTGATCAGTGGAACAGAATAGAGAGCCCAGAAACAAATCTATACTTCAATGGGCAATTAATCTATGACAAATTTGTCAAGAATATACAGTAGGGGGAAAAAAAACTAAAAAGTAAATGGTGCTGGGAAAACTGGACAGCTAATGCAAAAGAATAAAACTGGACCATTTTCTTACACTATACACAAAAAAAACCCTCAAAATGAATCAAATACTTAAAAGTAAGACTAAAACCATAAAACAACTAGAAGAAAACATAATTAGTATGCTCTTTGACATCAATCGTTTTTTGAATCTGTCTCCTCATGCAAGGGCAACAAAAGCAAAAATAAACAAATGGGATGACATCAAATTAAAAATCTTTTGCACAACAAAGGAAACTATCAACAAAATGAAAAGGCAACCTACTGAATGGGAGTAAATATTTGCAATGATATATTTGATAAGGGGTTGATATCAAAATTATACAAAGAAAACAAAGAACTCAATATAAAAAAACCCAAACAATCCTATTAACAAATGGGCAAGATTTGAATAGACATTTCTCCAAAAGAGACATACAATGGCCAATAGACACATGAAAAGATGTTCAACATCTGTAATCATCATGGAATGCAAATCAAGCCACGAGAGATATTATCTCATACCTGTCAAATGGCTATCATCAAAAAGACAGCAAACAACAAGTGTTGGGGAGGATGTGGAGAAAAGGGAACCCTCGTGCACTGTTGATGGAAATGTACATTGGTGCAGCCACTATGGAAAAGAGTATGGAGGTTTGTAAAAAAAAAAATTAGACTTAGAACTACCATAAGATCCAACAATTTCACTTCTGGGTATTTTTCTGAAGAAAACAAAAACACTAATTCAAAAGATATATACCATCCTATGTTCATTGCAATATTATTTACAGTAGGCAAGATATGGAAGCAACCTAAGTGTCCATCAACAGAGGAATGGATAAAGAAGAAGCACACACACACACACACACACACACACACAAAATGGAATATTACTCAGCCATAAAAAAATGAAATCTTGCCATTTAAGACAACATGGATGAAAGAGGGTATTTTGCTAAGTGAAATAAGTCAGATAGAGAAAAACAAATACCGTATAATGTCACTTATATGTAGAATCTGAAAATCAAAACAAATGAACAAAGAAAAGAGAAACAGGCTTAGAGATACATGGAGCAAACTGGTGGGTTCCATAGGGTAGACGGGTGAGGTGTTTGACAAACAGCTGAAGGAGATTAAGAGGTACAAACTTCTAGTTATAAAATAAGTCAGGGGGATGTAATACACACTATAAGGAATATAGTCAATAATACTGTAATCATTTTGTATGGTGACAGATGGTTACTAGACTTATGTTGTGATCATTTCATAATGTATCTGATTGTCAAATCAATATGTTGTATGCCTGAAACTATCTAAATATTGTATGTCAATTATACTTCAATTAAGAAAAAGAGCAAAATGTGGTACACTCATACAATGAAATAATCATTTAACCATAAATAGCAATGAAATACTTATACATACTGCAATATGGATGAATCTAAAAATCCTTATGATAACTGAATGAAGCTAGACAAAAATGTCACATATTATATGATTCTGCTTATATGAAATATCCAGAATAGGTAACTCTATAGAGACATAGAAGATTAGTGGTGCCAGGTGCTGGGAGGTTGGGGGAGAATGGGTAGTGATTACCTAATGAATAAATGGTTTGGAGGGTTTGATGAAAATACGTTGGAACCAAAGAGAGGTGACAGTTGCACAACATTGTGAACATATTAAATACCATTGAAATGTACACTTTAAAATGGCTAATTTTAAGTTATGTGAATTTCACCTCAATAAAAATAAATTACTGTCATAGATGTTATATTTAGCAGGCAAGGGCATTAAAATCTTTATTATAACAGCATTCAGTATGCTTTAATAGTTAAGGAGAGTTATACAAGATACAAAAAAGTACCAAATCATACTTATAAAGATGTAAAGTAAAATGTGTTAGATATTTTGGATGCGATCAACAACCAATTAGATTTGGCAAATGAAAAGATTACTAAACTGGCAGGTCTAGCAACAGAAAATATCCGAAGTGTTATACAAAGAGAAAAGAGTCAAAATACATGAACAGAGAAATTAGTGAACTGTGGGACAATGCTATGCAGTCTATTACACATGTAATTAGAGTCCCTGAAGGAGAAGAAGGGATGCAGAAGAAATAACTGTACAAATAATGGATGAAAATTCTCTAAATTCAGGAAGCTGTATGAATCCTAAGTACAAGAAAAAAATGCACAATGGCATTTCATAATTAAATTGTTCAAACCCAGTGATAAAGAGGAAATCATAAAAGCAGCAAGGAAAGTAAGGCTTGTTATGAATAGAGGAACAAAAATAAGGATGACATCAGATTTCCTGTTAGAAACAATGCAAGTGAGAAGACAGTGGGGCATTATCTTTAAATTACTGAATGAAAAGATTCTATTAACCTAAAATTCTATCTGCATGAACAATCCTTCAAAAATAGAGGTGAATAAAAATTTTCCCCGGCATACAAAAGCTAGAGAATTTATCATTAGCATACTTACACAACAAGAGATTTTAAAGGCAGACCTTCTGGCAGAGGAAAAATGATGCCAGATAAAAATAGGGATATAAATAAGGGAATGAAGAGCACCAGAAATGGTAATTACCTGGGTAAATATACATACACTTTTTCTTTTATTTATATCTCTAAAAGATACTTTACTTTTTAAACAAAATTGATAACAGTATATTGTGAGGTTGATAATATACCTGTCGTTAACACATAGGGTAATAATAACACAAAGGTTAATAGGAGAGAAGTGGATGCATACTATTACGTTTTTTTACACTATATATAAAGTACATATTATCACATTATCACATTAATGTAGACTCTTAAAATAAAGACAATAAATGGCAAAGCTCACCTAAATCCACGTGATATGAGTATCAACCTCTTTTCTTTCCACTGTATTAGAATTAACTTTAATCTCAGAGCCATCACATCTCCCTTAGTGCCAAATTTTTCTCTCTGATTAACCGTGATCTACAATTCCTAGGTTGTCACATGTCTAACTAGGCCATCAATAGAAACTACAGTTTGGTTTCTTCTTCCCTGCCTTAATAGAGGAACTCTAAAGAACAATTTCCCATTGTCTATGACTAATCAAACAATGAAAAAAAATATCTGTCCCAATAAAAGACCAGATTCAGTCCAAAATATATAGGACTACTAAAAACAGTAGAATTACATGTGATCCAACTCAGGAAGCTTTGGCCTTTTATTCAAAGAGATCACTCTTTAGTGACTGAATGGTTTGGTTAATAGCAGGGGAAGTTGTGACAGCTATTACTGCTCTTCATGAGGCTATTCGTATACCTCTTCTTCTAATCTATCATTTTTTTATAGCACACGCTGAATGTTACTGACACAGGAATGGCAGAACAAGAAATGCAAAAAAGCATTATTTTCAGTATACATTTCACTTCCATTTTACACCACTATGCGAAACATTTCCTTTACAGGCCCGAAGACACAACAATGCTTTGAAATCCTGCCCGAAATAGAAACCTGTGTGTCAAATTAGAATATCACTTTTTGCCTGTGCCCACTAATTTATTTCTGTGCTTTTTTTGGTGGTTTGTTTGGTCTACCTCCTCTGTTAGATTTCAGTTTACTTTCAAAATTAATAAGACACAGGCACTAGAAATATGCTTAAGTATCTATACTTAATTGTCATTCTGGAAAGAGTAATACCATTAATTGATTCTGTTTTCTAATGCAACCTTGACAGCTTTAAGGATGAGACAAACGATTGATTTCCAGAAATCCTTCATTTATTGTCTATGTGTTTGACCATAAATGCTTTTGTTTTCTGGAAATAATAAAGAGGTATATCTACAGTAAATATCTATTTAGAGGTTTAGTCAGTTTTCAGCCAAGGGAATATTTATACACTAGTTATGCTATAGTCATCACGAAGACTTGTGAAATGAAGAACATTACTAAATGGTTTTAATTGCTTTTAAATGACAATTAGAGGCAGGATAAAAGTTAGAAACTTTCATCTCTGCCAAGAAATTAAATATATAGTTCCAGGCTTAGATGGTGTAGTAATTGGTATCTGAGACAGAGGATGAATGAAAATAAGAATGCTATGACATTAACTGAGGTTTTTGGAACTGTATTAAGACAATGATATCTCAATTACAGTAACATACTGATAGCACAAGTTATGACAACTATATTGAAATATGTTGAAATATTTATCTTAGTGCTAGTGAAAAATATTGAATCCTTGAAATTTCTTCAAGTTCTATATTTTCATTCACCATTTGTATTCTTCATTATAGTTTATCTGTTGAATATTATTGATAATTCATTACATCCTATTTTTGTGTCATCATATATCAATTCAGGTGCTAACAAGTCTTGCCTCTTTTGCCTGTTTCATAGCTCAGAGCTTTAAATGTGAACCAGTATGAAATCTAACTTGAAGCTTTCAGCTTTCTTCTTATTATATTTAATAGAACATTGGTTTAAACTATGCCATCCATTTAGAATTCAGTAAGAAACAAACTTAAAAAGAATGAATATAATCTATAGTTGATTTGTACACTGGATTCTCCTTCCAAAACATTAAATTCTAAGGCATATATTATATATTTTATTATATATTATATGTATACATAAAATATTCTAAAATACAACCCTCTTATATTTTTAAAGTAAAACTATTTCAAGTTACAAATTTCAGTGTATCACTGTCAGCCATTCTTTACTATATCCACACAGAGTATTTATTCTACACATTTTGAGCATGATGTACAGTAAGAAATAGTTTACACACACACACACTTCTGTAAATGAAAAAAAATGTTTTATGAAGTGATACCCTTACTATGGCCAAAGAACTTTGATATTGCCTTCTATTCTACTCTACTCTTAATGTTCCATTCCATTAACATATTTTAAAATATGCTTACTACAACCCACTGGATTTCATAGAGAATACATTAGTGGGTCCTGCAGTTGAAAAGCTCATTTAATAGATACTTCTGAAAACAGGCCCGATTAACAAAAAGAACTAGGGAGTGAAACTTATTTGGACAAATATTTTCTGTACTTTCAAGAGAGGAAATTCTACATACTCTCACTAATTAAATCATTGATAAAATTCCACTCTATGGACAAATGCTGTTGACTTCCATATGCATGCTATAGTGAAATATGGTCAGAAATATATTTTCATTGAAATGGACTCAATTTCTCAGTGATTTTAAAGTAATACAAGTAGATACTGAAGTTAAATTATCACAACTGTGTTTGTGTTACCTAATGTCACTAATAAAATTTCACCACAACAATTTAGTCTGATGAGGGTTTCAAATTTTTCTATCTATGAGATCATGGATTCTGTGCCTAGGAATAATATACTGTGAGTTAGTACCTGGGTCAAGAGTTAGAGGAAAACTTGTATACTTCAGTATTTCAGAAAAGGCCATAAATAGAAAGTAATTGTTAAAGAGTACTTATATTTCCACTGTATCTGTAGCTCTTGTGGATTCCTATATTATCTGTTATCTATCTATTAACCCCTTTCTAATTTACAGTACAGAATTTCAATCTTTACAAAACATATTTGAAGTACATCACATTGTTAGAAATTTTAAACAAATTTTAATTGAAAATCTTTCTGCACAACTTCTGTATCACTCAGACTCTTGCTCCATTTTACTTCTTTGTCTTAAGGAGAATGACAAAACTAGTTACTGAGGGTTAGGAAAGAGAAGTGGAGTCAAGTTTATAGTGGGCCACTATAAATTCTTAATAACAAATTTAATTAAACTTTGGTATGGGAAAATATGGATACAAATACTATTTTAGGATTACTGGATAATTTATTAATTCATACATTTATCCTAATTGATTCAACTGAATGCAGACTATCACTAATGTATTCTTTATCACTGTGGTCCTTACCATTGGTCATAATCATCAACCAGTTACTTACTAGGTCTGGAGTGTCAGAAAGCAATTCTAACATCTTTGATTTGTGATGTTTTGAAACACATACACAAAATTGATCTCTTGCCATGTCACATGGCCAATTCATGTCTAGTTTGTGATTTACCATTCATCATTTTTTTTCAGAATTACTGCTTTTACAAGTTTTATTAATGGTTCTCAAATCTAGTATTTTTACTTCTTTTCATGAAACATGTCTGTCCTCTGTGTCTAATATGAAATTACCATTTTATGTGCAAAAAAGACTGTATTCACCCATAGAAAAGTTCCAAGGAGTCAGAAAGTTTAGAGTCATAAATTTCTCAGAAAGCATGATAAATATCTCCTTTGTTCAAAACACTGTACTTGGTGTTATGACAAGGCAGGGTTGAGTACGACATAGCTGTTACCTTCAAGGTACTTGTAGCCTACAGCAGCAATGGGTTCAAGCGGAAACTCTGTAATATCCTAGCTATGTGTCCACAGTTATGTTTTTTAAACTATTGGTTGTGCTAAACTATATGTGGGGAAATCAATTTAGTGTGTCACAATCAACTTAAAAGATAAATGGGGAGGGATTCAAGATGGCTGAAGAGTAAGACATGAAGATCACCTTCCTCCCCACAAATATGTCAGAAATACATTTACATGTGGAACAACTCCTACAGAACACCTACTGAACGCTGGCAGAAGACCTCAGACCTCCCAAAAGGCAAGAAACTCCCCAGGTACCCAGGTAGGGCAAAAGAAGAAAGAAAACACAGAGACAAAAGAATAGGGACGGGACCTGCACCAGTGGGAGGGAGCTGTGAAGGAGGAAAGCTTTCCACACACAAGGAAGCCCCTTCGTGGGCGGAGACGGCGGGTGGCAGAGGGGGGAAGCTTCGGAGCCACGGAGGAGAGCGCAGCCACAGGGGTGCGGAGGGCAAAGCGGAGAGACTCCCGCACAGAGGCTCGGCGCCGAGCAGCACTCACCAGCCCGAGAGGCTTGTCTGCTCACCCGCCGGGGTGGGCGGGGGCTGGGAGCTGAGGCTCTGGCTTCGGAGGTCAGACCCCAGGAAGAGGACTGGGGTTGGCGGCGTGAACGCAGCCTGAACGGGGCTAGTACACCACAGCTAGCCGGGAGGGAGTCCGGGAAAAAGTCTGGAACTGCCGAAGAGACAAGAGACTTTTTCTTGCCTCTTTGTTTCCTGGTGCGCGAGAAGAGGGGATGAAGAACGTCGCTTAAAGGAGCTCCAGAGGCGGGCGCGAGCCGAGGCTATCAGCAGAGACCCCAGAGACGGGCATGAGACGCTAAGGCCGCTGCTGCCGCCACCAAGAAGCCTGTGTGCGAGCACAGGCCACTCTGCACACCTCCCCTCCCGGGAGCCTGTGCAGCACGCCACTGCCAAGGTCCCGTGATCCAGGGACAACTTACCCGGGAGAACACACGGGACGCCTCAGGCTGGTGCAACATCACGCCGGCCTCTGCCGCCGCAGGCTCGCCCCGCATTCCACACCCCTCCCCCCGCCCCTGGCCTGAGTGAGCCAGAGCCCCCGAAGCAGCTGCTCCTTGAAATCTCTCCCAGCAGCCTCAGGAGCAGCGGATTAAATCTCCACAATCAACTCGATATACCCTGCATGTGTGGAACACTTGAATAGACAACAAATCATACCAAATTGAGAAGGTGGACTTTGGGAGCAACAATATATATATATATTTTTTTTTCCCCTTTTCCCTTTTTGTGAGTGTGTATGTGTATGCATCTGCGTGTGATTTTGTCTTTATAGCTTTGCGTTTACCATCTGTCCTAGGGTTCTGTCTGTCCGTGTTTTTTTTTTTCTTATTTTTATTATAGTTTTTAGTGCTTTGTATCATTGGTGGATTTTTTTTTTTTTAGTTTGGTTGCTCTCTCCTTTCTTTATTTCTTTTTTTAATTACATTTTAAATTATTTTTACTAATTATTTTTATTTTAATAACTATTTTAATTTATTTTATTTCATTATATTTTATCTTTCTCTTTCTTTCTCCCTTTTATTCAGAGCCATGTGGATAACAGGCTCTTCGTGCTCTGGCCAGGCGTCAGGGCTGTGCCTCTGAGGTGGGACAGCCAACTTCAGGACATTGGTCCACCAGAGACCTCCCAGCTCCACGTAATATCAAATGGCGAAAATCTCACAGAGATCTCCATCTCAACGCCAAGACCCAGCTCCACTCAACGACCAGCAAGCTACAGTGCTGGATACCCTAGGCCAAACAACTAGCAAGACAGGAACACAACCCCACCCATTAGAAGAGAGGCTGCCTAAAATCATAATAAGGTCACAGACACCCCAAAACACACCACCAGAAGTGGACCTGCCCATCAGAAAGAAAAGATCCAGCCTCATCCACCAGAACACAGGCACTAGTCCCCTTCACCAGGAAGCCTACACAACCCACTGAACCAACCTTAACCACTGGGGACAGACACCAAAAACAACGGGAACTACAAACTTGCAGCCTGCGAAAAGGAGACCCCAAACACAGTAAGTTAAGCAAAATGAGAAGACACAGAAACACACAGCAGATGAAGGAGCAAGGTAAAAACCCACCAGACGTAACAAATGATGAAGAAATAGGCAGTCTACCTGAAAAAGAATTCAGAATAATGATAGTAAATATGATCCAAAATCTTGGAAATAGAATGGAGAAAATACAAGAAACGTTTAACAAGGACCTAGAAGAACTAAAGAGCAAACAAACAGTGATGAACAACACAATAAATGAAATTAAAAATTCTCTAGAAGGGATCAATAGCAGAATAACTGAGGCAGAAGAACGGATAAGTGACCTGGAAGATAAAATAGTGGAAATAACTACCACAGAGCAGAATAAAGACAAAGGAATGAAAAGAACTGAGGACAGTCTCAGAGACCTCTGGGACAATATTAAACGCACCAACATTCGAATTATAGGGGTCCCAGAAGAAGAAGAGGAAAAGAAAGGGACTGAGAAAATATTTGAAGAGATTATAGTTGGAAACTTCCTTAATATGGGAAAGGAAATAGTTAATCAAGTCCAGGAAGCACAGAGAGTCCCATACAGGATAAATCCAAGGAGAAACACGCCAAGACACATATTAATCAAACTATCAAAAATTAAATACAAAGAAAAAATATTAAAAGCAGCAACGGAAAAACAACAAATAACACACAAGGGAATCCTCATAACGTTAACAGCTGATCTTTCAGCAGAAACTCTCCAAGCCAGAAGGGAGCGGCAGGACATATTTAAAGTGATGAAGGAGAAAAACCTACAACCAAGATTACCCAGCAAGGATCTCATTCAGATTTGACAGAGAAATTAAAACCTATACAGACATGCAAAAGCTAAGAAAATACAGCACCACCAAACCAGCTTTAGAACAAATGCTACAGGAACTTCTCTAGGCAGGAAACACAAGAGAAGGAAAAGACCTGCAATAATAAACCCAAAACAATTCAGAAAATGGTAATAGGAACATACATATCGATAATTACCTTAAATGTAAATGGACTAAATGCTCCAACCAAAAGACGTAGATTGGCTGAATGGATACAGAAACAAGACCCGTATACATGCTGTCTACAAGAGACCCACTTCAGACTTCCCACCTAGGGACACATACAGACTGAAAGTGAGGGGATGGAAGAAGATATTCCATGCAAATGGAAATCAAAAGAAAGCTGGAGTAGCAATTCTCATATCAGACAAAATAGACTTTAAAACAAAGACTATGACAAGAGACAAAGAAGGACACTACATAATGATCAAGGGATCAATCCAAGAAGAAGATGTAACAATTGTAAATATTTATGCACCCAACATAGGAGCACCTCAATACATAAGGCAAATACTAACAGCTATAAAAGGGGAAAGCGACAGTAACACAATCATAGTAGGGGACTTTAACACCTCACTTTCACCAATGGACAGATCATCCAAAATGAAAATAAATAAGGAAACACAAGCTTTAAATGATACATTAAACAATATGGACTTAACTGATATTTATAGGACATTCCATGCCAAAACGACAGAATACACATTCTTCTCAAGTGCTCATGGAACATTCTCCAGGATAGATCATATCTTGCATCACAAATCAAGCCTTGGTAAATTTAAGAAACTTGAAATCGTAACAAGTATCTTTTCTGACCACAACGCTATGAGACTAGATATCAATTACAGGAAAAAATCTGTAAGAAATACAAACATATGGAGGCTAAACAACACACTAAATAAAAACCAAGAGATCACTGAAGAAATCAAAGAGGAAATCAAAAAATACCTAGACACAAATGACAGGAAAACATGACGACCCAAAACCTATGGGATGCAGCAATAAAATCCTACATCAAGAAACAAAAGAAATCTCAAATAAACAACCTAACCTTACACCTAAAGAAATTAGAGAAAGAAAACAAAAAAACCCCCCAAAGTTAGCAGAAGGAAAGAAAGCATAAAGATCAGATCAGAAATAAATGAAAAAGAAATGGAGGAAACAATAGGAAAGATCAATAAAATTAAAAGCTGATTCTTTGAGAAGATAAATGAAATTGATAAACCATTAGCCACACTTATCCAGAAAAAAAGGGAGAAGACTCCAATCAATAGAATTAGAAATAAAAAAGGGGAAGTAACAACTGACACTGCAGAAATACAAAGGATCATGAGAGATTACTACAAGCAACTCTATGCCAATAAAATGGACAACCTGGAAGAAATGGACAAATTCTTAGAAATGCACAACCTTCCGAGACTGAACCAGGAAGAAATAGAAAAAATGAACAGACCAATCACAAGCACTGAAATTGAAACTGTGATTTAAAATCTTCCAACAAACAAAAGCCCAGGACCAGATGGCTTCACAGGTGAATTCTTTCAAACATTTAGAGAAGAGCTAACACCTATCCTTCTCAAACTCCTCCAAAATATAGCAGAGGGAGGAACACTCCCAAACTCATTCTACGAGGCCACCATCACTCTGATACCAAAAGCAGACAAAGATATCACAAAGAAAGAAAACTACAGGCCAATATCACTGATGAACATAGATGCAAAAATCCTCAACAAAATACTAGCAAACAGAGTCCAACAGCACATTAAAAGGATCATACACTATGATCCAGTGGGGTTTATCTCTAGAATGCAAGGATTCTTCAATATACGCAAATCAATCAACGTGATACACCATATTAACAAATTGAAGGAGAAAAACCAGATGATCATCTCAGTAGATGCAGAGAAAGCTTTCGAGAAAATTCAACACCCATTTATGATAAAAACCCTCCAGGAAGTAGGCATAGAGGGAACTTTCCTCAACATAATAAAGGCCATATATGACAAACCCACAGCCAACATCGTCCTCCATGGTGAAAAACTGAAACCATTTCCACTAAGATCAGGAACAAGACAAGGTTGCCCACTCGCACCACTATTATTCAACATAGTTTTGGAAGTGTTAGGCACAGCAATCAGAGAAGAAAAAGAAATAAAAGGAATCCAAATTGGAAAAGAAGGAGTAAAGCTGTCACTGTTTGCAGATGACATGATACTGTACATAGAGAATCCTAAAGATGCTATCAGAAAACTACTAGAGCTAATCAATGAATTTGGTAAAGTAGCAGGATACAAAATTAATGCACAGAAATCTCTTGCATTCCTATACACTAATGATGAAAAATCTGAAAGTGAAGTTAAGAAAACACTCCCATTCACCATTGCAACAAAAAGAATAAAATATCTAGGAATAAACCTACCTAAGGAGACAAAAGACCTGTATGCAGAAAATTATAAGACACTGATGAAAGAAATTAAAGATGATACAAGTAGATGGAAAGATATACCATGTTCTTGGATCGGAATAATCAACATTGTGAAAATGACTCTACTACCCAAAGCAATCTACAGATTCAATGCAATCCTTATCAAACTACCACTGGCATTTTTCACAGAACTAGAACAAAAAATTTCGCAATTTGTATGGAAACACAAAAGACCCCGAATAGCCAAAGCAATCTTGAGAAAGAAAAACGGAGCTGGAGGAATCAGGCTCCCTGACTTTAGACTATACTACAAAGCTACAGTGATCAATACAGTATGGTACTGGCACAGAAACACAAATATAGATCAATGAAACAGGATGGAAAGTCCAGAGATAAATCCACGCACATATGGTCGCCTTATCTTTGATAAAGGAGGCAAGAATATACAGTGGAGAAAAGATAGCCTCTTCAATAAGTGGTGCTGGGAAAACTGGACAGCTACATGTAAAAGAATGAAATTAGAACACTCCCTAACACCATACACAAAAATAAACTCAAAATGGGTTAAAGACCTAAATGTAAGGCCAGACACCATCAAACTCTTAGAGGAAAACATAGGCAGAACACTCTATGACATAAATCACAGCAAGATCCTTTTTCACCCACCTCCTAGAGAAATGGAAATAAAAACAAAAATAAACAAATGGGACCTAATGAAACTTAAAAGCTTTTGCACAGCAAAGGAAACCATAAACAAGACAAAAAGACAACCCTCAGAATGGGAGAAAATATTTGCAAATGAAGCAACTGACAAAGGATTAATCTCCAAAACATATAAGCAACTCATGCAGCTCAATATGAAAAAAAACAAACAACCCAATCCAAACATGGGCACAAGACCTAAATAGACATTTCTCCAAAGAAGACATACAGATTGCCAACAGACACATGAAAGAATGCTCAACATCATTAATCATGAAAGAAATGCAAGTCAAAACTACAATGAGTTATCATCTCACACTGGTTAGAATGGCCATCGTCAAAAAATCTACAAACAGTAAATGCTGGAGAGGGTGTGGAGAAAAGGGAACTCTCTTGCCCTGTTGGTGGGAATGTAAATTGATACAGCCACTATGGAGAACAGTATGGACGTTCACGAAAAAACTAAAAATAGAACTACCATATGACCCAGCAATTCCACTACTGGGCATATACCCTGAGAAAACCATAATTCAAAAAGAGTCATGTACCAAAATGTTCACTGCAGCTCTATTTACAATAGCCAGGACATGGAAGCAACCTAAGTGTACATCAACAGATGAATGGATAAAGAAGATGTGGCACATATATACAATGGAATATTGCTCAGCCATAAAAAGGAATGAAACTGAGGGACTTGAGGATACGGGGAGGGGCAAGGGTAAGCTGGGACAAAGTGAGAGAGTGGCATGGACATATATACACTACTAAACGTAAAATAGATAGCTAGTGGGAAGCAGCTGCAAAGCACAGGGAGATCAGCTCGGTGCTTTGTGACCACCTAGAGGGGTGGGATAGGGAGGGTGGAAGGGAGGGAGATGCAAGAGGGAAGAGATATGGGGACATATGTATATGTATAACTGATTCACTTTGTTATAAAGCAGAAACTAACACACCATTGTAAAGCAATTATACTCCAATAAAAGTGTTTAAAAAAATCAAAAAAAAGGAAAAAAAAAAAGAAAATACACCATAGACTAAAGCAACAATATAAAAAACATACCTAGAAAGAAACCATACAAAAATGTATATAATCTACATGGAGGCAACAACAAGAATTTCCTGATTGACTTAGGAAAAAGAAGTCTCAACCAGAATAGTATGTTATGTGTATTCGAGAGGCACAGATATTGTAAGAATATCAATTTTCCTTAATTCATTTACAGATTTAGTACCTTATCCATAGCAGCTGATGACAATCAAACATGGGCTACTGTTTCCTGTACCCGAAATCAACCATGGAAAAATTACAGAAGGAATAAAGAGAAAACATTAACAAAAGCAAAAACACAAAACTAAATAATCCCTGAGGGACAATAAGTCTCCACTGAACTAGAACCTGAGTGTGGGCAGGTAGGGGGTGCCCTGAATTTGAGACAGGTCTGTAGCCTGCAAGAGAGGCAGATGACAGGATTGATTAGAGAAAAGCCTTTAAACTTGAGCCCTTGATTCTTCCACTGTGCTCTGGGACCATGAATCTCTACTGCTTCACTGAAGGAACCTGAGGCAGCATTTCAGAGCCCGCATGCCAGGAGCATGGGACACCAAAGATTGGGCTGGATGTGGCAGTATGGTCCACAGGCTGTGAGATAACCATCTGAAACTTTGTTAGTGGATGACAACTGGCCTTTTTAAGTGATCATCTTAATAGACTATCACACACGGACTCAAAGAGAAAAGCAAGTAACACAGTAGTTGTACAAAAGGACAGAAATTCATTTCTGAACTTTTGGGCAATGCCCCTGATGTCAACAAAGAGACCACAGTGAGAACTGTCAGGCTAAGGAGCCCCTTCACTAACTCCTCTGGGATTCTGT
The DNA here is from genome assembly GCF_009873245.2 of Balaenoptera musculus. Taxonomy (NCBI): domain Eukaryota; kingdom Metazoa; phylum Chordata; class Mammalia; order Artiodactyla; family Balaenopteridae; genus Balaenoptera; species Balaenoptera musculus. Next base: position 29,596,423 of record NC_045806.1, read on the forward strand.
GGGGCATGGTTGGGGACAGGGATGGAGTCATACCAGAGAAGGATGGAATCGCAGGCCCTGCCAGCAGTCAGTGTGAGGACCTTGAGTGAGACCTGACGGGCTCCAAACCACAGAAGAGAGTCTCGCCTCCTTTCCCCTCAGCTCATCTTACCTGCACCAGCCATCTCTGGGAGGCTCCAGGCAGAAGTGTCCAGATGAGGTGTGCCTGCACTTCACACCAGCAGTCTCAGGGAGCTGATGTCTTTGATGCGAGGCCTTGGCCTCAGGTCAGCAGACGGGAGGTAGCCCAGCACCTACAGGGAGTCAAGAGAAGACACTGAGAGGGGATTGAGAGCAGCATCCACCATAGAACAGGGGGCCCCAAAGAGGCCTCACTGTCAGTCTCGGGGGACCCAGGCATGGCTGTGAGGCTCAGGCCCCCAGATACTTCCGGCTGGGGGTGCCGACAGAAATGAGAGCCAAGGTGTGACGCCTGCTGACTCAGCTCAGCAGAGGGAAAAGTCCCAGGACCTGCCGAGAGTCAATGAAAGGCCCACGTGCCAGTCCTGCGGGAAGCTCCGCCTGCACCACCCTGCACCACCCCACACCTCCCGCCCCCCCCGGGCCGGGGTCCGCCCCGCCCCGGCCCGGACCCGCCCCGCCCCGCCCCTGCTGTCCTCCTGGAGCCCAGATGCGCATGACCGGAAGTGACGTCCTCCTAACCACGCTGCAGGGGCGAGGCCATTTTTGAGAGTTGCCGTCCTGCGAGGGTGAGCCGCAGGAGGAGTCCCACATCTTGTCAGGTGTCAAGGCGTGAGGTGACCCCAGTTAGAAGTGCGGGGGCACACCCCCGACACCCCCAATCCCCTTTCCCTCCGCAAACAGGTGGCCACGCAGGCCCTGCCCACCCCGCCCCTGCTCTCGGCCCGAGAGGCTCGGGCCTGGCTCTTAGGCCCCAAGTCCATCCGCTTCCCCCGCGAGGTCTCGGGCAAGGAAGGCCTCGCTCTGAGGCTGGTGGACCCTGGCTCAGCTCAGTAGAGGGAGCGCCCCAGGCCCTGTGCAGTGAAGGACGGGACCCTCGTGGGGACCGAGGGGCTCCACACCCCAGAATGGCGGCCACGCAGACCCCGCCCCTGACGTCAGCCTGGGAGCCTCCGGGCAGGTCTAAAGACGGAGGGGCTCCCCCAGTGTGAACGCGGGCGGACGGACGGACGCGGGAGACTCGGGGAGGAGGGGGCCTTGTTCTGAGGGGCTGGCCGCAGGTCAGCAGAGGGAGGATTTCCAGGGCACGGGAGGAGTCAGGGTGAGGACCGTCCTCCCCGTCGCAAGGGCACCTCAGAACCCCTCCCCTGTTGTCAGCCGCTTCCTTCTGGCCACACACGGAGAAGGGAGGGCTGCTGTCTGAGAGGGGAGGTGCGGGCCAGCGGAAGGCGCGTCCCTGAGCACTCCCAAGAGTCAGCCCAAGCCCTTGAGTGAGGACCAGTGGGGCCGCCAACCACAGGGCCTCGACCTGTCTGCCGCACGCTGCAGGCTTGGTAAAACTCTGCCACATGCGGCCGCGTGGTCACCCTCACTGCCTCCTAATGAGACTCAAGGAGGTGCCGGCACTGGTGCGAGCACATGGCCCTCGGGGCAAGAGGGGAGCTCCAGGCTGCACCGGCCGTCCAGGGAGGACCCCGAGTGAGGACTAAGGGAGCCACCCACCCCGAAGAGAAGGGACGAGAGAGAATATGGCCTGTCCCCTCCTGCCAACCCGTAAACTCCCAAGGAAGGACTGTCAGGCTGAGACTGCCCGTCATTTCCTCTGCCAGGTCCAAGGGAGGTTAGAGCTTTGTTCTGAAGGGGCCATCACCAGGCAGCAGAAGGGAGGGTCCCAGGACCCTTCGGTGGTGGGCTGAACGCTCCCTCCTTTCCTCCTCCTGGGTGTCATGGAAGGTGGTGGTGTCAACTTCAGAGCAGCAGACGGGATGGGGTGGGGGGGGGGAGTCTTGCCAGCAACTGTCATCCTGACTCTGAATGGGAACCGCGAGGACCTACCTCCCCTGCCAGCCCCCACTGTCACCCCCGTACCGCCCAGGCAGGGCTGGCTGGCTGTGCCCCAAGGCTCACTCTACCGTCCTCCACAGGGGTCTCAGGGGACAGGCGGAGCAGGAGAACGGGAGCCCTGTGGGTCCTCGAGCAGTGCCCTCAAGGACCCTGCAGAGGCGGCCTTGGTTAAAGCCAGGGAGGAATCTCCCCGCTGAAGGTGCTCACAGCATCTCCTTGTCCCTCCCCCAGGTGCCCTCATTGCCTGCCTTCCTGCCCACACTCCCGCCTGCTGGCCCTGACCTGTGTCATCATGCCTCGGGGCCAGAAGAGCAAGCGCCGTGCCCGCGAGAGACGCCACCAGGCCCGGGCGGAGACTCAGAGTCTCAAGGGTGCCCAGGCCACTGAGGCGGCGGCAGCGGCGGCGGCAGCAGAGGCGGCGGCAGCAGAGATAGAAGAGTCGCCCCCCTCCCCCGCTTCTGTTTCTCGGGGTACTCCCCCGAGCTCCCGTGCTGCTGGCGCTCGCCGGGAGCCTCAGGGAGCCCCAGCCACTAGCTCTCGTGATGCAGGGGTTTCCTGCCCAGGATATGAAGAGGGTGCCCGGGCAAGCGAAGATGAGGAAAGTGTAAGTACCTCCCAGGAAGCACCTTCCACTCACAGCACTTGGAGAGATCCTCTGTCCAGGAAGGCCAGCAAGTTGGTGGGGTTCCTGCTGGAGAAGTACAAGCTGAAGGAGCCCATCCTGCAGGCAGAAATGCTGAAGATTTTCAGCAAGAAGTACAAGAAGCACTTCCCTGAGATCCTCAGGAGAGCCTCTGAGCGCATGGAGCTGGTCTTTGGCCTCGAGCTGAAGGAAGTCGACCCCAGCCGTCACTCCTACGCCCTCATCAGCAAGCTGGCCCTCCCCAGCGAGGGAAGTCCGAGTGATGAGTCGGGGCTGCCCAAGTCCGGTCTCCTGATGAGTCTCCTGGGCATGATCTTAAGGAAGGGCAACCGTGCCACCGAGGAGGAGTTCTGGGAATTCCTCAATGCGTTGGGGTTGTATGCTGGGAGGAGGCACTTGATCTTTGGGGAGCCCAGGAGGCTCATCAGCGAAGAGTTCGTGCAGCAGAAGTACCTGACGTACCGCCAGGTGCCCAACAGCGATCCTCCGCGCTATGAGTTCCTGTGGGGCCCGAGAGCACACGCTGAAACCAGCAAGATGAAGGTGCTGGAGTTTGTGGCCAAGACCGCTGGTACCATCCCCAGTGCCGTCCCAGATCTCTATGAGGAGGCTCTGCAAGATGAGGAAGAGAGAGCAGGAGTGAGAGCCGCGGCCAGGGCTGCAGCTGTGGCTGAGGGCAGTGCACTTCCAGGGCCAAGGCCCCGCAGCTCCTCCCACATCTAGGGAGGGAGGCCGCGGGCAGTTTGTTCACTTTGTTTTGGAAGAGAGCAGTCAAGCTCCTAAGTAGTGCAGAGTAGTAGGGGTGGAGGGAACAAAGTATAGATCTTATTTATCTTCCTGTTTTAAAGTAGTAACTTCTATACATTATTTATTGATTTATTTAGGTTTTTTCAAATGTTTTTTTCTTGTAATAGTGTGTTTTCTTAAGAGTACTGAATTCGTGCATGACATTGCATATTTATTGCTGTTTAAAGAGTTCTAAAGTTACAGTTTTGGTATATGTAAAAGAAATTCACGAACCATCTATATTTTCTGTATGATCCACAAGTAGAAAACATGGCACTGCAATAGAGATTTTCATGGAAACGTGAAAGACGACCACAGAAAATATTTAGAAACAAAAAATGGAGAAAACATAGAATAAAAGGTATTTAATTCATGGTTTGCCTTATTTCTTTTAAACTTTCTCATTTGTATTTGTTTCTTTTGTCCTAGTGCACTGCATATTCTCTGCTACCTACTGGGTTAAAAATAAACTCTGATGGGAGGGTGGTATTTTGGGGGTTCATAATAATCATATCATAACTGCCATTCATCAAAAACCCAATATTTCTTAATGAGTATGCCACTGCTTTATATGTAGTACATAACATTCCAACATTCATGCAGGATAGGATTTAGCAGACTCCCTTTATAGGTGAATAACTTGCAAATTTCTCAAGTTCACAAGACTGATTAAGTGACCTTGCTGGGTCTAGTCCCCTGGTCGGGAATAGTCTAGAGCCTACACTCTTCCACTCCTCCCAGCCTAAGCCAGACCTTACGTCTTTTAATTCATTTTTCTTCTCACCACTCCAAAAGGTATCTCATGGGATAAAAGGGGCCCTGTTCCCAAAGCACTGTTTTGGAATACAGTAATAGTAATGCTGAATAAGTGAATGGTATGAATAAAAAAAAATATTCGGTGACAGTGGGGTCTTCTACATATGCAATGTCAGATAACCTGAAAAGATCAGCATCTCCTCATTTACTCTTCAAGTTTCTCAGGGACATAAAAGCCTTGGTTTAAGAGCTGTGTCCTCAGGTCAGTGGAGGGAGGAGTCCCAGCCTCTGATAGTTATTCAAGGTGAGGACCTTAGAAGAGAAGGAGGCCCCACAAAGTGTACCCTGCTTTCTCCCTTGTGTGGCCATGGGCAGAGCTGTGTGTCTGAAGGTACCCCTTCTTTTCCTCCGGGGCAAGGGTGGAGAGGTTCTCAGGGAGGCGAGTTCCTTGGTCTTGTGGCAGCATCTCCAATCCTGCCCAAGTAGGGGATCCTAACAGGCCTTAATTTGATTCAGGGTGAGGACACTGGGTGCTGATGAGTGGACTCCCCATAACAAAGGGGACCACACAGAGGCCCCCGGCAGGGGTAGCCAGGGAATAGGTCTCTTACCTCCCCTTCTGGTGTCTCAGGAAGGTGAAAGCCTTGGCCTGAGGCTGGCAGGCAGACAGTCAGCAGGGAGGCTGGAGTCCCATATGCTACCTGAAGTCAAGGTAAGAAACCTGAGTTAGGACTGAGGGGCCACCGACTCCAGAAGAGTGGGGCCTTGTAAAATCCTGCTCCTCAGAAGACCCCAACAGCTTTGGACAGATGTGGTTCATCCTGACTTCCAATTCCGAATTTCCAAGAAGGTAACGCCTTTGTTCTGAGGAGCACAGCTTCAGGGGAGTGGAGGGCGGAGTCCTGGGTCTGGTCAGGCATCACGATGAGGACCCTGAATGAGGAGCAAGGGGACCACTCACTCCAGAACAGAGGAGAATGCAGAGTCCCACCCCTGATGTCAGCCCCAGGCAGCCCAGGACAAAGCTTTCTGGCTGACGTGCCTCCTCTTTCCACTGGGAGTGGTCTCAGGGAGGTGAGGGCCTTGGTCTATTGGGAACAGCCTCACTCAGTAGAGACTGGAAATCTAGTGACTCTAAATGAGGATAAAGGGACTCCACCTAGAACAGAGCCCTGCCACTGGATACCTCCCCTCGGCAAATCCAGGAATGTTGGCATGATGCGCCCCACATGTTTCCTTTTAGAGCATCTCCAGTAGATGAGGCACTTGGTCTCAGGGGCCAGCCTCACGTTCGCACAGGGAGGAGTTCCAGGTCCTGCCAAGAGTCAAGCAGAGGACCATGAGGACTGAGGGAACCACCCAAATCATAAAAGTGGGGACGCCACAGAATCCCTCCCTTACTGTCGGCCATGAGTGACCACAGGCAGTCATGCCCACGTGAGGCAACCCTCACATCCTCCTAGGTGGTCTCAGGGAATTAAAGGCTGTAGTATGAGAGGACAGGCCTCTCTAGGTCACGGGAAGAGTCAGTGTAAGGACTCTGAGTGAGGACCAAGGGGAACGCCCAACAGAAAAGAGAGAGGAACACAGAGCCCCACCACCCTTTCGGCCCTGGGAAGCCCCAGGCAGGGGTAGTTCGATGTGTCACCCACTTGCTTCCAGCTCTGGAGGACTCAGGTCAGTAGAGGGAAGAGTCCCAGATCCTGGCACAGTGAGGACTGTTGAGGTCACAAACCCCAGAAGAGTGGAGCCCGGAGAATCTTGCCCTCTGCTGTTAGTCCTCAGAAGCCCCTCAGAGAGAGCTGTGGCTGCATGTGGCCTACTGTGACTTCTACTTCTGGGGACTCAGGGTGGTGAGGACTTTGCTCTGAGGCTGGCTGACTCAGCATAGGGGAAATTTCCAGGTTGTGCTAGGAGTTGGGGTGAGGACCTAAGGCTGGAGTGGAGCAGGAAAACCATAACAATGGGGGCAGCACATCATCTCTCCCCTGCCGTCAGTCCTGGGAGACGCCTGGATAGATGTCAGGCCGAGCAGAGGCAACCCTTAACTCCTCCCAGGGTGACAGAGAAGTGAGGACAGTTAATAGGTGAAGAGAGCGAGAAATTATCGGTCTTCCCAGGAGTCAAACGGAGGAGCCTGAGTGAGGACTGGTGCGGCCAACCATAATAAGGCCTGGCTTTGCCTGCCACAGCTTTCTGCCTTCAGAGACCACAGGCAGATGTGGGAAATCAGGCTACCCTCACTTCCTTCTGTTGGGTCTCAGAGAGCTGTGGGCCCTTCTACGAGCACATGTCCTCAGGTAAAGAGAGAGGAGCCACAGGCCTTCCCAGGAGTCAAACTGAGAACGCTGAGTGACGACTAAGGGGAACATGCCCCACCCCCTGAGCTGTGGGGACGACAAAGAGTCTAGCCTTGCCCCTGCTTTCAGCACTTGAAGGCTCAGGACAGGGCAGTCGGGCCGAGGCTCCCTTACATCAGGTCTAAGGGAGGTGAGATCCTTAGCCTGAAGGTAAAGCCATTAGAGGGCAGAAGGGTGGGTCCCAGGCCCTACGTGAAGCCAACTGAGAGCACTGAATAGGGACTGAGGACCCAGTGATCCCAGGATAGAAAGGACTCCACAGAGCTGTCAGCACTGTGTTCCCCCTGTCGGGGCGGTGAGCTGGGGCACCCCTCACTTCCTCCTCATGGGTCCCCGGGACCACTGAGGGGTCAACTGCAGAGCAACAGAGAGGAGGAAGCCCAGGCCCTGGCTGCCGTCCACCTAAAGATCCTGAAGATGAACTGAGCAGACTCCCCGCCCTAGAACGCGGAAGGTCCCACTGGCAGCCCCTTCTGTCACCCCAGGGACACTCAGGTAGGCTGGCAGCCTGTAGCCCAAGGCTCACTCTACCGTCCTCCACAGGGGTCTCAGGGGACAGGCGGAGCAGGAGAACGGGAGCCCTGTGGGTCCTCGAGCAGTGCCCTCAAGGACCCTGCAGAGGCGGCCTTGGTTAAAGCCAGGGAGGAATCTCCCCGCTGAAGGTGCTCACAGCATCTCCTTGTCCCTCCCCCAGGTGCCCTCATTGCCTGCCTTCCTGCCCACACTCCCGCCTGCTGGCCCTGACCTGTGTCATCGTGCCTCGGGGCCAGAAGAGCAAGCGCCGTGCCCGCGAGAGACGCCACCAGGCCCGGGCGGAGACTCAGAGTCTCAAGGGTGCCCAGGCCACTGAGGCGGCGGCAGCGGCGGCGGCAGCAGAGATAGAAGAGTCGCCCTCCTCCCCCGCTTCTGTTTCTCAGGGTACTCCCCCGAGCTCCCGTGCTGCTGGCGCTCGCCGGGAGCCTCAGGGAGTCCCAGCCACTAGCTGTCGTGATGCAGGGGTTTCATGCCCAGGATCTGAAGAGGGTGCCCAGAGCCAAGATGAGGATAGCGAGTCACAGATGAGCGGGCCTGCCCCATCCTGGACGGTTCGTCTTTCCCTCCCCTACCTGGACACCGGTGGTTGGAGCATGCCCAGAGATCCTCCCTCTCGTGGTCAAGGACCACTGCTAGGTTTCCAGCCATACCAGGACCAAGCAAGACAAAACCGCCAGCACAGGTTGACGCAGGCGCACCAAGACCGAGAAGGTGACTCAAGGTAACCCAGGGTTCGTTATGCCTCATTTGTAATAACTTAGCATTGCGGCTTTTGCTTCCCCGCCCCACCCCATGGGTTCTGCTTGGGTGCTTATGGGTAAGTGCCTGCATACTAGCAGGAAAGTTACATAACCTAAAGCTGTCAATCGATTTGTCAGTCAAATAACACAGGACACAGGGAGGGACCACCACTCTACAAAACACGGCCCTACCCCATTGCGGGGCTGCTTCTGGTTTCCAGACAGCCCGCTCTCCTGCTTTCTCGGGAGTGTACTTTTGCTCTGCTTAACTGAACTCTTGCTACTTAAAACTGCTCTACGCCTCTCGATTGAATTCTTCCTCTTTGGGAGGGCAAGAACCAAGGAAATCGCCATTCTGCTGGTGACAGTATGGATCACACATTCATTACTTTTATCAGGTACAAGTTAAAGTTTTGATATTTTATAAAACAAATTTAGAAACCTTCCATTTTTTTTATGACCTCGAACAAGAAAAGACAGCAATGGAAGAGGGATTTCCATGGAACTGTGAATAGACTCGGCAGTAAAATAATGTGGGTCCAGTAAAAAAGAAAAGAAAAAGAGTAAATGGTGGTACATTTTTGGTTTTTTATTCTTTTAGTGCTTCTTTTTGTAAAATTGAAAGATGTTTTCTTAGATTATTCAAGATTGTGAGAGAAATTAAACAATAATAAAGTAGACATCCTTATCGTTGCCACTCTTATTCCCAACCATTAATTGAGCATCTACTCTTTGGAAGGCTCCATGGCAGAACTGGGGATGGTAAGAAAAAGAAGACTGAGCCACTGTCCATAGAACTTTAGAGCCTAGGAGCTGCCGCCATATCAAGAAGATGGTGAAACACACTCTAAGACCTAAATAAATGACAAGTTAAAACAAGGGGTGAGAAAGACAGGAGGTTCCAGATGAGCGCAGTCAAGTGTAAATGCTCTGAAGCAAGGAAGTTTGGCGCTTTGGGACACTGCAGTTCCCTTAAGGAGGTGATTTTAAGTTAGGCGGGATGGTGGGCTAAATGAGGCTGAGTGAATTGTGGTGAGGGAGGGTGGGACCCTTAGATGGTGGGCCTCAGAGTTGAGAGACTGAAGACTGGAATGGAAGATTACCCTGAATTTTTACTTTGGGATTGTGGGTAAAACAGAGAGAATCTCCACCCGGGGCAGGAATAAAATGGGTTCTGTGTTCCTGTCCCAGTGCAGGTGAACACAGTGCACAAACTAGGTGTTTTAATCCCATCGCCTCCAGGGAGTTTCTGAGAAACAAGGATGATACTTCCTTGAAGTGAGATGTCAAGAAGCCACTGTGATAGCACTCTTTGCACTGGGGTCAAAGGGCCAGAGGCCACTCCATTAAAGGGATGTTCTACCACTTATCTTAAGTGTAATCTGGGGAACTCCAAATGAAGGCTACATTTTTGGTGGTGGTGAAATTATAATGAAAATAGGGGTGGTCTGGATGAAAAGGCACCTGGGAGGGAAGTTGTTGGTCCTTGACGCAAATTCTAGAACCTCTGAGTAGCATCCAGCTGGGAGAGATTCCTCTACACTCAAATGACATATTTACAGATGGGGAAATTTTACATAGTTTTACTGTCTAAGCAGTTTTGTTCCTTCCAAAGGTGCTGCGTATTTTCTGACATCTCATGAGATTAAAGAAAAAAATCCCAAAGAGTTGGTATTATGGTCTGGGGTCATAGCTATCGTAGTAATAAATGCCATTCTTGAAAGACCATTGTTGCAAGTGCTTTACAAACATCACGTATATTACAATAGCTCTACAAGATAGGGCTTATCAAACTCACTTCGCAGATGATGAACTTGCAATTTTCTCAAGTTCACAAGACTCGTGACAGAGCTGGGAATAGACCCTTGGTCTGAATTCGTCTAGAGGCCACACTGTTCCACTCTTCCCAGCCTGAGGCAGACCTAGTATCCTTTAATTCACTTGTCTCCTCACTACTTCAAACTGTATTTCAGGCAATTTAAAAAAAAAAAGCAAGCAAGCAAACAAAAAACCCTGTAGCCAAAGTACTATAAACAGTCCTGATGAAGGAAGGTTAATATAAGAATAAACCATAATTTGGGGATTGTCTGTGGGCTTCATTTATCTAGAGTCCTCCTGCCCCTCGCTCCAGGGTTCCTTGAAAGCTGCCTGCCCTGGTCCCAGCACGTGTGTTCAGCTCCAGCACTTTCCCACGTTAGAGCTCCTTTCTCCTGAGACTTCCCCAGTGCGCCCTCAAGTCCAACTCTGGAATCTGTTAATGGTGTGTTGAGACTGGCCTCTGAATAAATACGCCAATGAGTGAGCTTACCTAGGAGGTCAATATCCAAAGCCTCCCTCAGAAGTTGGAGATGAGGACCTGAATAGACATTTCTACAAAGAGGATATACCAGTGGCCAAACAGTACATGAAAAGATGCTCAATATCATTAGTCATTAGGGAAATGTATACAAAAAAAAAAACACAGTGGGATACCATTTCACTAGGTTGGTTATAAAAATGGAAAATAACAAGTGTTTGCGAGGATATGAAGAAATTGGATCCCTCATACATTGCTGGTAAGAATGTAAAATGGTTCAGCCTCTTTGGAAAACAGTTTGGTAGCTCCTCAAATTTAAACAAAGTATTACCGTATGACCCAGCAATTCCATTCCTAGGTATATAACCAAAATAACTTAAAAATTGTATTCAAACAAATCTTTGTACCCAAATATTCAAAGAAGCATTATTCATAAAAGCCCAAAAATGCAAACAACCCAAAATTTCCATCACTGAATGAACAGACAAACAAAATGTGATATATATTCTTACAATGGAATATTATTCAGTCATAAAAAGGAATGAAGTATGGATAACTGAGAGACCACGGATGAACCTTGGAGACATTATGATAAATGATAAATGAAAGGAGCCAGAAACAAAAGGTCACATGTTATATGACACCATTTACATGAATTATCCAGGATAAGCAAATTCATAGAGACAGAAAGCAGATTGATGGTTGCCTGGGGCTAGGGAGAGGTATGAATGAGAAGTAACTTTTTGAAGGGTAAGAGGTTATGTAAGCAGATAGGGTAGGCGGTCCCTGGAGAAAGAGAACCAGGCATGGCTTTCTTGACATAAGAGAAGCCATTTTTGGCCTAAGCCATTTTGTGATCTAAGCCTGGAGACAATGTTTGCCCTTGAACAGACCTCTGTAATAATGATCTTAAGGGAATAAAAGAATGCAGCAACAAAAGACTGTTATCAGGCAGGAGCAGTAACAGTAGCAAAGGTAATAAATCAGTTGTTAAGACTCCCAGTCTTTTCAAGGGTAAAGATTAGCCTGAAGCACATTCTTCAGCTATTCTGCAGAATTCAAACCCCCCTCGAAGGATCAACCACCACCAGATCCACTGGAACCTAAGGAATGGTGACGGTAATCTTTTCTGACCCTTGTGACTTCAAACCCCTATAAAGCTTGGACTCTGTTGACCTTTGCCCCAACTCTATGCTGAATTCTCCTCTGCTCAAGCCCCTTCATGAATATGCATGTACCCTTAGCTTAAAACTTCCCCAGTTCTGCTGTCCAGGGAAACACTGCTTTGGGAAAGATCCCCAGGGTTCTCCTTCCCTGCTGCAAGTAATAAATCCTTCCTTCTCCTGCTCTTCGACTTGGCTGTGTATTTGGCTCGACACCCACCAAGAGGCAAACCCAGTTTTCGGGGAGTAGTTACCTTTTGGAATGAGGAATATGTTTGGAACAAGATAGAGGCGGTGATTGTACAACATTGTGAATGCAGTAATGCCACTGCATTATTCACTTTAAAATGTTATGTGGATATATATAAAAATGAGTTATCTTTTTTAATATTATATAGAATACAATCAGTTGATTGATCCCACTATACATATAAAAATATAATATATAGGTATATGTATGTATATAAAATCAATGGAATGATAGAATCAGATAGAATGAGAGAATTACCATTCTACAGCCCCTAATGGATTAATGGATAAGGGTGAAGATCCTCACCAACTGTCAATACCACCAGGAAGCAGAAAACAGACACTATGTATCTCCTAATGGAAGCACACAGTTTTGTCTCAGGAGTGAACTTGCCAATAAACAAACTGGTAAATCAATAAGCCTTAATCTGAACAAGCTGTTTCCTACAACTATTGAGGATTCTTGATGCTGAGTTCCAGGTATATTGGGTTCATTATTTTATTCTCTGTAATGTTGTATATGACTGTTTTTATTATAAATATCATGCATTTAAATTTGAAAACCCAAGTAAAATGGAAAATTTTTAGCAAACTATAAATCACTACACTGAAAATGTAGTCCAAACCCAGAGCACCATCCAAATGTTCCAGGACAATCCAGGTTTGGAGCCCCCTCACACCAAATGATCAGGGAAAAACTAATCACCATCTTATTTGAATTCTTCCAAAGCATACAGAAAGATAGAAAATGGATCAACCATTTTAATAGGGTAGCCCTCCTTGATACAAAGTCCAGATAAGAATGCCCCAATAAAAGGATACTCACACATAACCATGTGATTAAATGAAGAAATGGGCTATGACTGAGGAACACAAAGATATCATATTAGAAAATACTGACAGTTGGAAATCACTGCATTAACAGAGAAAGGAGAAAATGCATTTCTAAAGGGAAAGAATATTTGTCTCTAGACTTCTATTCTCAAGCCTGTTGACACCAAATGTATGGGTTTTTTGTTTTGTTTTGTTTTGCTCGCACAAACAAACTCTCTACCACCAGCTGAGTATCCTACAATTCAATTCAATTCTGACAGTATCTACCTGCAGTTAGCATCAGATCCCACAAGGTAAGGGCTCATTCCCACAAGATTGCCCTACACTTAATCCAAACCCAGGTCTCCCATAATTCTGACTGACTGGCTATAAATTGGGGGCTCCCACAACCCCCTCCCTGGGTTTGGTAATTTTCTAAAATGGCTCAAAGAACTCAAGGAAACAGTGTACTTACTAGATTACTGGATGATTATAAAAGGATGTGACTCCCTAACAGCCAAATGGAAGAGATGCTTAGAGTGAGGTGTGGGGAAGGGGTGTGGAGCTCTCATGCCCTCTCCAGCTGCATCACCCTCATAGCACCTACATGCGTTCAGCAAACTGGAAGCTCTCCAGACCATTTTGGTTAGGATTCTTATGGAGGCTTCATTACACAGGCATGATTAATTAAATCATTGGCCACTGGTAATTAAGTCAATCTCCAGCCCTTCTTCCCTCAGCGGTCAGAGGGTAGGACTGAAAGTTCCTAGCCCCTGATCACATGGTGGGTCCCCCAGGCAGCCCCCCACCCTTAGGGGCTTTCCAAAAGTCACCTCGTTAACATAAACTCAGGTGTGGTTGAAAGGGGCTTGTTACCAGTAACATGAAACACTCCTTTCACCTTTCTTGCTCTTTTCACTTAGGAAACCCCAACAGTTTTAGTAGCTCTGGGGATGAAGACCAAATATATATTTCTTAGTATAAATCACAATATCACAATTTAATTATATGCAGGGGTAAAGAAAGGGCCTTTGATAAAAATTTTACACCAGTCCATGGTAATAACTTTTCCCAAACTTACATTAGTAGGGAATTTCTCTTCTGTAAAATCTATACATATTAAGCATACTTAAATGTGGAATGTTATCAGAATTCCCAATAAAATAAGAAACAAGACACGGATATATGGTACCATCTCTACTATTTGACAAAAATTTTCCTACTCTGCCACGTGAACATCTTGGAAGTCATCACTCCCATCCTCACAATGACAAAAAGCTGAACAAACTGAAAATCAACAACTCTTCTTAGATCCATCAGAGAACTGAAGTTATAGGGAAAACCAATGCTTCAAAACTGAAGATGCAGGCAAATACAGGGAATCACAGCTCACGGGGAGCGGAAAGTCCTGGATCCAGGAAGGAGTAGAAAAATTTACATTGTACTTGATGCAACACTGGAAGCTATGTCTGACAAGCTTCAGAGCCCAAAACTCCTAGGAGCCTAGTCTTAGGGGAGCCTGCACACTTCTGTGAGTTTTACCTTCTGGGGTCCTAACAGGTTCTCATGGTAAAGACCCAAGAAAAATTTCCTCATGCTTCTGGCATGAGGGGGACATAAACCCTTTTGAAATACACCTAGGAAAAAGTAACCATTTTGAAACACAGGCCCAGATGTTTCTGTTCTGTGTACTTTCCTAAACCAACTACCTTGGATGAAGGGAAAATCCTAACTCCAGCCCCCTCCAGACTTCCTATGTCACATAACAGGGGGGATAAAAGCTGAGAAGCATTTGTGAAGGCAATAGCCCAGGGGCACAGAGCCACTAAAACATGGAGAGCTAATCACAGGATTATAGAACACTTCCCGTACACCTTACCACTGCATTAACAAGGTTCCAAAATAATACCAGAGGATTACTGCTGAAAGAACTGCAAGGCTTAGACTACTTATGAAGGTGTTCCTAGGGAAAACCAAAGACAACAAGAACACTCAAGGAAACTGAAATCTCAGGCGCCTACAGTAAGAGCAAACAGTAAACACGACATAACTCTTATGCAGATAAACACAAACTGTCAGGCTAAAGGCCCTTTAAATCGGTTCCTATTATCCAATACATTAAGTCCAGCCTTCAACGAAAAATTATAAGATATGCTAAAAGGCAGAAAAGCACAGTCTGATTAAACAAAGCAAATAAATTAACCACACTCAGATATAGGAGATAATTTGGAATATCAGACTAGGATTTTAGAATACTTATGATTCATACGCTAGGCCTCTAATGGAAAAAGTGAACAACATGCAAGAATAGTAGGTAATGTACGTAGAGAGACGGAAACTGTAGGAAAGCATCAAAAGGAAATGTGAGAAATCAAAAACATTGTAACTGAAATGAAGAATATCACTGATAGGCTCACCAGTAGACTACACATGGCCAAGGAAAGACTCAATGAAATTAAAGATATACGTTGATAGAAACCCCTCAAACTAAAAAGCAAAGAGAAAACAAAATAACTTTTAAAAAAGAAAAGAGTAACCAAGGATTGTGGAACAATTACAAGAGATGTAACATATGCATAGTGGGAATAATCTGAGAAGAAACAGAGAAAGAAGCAGAATTTTCAAAGTAATAATGACTGAGAATTTCCCCAAATTAATGACAGACACTAAACCACAGATCTAGGAAGTTCAGAGAACACTAAGCAGGATAAATAGAAAAAAAAATCTACACCTAGGTATATCATACTCAAACTGCAGAAAACCAAACAAAAAGAGAATTCTTGAGACGAGCTAGAGAAAAAAAGAACTTACTATAGAGGAACAAGGGTAACAATTACCAAGATTTCTCTTCACAAACGATGCTATCAAGAAAAGACTACAGTTAAATTTTTAAAGCATTGAAATGAAAAAACCCAACAACAACAAAAACACTACCACCAACCTAGAATTCTGTAGCCAGGGGGAGAAAATCCTTCAACGGTAATGAGAAATAAAGACTTTCTCTGACAGACAAAAACTGATGGAAATTTGTCACACAGATCTACTTTGCAAGAAATGTTAAAAGAAGTTCTTCTGGGAAAAGGAAAATGATATAGGTCAGAAGCTTTGGCCGACGTAAAGAAAGGAAGAGAGTAATACAAGGAATAAATGAAGATAAAATAAAGACTTTTATTTTTATTACTTTCAACTGGTCAAAAAAGATAACTATTTCTTCAAAATAATAATATAACAGCAATGCATCCAGTGATGATACATTATGGATAAGAAAAATAAATGGCAGAAATGGTATACTTGCACTGTTGTAAGATACTTGTACTAACCGTGAAGCAGGATTGTGTTATTTGAAAGAGGACTTGAATAAGTTGGAAATGTATAACACAAATGCTACAGAAACTACTAGAAATTTTTTAAAAGTATAACTGATATGCTAAAGAGGAGAGAAAATGGAATAACATTAAATCTTGAATTAAAACTAGAGAAGGCAGAAAAAGAGCAGGAGATTAAAAAAGAAACAAAGAGTAAGCTCAATGAGTAGAAAACAGTTACAAATATGCTCAATGTTAATCCAACTATATCAATAATCACTTTTAATGTGAATGGTCTAAATATACCAATTAAAAGGTAGAGATTGATAAAAAGAATGAAAACAAAGGAGACCTAACCCTATGCTATTTATAAGAAACCCACTTTAAATATAAAGACATGAAATGATTAAAAGTAAAGGGATGGATACAATAGCCAGGTCATGGAAGCAACCTAAATGCCCATCAACAGATGAATGGATAAAGCAGATGTGGTACATATATACAATGGAGTATTACTCGGCCATAAAAAGAAACGAAATTGCGTCATTTGTAGAGATGTGGATGGACCTAGAGGCTATCATGCAGAGTGAAGTAAGTCAGAAAGAGAAAAACAAATATCGTATATTAATGCATACATGTGGAATCTAGAAAAATGGTACAGATGAACCGGTCTGCAAGGCAGAAATAGAGACACAGATGTAAAGAACAAACCTATGGATACCAAGGGGGGCAAAGCGGGGGTGGGATGAATGGGGAGATTGGGATAGACATATATACACCAATATGTACAAAACAGATACCTAATAAGAACCTGCTGTATAAAAAAATAAAATAAAATAAAATTCAAAAAAAAAAGTAAAGGGATGGAGAAAACTCTACCATGCTAATATGAGTGAAAAAAACCCCACATCTGCTCTAGCTATATTTATTTCAGACAAAGCAGTATTAAGAACAAGAAAGTCAGGAATAAAGATGGGCATTACTTAATGATTAAGTGGCCAATTCTCAAAGAAATCATGGCAACCCTTAACGTGTATGCACCAAAAAATTCTGTTAAGATACACGAGGCAAACACTGATGAAACAAATCTACTCTTACAGAAGGAGATGTCAACACATCTCTTTTCATAATTGACAAATCCACTAGGCAGAAAATCAGTAAGGTGCAGTTGAACTGAAAAGCAACATCAATTAACTAGATCTAAAATGACATGCATAGAATACTTAACAACAGCAGAAAACACATTATTTTCAAGTCCACATGGAACATACACCAAGGCAGATCACATTCTATGCCATAAAACACACATCATCAAACTTAAAAGAATATAAATGATACAAAGAATGATCTCATTCTGTGATGGAAATAAACTAGAAATTGATAACAAAAAATAGCAAGAAAATCAAGGGTATTTGGAGATTAAACAATATACTTCTAAATAACACATGGGCCAAAGAGAGAATCTAATGAGAAATTTTAAAATATGTTTAACTAAATGAAAACAAAATTACAACTTATCAAAAGTTGTGCAATATAGCAAAACCAGTACTTAAAGGGACATGTATAGCATTGAATGTCTATACTAGAAAAATCTAAAATCAATAATTTAAACTTCTACCTTAGTAAACTGCTGAAAGAAGAGGAAAAAAGCAGAGGAAAAAGAAATCATAAATCAAAGCAGAAATCAATGACACTGAAGAAAGGGGAAAAAAATAGAGAAAAACAACAAAACCAGAAGCTGTTTCTTTGAACATATCCAAAAGAAAAAAAAGAAAAAACAAGAGAACATTCTAACCAGGCTACTCAAGGAAAATAAAAAGAGAGAAAACACCAGTTAAATCGCTAATAGCAGAAATGAAAGAAGGGCCATCACTACTGATTCCACAGACATTAAAAGGATAATAAATGAATATTATAAACAACTCTATGCCTACAAATTTGAAAAGTTAAATCGACAAATTGCTTGAAGATACAATTTCCCAAAACTATACAAGGATAAATAGATAATCAGAATAGGCCTGTATCTATTAAAGAAATTTAATCTATAATTAATAAGCTTCCAATAAAGACAGCACCAGGCCCAGATGATTCCACTGATGAATTCTAACAAAAATTTAAGGAAGAAATGAAAACAATTCTCTACAATCTCTTCCAGAAAACAGAAGCAGAGGGGACACTTCCTAATTCATTCTATGAGGCCAGCATCACTCTAATGTCAAAACCGGAAAAAGAAATTAAAAGAAAGGAGAATTGACCACCAATATCTCTCATGAACATAGATGCAAATTCCCCAACAAAATATAAGCAAAACAAATCTAACAATGTATAAAAGGAATTATATACCACAACTAAGTGGAATTTATTTCAGGTGTGCAATATTTGAAAATCAGTAATGATAACTCATCATATCACTAAGCTAAAGAAAATAATCACATGATCATATCAATACATGAAGAAAAAAAATTTGATAAAATCCAATACCCATTCATCATAAAATTTCCCAGCAAAGTAGAAGTAGAGAGGCATTGGCTCAGCTTCATATACTGAATAGAACATCTAAAAAAAAAAAAAACAGGCAAAACATCCTACTTCATACTGAGAAGACAGATGCTCTCACACTAAGATCAGGAACAAGGCTAAGATATCCCTTCTCACCATGCCTATTCAACACTGTACTGGAAGTCCTAGCCAATGCAATAAGATAAGAGAAGGAAGCAAAAGATATGCAGATTTGAAAGGAAAAAATAAAACTGTTTTTGCTCACAGATGACCTAATTGTCTATGTAGGAAATCTCAAATAATCAACAACAAGAAAACTCCTGGTATTAATAAGCCAAGGTTAATACTCAACAGTCAATTGTTTTCCAATAAACAAATGGAATTTGCAATTGAAAAACCTAATGCCATTTCCATTAGCACCAAAAAAAGATTGATTATAAATAATTCTTAAAAATATATGTATGGGCTTCCCTGGGGGCGCAGTGGTTGAGAATCTGCCTGCTAATGCAGGGGACACGGGTTCAAGCCCTGGTCTGGGAAGATCCCACATGTCGTGGAGCAACTAGGCCCATGAGCCACAACTACTAAGCCTGCACGTCTGGAGCCTGTGCTCCACAACAAGAGAGGCCACAATAGTGAGAGGCCCGCACACCACGATGAAGAGTGGCCCCCACTTGCCGCAACTAGGGAAAGCCCTCGCACAGAAACGAAGACCCAACACAGCCAAAAAAATAAAAATTAATTAATTAATTTTAAAAAATATATATATATAAGATTTATATGAGAAATACAAATGTCACTGAAAAAAAATTAAAGAAGATCTAAATAAATAGAGAAACACTCCATGTTCATGGATAGGAGGATGCAAGATTGTTGAGATGTTAGTTACTCCCAACTTGATCTATACACTCAATACAATTCTGCTCAAAACTCCAGCAAGTTATTTTGTAGATAGCAACAAACAATCTAAAGTTTATATAAAAAATGAAAAGATCCATAATAACCAACTCAAATCAATACCGAAGAAGATCAAAGTCAGAGAACTGATATTACTGGATTTCAAAATGGACTTTAAAGCTACAATAATCAAGACCACATACTATTAGCAAAAGAAGAGACAAATAGACCAAGGCACAGAATAGAAAACCTAGAAATAGACCCCTCATACAGTCAACTGATCTTTAACAAAGGAGCAAAGGCAATTCAATAGAGAAAGGAGTCTTTTAACTCACAGTGCTGGGACAACTAGACATCCACATACAACAAAAAAGAATGTTGATACAGACTTTACATGTTTCAAAATAATTAACTCAAAATGGATCACAGACCTAAATGGAAAACTCAAAATTTAAAAAATCCTGGGACCTCCCTCGTGGTCCAGTGGTTAAGACTGCACTTCCACTGCAGGGGGCATGGGTATGATCCTTGGTCAGGGAACTAAGATCCTGCCTGCCATGCGGAGTGGAAAACAAACAAACAAAAAAAAAAAATCCAGAAGGTAATATAGGAGAAAATCTTGGGTTTGGCAACGAGATTTTAGACACAACACCTAAAGCACAATCCATGAAAGAGAAAAATGATAAGCTGAACTTCATTAAAATTAAAAACTTCTACTCTGTAAAAGGTACTATTAAGAGAATGAAAAGACAAGCTGCAGACTGGGAAAAAATAATCGTAAGACACATCTGATAATAAACATGAATCAAAAATATACAATGAACTCTTAAAAAACTCAACAATAAGAAAACAAAAAAGTCAATTTAACAGTGGTTAAAAGAGCTGAACAGACGCCTCACCAAAAATATACACAGATGGCAAGTAGCATACGAAAAGATGATCAACATCACATGTCTTCAGGGAGTTTGGGATTAAAACAACAATGAGATACCTATTAATATGGCTAAAACAAAAACAAACACCTGACAATACCAAATGCTGGCAAGGATGTGGACCAATAGGAACTCTCATTCAGTGCTAAAGGGAATGCAAAGTGATATAGACACACTGGAAACTGTCTGGAAGTTTCTTTTAAGCTAAACATAATCTTATCATATGATCTAGCAATTAAACGCCTAGGTATTTACTCAAAAGAGTTGAAAACTTATGTCCATCCGAAAGCCTTCAAACCAATGTTAAGAGTACACTAATTCATAGTTGCCAAAAACTGAAATCAACCAAGATGACCTTCAGCAGATGAATGGGTAAACAAACTGTGGTAGTCCACATGATGGAATGCTATTCAGCCATGAAAAGAAATGACATTTCAAACCACAAACAGATATAGAGAAACTTAAATGTATATTGATTAGCAAAAGGAGCTAGTTTAAAAAGCCTACATATTGAGTTATTTGTAGTGAGGTGGATGGACCTAGAGTCTGTCATACAGAGTGAAGTAAGTCAGAAAGAGAAAAACAAATACCGTATGCTAACACATACATATGGAATCTAAGGAAAAAAATGGTCATGAAGAACCTAGGGGCAAGATGGGAATAAAGATGCAGACCTACTAGAGAATGGACCTGAGGATATGGGGAGGGGGAAGGTAAGCTGGGACAAAGTGAGAGAGTGGCATGGACATATATATACTACCAAATGTAAAACAGAGAGCTAGTGGGAAGCAGTCGCATAGCACAAGGAGATCAGCTCGGTGCTTTGTGACCACCTAGAGGGGTGGGACAGGGAGGGTGGGAGGGAGGGAGATGCAAGAGGGAAGAGATATGGGGACATATGTATATGTATAACTGATTCACTTCACTATAAAGCAGAAACTAACACACCATTGTAAAGCAATTATACTCCAATAAAGATGTTAAAAAAATAAATTAAAAAAAAAGCCTACATACTGTAGGATTCCATCAATATTATATTCTGGAAAAGGCAAAACTTTAGAGAGAGTAAAAAGTTCAGAGTTGTCAGGGGCTCAAAGTGAGGTTTTGAGGGATGGACAGGTGGAGCACGGGAGATTTTTAGGGCAGTGAAACTCTTCTGCATGATGCTCTGTTGGTGAGTAGATGACTTCATGCCTTTGTCAACCACTACAGAACTGTAAAGCACAAAAAGTGAAATGTGCTATATACAGTGCACAATAGTCAATAATAATGTACCACTTTTAGTTGATCAATTATAACAAATGAACTTGTATCCATTGAACAAATACAAGATGTTAATAATAGGAGAAATTAACTGGAGGAAGAGAGTGAGTGGCTGTACGGGAACTCTTTGTACTATCTGCTTAATTTTCTGTAGTCCTAAATCTGTTCTTTTAAAAAGTCTATTAATTTAAAAACTAGAAAAAAATCTGGAAAAGAACACACAGCCAGTACAGAGCTATATACAACAATACCAAATAAATAAGAGTCATGAGTAACGAAAAGCAAAAGATAACAATGGTAATAACTTGACCCTCTAATTAAAACTCTAAGGGAATAGGCACAGAAAATAGTCAAACATTTAAGGAACTTCAGAAACCTGGTGGAAAAAAAGATCACCACACTGAAATGAAGAGACTGGCTGGAAACAAAATCACCAGTTCCTTAGATTACGTTAATAGAAAATACAGCAGGAGCTTCAAGATGGCAGAAGAGTAAGACGCGGAGATCACCTTCCTCCCTGCAAATACATCAGAAATACATCTACATGTGGAACAACTCCTACAGAACATCTACTGAACGCTGGCAGAAGACCTCAGACCTCCCAAAAGGCAAGAAACTCCCCAGGTACTTGGGTAGGGCAAAAGAAGAAAGAAAACACAGAGACAAAAGAAGAGGATGGGACCTGCACCAGTGGAAGGGAGCCGTCAAGGAGGAAAGCTTTCCACACACTAGGAAGCCCCTTCGCGGGCGGAGACTGCGGGTGGCGGAGTGGGGAAGCTTCGGAGCCACGGAGGAGAGCGCGGCAATAGGGGTGCGGAGGGCAAAGCGGAGAGATTCCCGCACAGAGGATCCATGCCGAGCAACACTCACCAGCCCGAGAGGCTTGTCTGCTCCCCCGCCGGGGTGGGCGGGGGCTGGGAGCTGAGGCTCGGGCTTCGGTCGGATTGCAGGGAGAGGACTGGGGTTGGCGGCGTGAACACAGCCTGAAGGGGGCTAGTGCACCACAGCTGGCCGGGAGGGAGTCCGGGAAACAGTCTGGAGCTGCCGAAGAGACAAGAGACTTTTTCTTGCCTCTTTGTTTCCTGGTGCGCGAGAAGAGGGGATTCAGAGTGCCGCCTAAAGGAGCTCCAGAGACGGGCGCGAGCCGCGGCTATCAGCGCGGACCCCAGAGATGGGCATGAGACGCTAAGGCCGCTGCTGCCGCCACCAAGAAGCCTGTGTGCAAGCACAGCTCACTCTCCACACCTCCTCTCCCGGGAGCCTGTGCAGCCCGCCACTGCCAGGGTCCCGTGATCCAGGGACAACTTCCCCGGGAGAACACACGGCGCCCCTCAGGCAGGTGCAACGTCACGCCGGCCTCTGCCGCCGGAGGCTCGCCCAGCATCCGTACCCCTTCCTCCCCCCAGCCTGAGTGAGCCAGAGCCCCCGAGTCAGCTGCTCCTTTAACCCCGCCCCGTCTGAGTGAAGAACAGACGGCCTCAGGCGACCTACACGCAGAGGCGGGTCCAAATCCAAAGCTGAACCCCGGGAGCTGTGCGAACAAAGAAGAGAAAGGGAAATCTCTCCCAGCAGCCTCAGGAGCAGCGGATTAAATCTCCACAATCAACTTGATGTACCCTGCATCTGTGGAATACCTGAATAGACAAAGAATCATCCCAAATTGAGGAGGTGGACTTTGGGAGCAACGATATATATATATCTTTTTCCCTTTTTCTCTTTTTTGTGAGTGTGTATGCGTATGCTTCTGTGTGTGATTTTGTCTGTATAGCTTTGCTTTTACCATTTGCCCTAGGGTTCTGTCTGTCCGTTTTTTTCTCTTTTTATTACTTAAAAAAATTTTTTTCTTAATAATTACTTTGTATTTTAATAACTGTATTTTATTTTAATTTACTTTATTTTATTTTACTTTATCTTCTTCTTTCTTTCCTCCCTTTTATTCTGAGCCATGTGGAGGACAGGCTCTTGGTGCTCCAGCCAGGTGTCAGGGCTGTGCCACTGAGGTGGGAGAGCCAAGTTCAGGACACTGGTCCACAAGAGACCTCCCAGCTCCACGCTATATCAAACGGCGAAAATCTCCCAGAGATATCCATCTCAATGTCAATATTCAGCTCCACTCAACGACCAGCAAGCTACAGTGCTGGACACCCGATGCCAAGACAGGAACACAACCCCATCCATTAGCACAGAGGCTGCCAAAAATCATAATACGGCCACAGACACCCCAAAACACACCACCAGATGTGGACCTGCCCAGCAGAAAGACAAGATCCAGCCTCATCCACCAGAACACAGGCACTAGTCCTCTCCACCAGGAAGCCTACACAACCCACTGAACCAACCTTAGCCACTGGGGACAGACACCAAAAACAACGGGAACTACGAACCTGCAGCCTGCGAAAAGGAGACCCCAAACACAGTAAGTTAAGCAAAATGAGAAGACAGAGAAACACACAGCAGATGAAGGAGCAAGGTAAAAACCCACCATATCTAACAAATGAAGAGGAAATAGGCAGTCTACCTGAAAAAAAATTCAGAATAATGATAGTAAAGATGATCCAAAATCTTGGAAACAGAATGGAGAAAATACAAGAAACGTTTAACAAGGACCTAGAAGAACTAAAGAGCAAACAAACAGTGATGAACAACACAATAAATGAAATTAAAAATTCTCTAGAAGGGATCAATAGCAGAATAACTGAGGCAGAAGAACGGATAAGTGACCTGGAAGATAAAATAGTGGAAATAACTACCACAGAGCAGAATAAAGACAAAGGAATGAAAAGAACTGAGGACAGTCTCAGAGACCTCTGGGACAACATTAAACTCACCAACATTCGAATTATAGGGGTCCCAGAAGAAGAAGAGGAAAAGAAAGGGACTGAGAAAATATTTGAAGAGATTATAGTTGGAAACTTCCTTAATATGGGAAAGGAAATAGTTAATCAAGTCCAGGAAGCACAGAGAGTCCCATACAGGATAAATCCAAGGAGAAACACGCCAAGACACATATTAATCAAACTATCAAAAAATAAATACAAAGAACAAATATTAAAAGCAGCAACGGAAAAACAACAAATAACACACAAGGGAATCCTCATAACGTTAACAGCTGATCTTTCAGCAGAAACTTTCCAAGCCAGAAGGGAGTGGCAAGACATATTTAAAGTGATGAAGGAGAAAAACCTACAACCAAGATTACCCAGCAAGGATCTCATTCAGATTTGACAAAGAAATTAAAACCTTTACAGACATGCAAAAGCTAAGAAAATACAGCACCACCAAACCAGCTTTAGAACAAATGCTACAGGAACTTCTCTAGGCAGGAAACACAAGAGAAGGAAAAGACCTACAATAACAAACCCAAAACAATTAAGAAAATGGTAATAGGAACATACATATTGATAACCACCTTAAATGTAAATGGATTAAATGCTCCAACAAAAAGATATAGACTGGCTGAGTGGATACAAAAACAAAACCCATATATATGCTGTCTACAAGAGACCCACTTCAGACCTAGGGACACATAGAGCCTGAAAGTGAAGGTATGGAAAAAGATATTCCATGCAAATGCAAATCAAAAGAAAGCTGGAGTAGCAATTCTCATATCAGACAAAATAGACTTTAAAACAAAGACTATTACAAGAGACAAAGAAGGACACTACATAATGATCAAGGGATCAATCCAAAGAGAAGATTTAACACTTGTAATTATTTATGCACCCAACATAGGAGCACCTCAATACATAAGGCAAATACTAATAGCCATAAAAGGGGAAATCGACAGTAACACAATCATAGTAGGGGACTTTCACACCCCACTTTCACCAATGGACAGATCATCCAAAATGAAAATAAATAAGGAAACACAAGCTTTAAATGATACATTAAACAAGATGGACTTAATTGATATTTATAGGACATTCCACCCAAAAACAACAGAATACACATTTTTCTCAAGTGTCCATGGAACATTCTCCAGTATAGATCATATCTTGGGTCACAAATCAAGCCTTGGTAAGTTTAAGAAAATTCAAATTGTATCAAGTATCTCTTCCGACCACAATGCTATGAGACTAGATATCAATTACAGGAAAAAATCTGTAAAAAATACAAACACATGGAGGCTAAACAATACACTACTTAATAACCAAGAGATCACTGAAGAAATCAAAGAGGAAATCAAAAAATACCTAGAAACAAATGACAATGAAAACACGATGACCCAAAACCTATGGGATGCAGCAAAAGCAGTTCTAAGAGGGAAGTTTATACCAATACAATCCTACCTCAAGAAACAAGAAATATCTCAAATAAACCACCTAACCTTACACCTAAACCAATTAGAGAAAGAAGAACAAAAAAACCCCAAAGTTAGCAGAAGGAAAGAAATCATAAAGATCAGATCAGAAATAAATGAAAAAGAAATGAAGGAAACTATAGCAAAGATCAATAAAACTAAAAGCTAGTTATTTGATAAGATAAACAAAATTGATAAACCATTAGCCAGACTCATCAAGAAAAAAAGGGAGAAGACTCACATCAATAGAGTTAGAAATGAAAAAGGAGAAATAACAACTGACACTGCAGAAATACAAAGGATCATGAGAGATTACCACAAGCAACTATATACCAAAAAAATGGACAACCTGGAAGAAATGGACAAATTCTTAGAAATGCACAACCTTCTGAGACTGAACCAGGAAGAAATAGAAAATATGAACAGACCAATCACAAGCACTGAAATTGAAAATGTGATTAAAAATCCTCCAACAAACAAAAGCCCAGGACCAGATGGCTTCACAGGCGAATTCTTTCAAACATTTAGAGAAGAGCTAACACCTATCCTTCTCAAACTCTTCCAAAATATAGCAGAGGGAGGATCACTCCCAAACTCATTCTATGAGGCCACCATCACCCTGATACCAAAACCAGACAAAGATATCACAAAGAAAGAAAACTACAGGCCAATATCACTCATGAGCATGGATGCAAAAATGCTCAACAAAATACGAGCAAACAGAATCCAACAGCACATTACAAGGATCATACACCATGATCAAGTGGGGTTTCTCCCATGAATGCAAGGATTCTTCAATATATGCAAATCAGTCAATGTGATACACCATATTAACAAACTGAACAATAAAAACCGTATGATCATCTCAATAGATGAAGAAAAAGCTTTTGACAAAATTCAACACCCATTTATGAAAAAAACCCTCCAGAAAGTAGGCAAAGAGGGAACCTACCTCAACATAATAAAGGTCATATATGACAAACCCACGGCCAACATTGTCCTCAATGGTGAAAAACTGAAACCACTTCCACTAAGATCAGGAACAAGACAAGGTTGCCCACTCTCACCACTAGTATTCTACATTGTTTTGGAAGTTTTAGCCCCAGCAATCAGAGAAGAAAAAGAAATAAAAGGAATCCAAATCGGAAAAGAAGAAGTAAAGCTGTCACTGTTTGTGGATGACATGATACTATACATAGAGATTCCTAAAGATGTTACCAGAAAACAACTAGAACTATCAATGAATTTGGTAAAGTAGCAGGATACGAAGTTCATGCACAGAAATCTCTTGCATTCCTATACACTAATGATGAAAAATCTGAAATTGAAATTAAGGAAGCACTCCCATTTAGCATCGCAACAAAAAGAATAAAATACCTACGAATAAACCTACCTAAGGAGACAAAAAACCTGTACGCACAAAACTATAAGACAATGATGAACGAAATTAAAGATGTTACAAACAGATGGAGAGATAAACCATGTTCTT
This sequence comes from Balaenoptera musculus, assembly GCF_009873245.2. Classification (NCBI taxonomy): domain Eukaryota; kingdom Metazoa; phylum Chordata; class Mammalia; order Artiodactyla; family Balaenopteridae; genus Balaenoptera; species Balaenoptera musculus. The sequence goes on from NC_045806.1 coordinate 29,623,473, forward strand.
GGATTGGAAGAATCAACATTGTGAAAAATGACTCTACTACCAAAAGCAATCTACAGATTCAATGCAATTCTTATCAAACTACCACTGGCATTTTTCACAGAAGTAGAACAAAACATTTCACAATTTGTATGGAAACACAAAAGACCCTGAATAGCCAAAGCAATCTTGAGAAAGAAAAACGGAGCTGGAGGAATCAGGCTCCCTGACTTCAGACTATACTACACAGCTACAGTAATCAAGACAGTCTGGTCCTGACACAAAAACAGAAATATAGATCAATGGAACAGGATAGAAAGTCCAGAGATAAACCCACGCACCTATGGTCACCTTATCTTTGATAAAGGAGGCAAGAATATACAACGGAGAAAAGACAGCCTCTTCAATAAGTGGTGCTGGGAAAACTGGACAGGTACATGTAAAAGAATGAAATTAGAACACTCCCTGACACCATGCACAAAAATAAACTCAAGATGGATTAAAGTCCTAAATGTAAGGTCAGACACTATCAAACTCTTAGAGGAAAACATAGGCAGAACACTCTATGACATAAATCACAGCAAGATCCTTTTTGACCCACCTCTTAGAGAAATGGAAATAAAAACACAAATAAACAAATGGGACCTAATGAAACTTAAAATCTTTTGCACAGCAAAGGAAACCATAAACAAGTCAAAAAGACATCCATCAGAGTGGGAGAATATATTTGCAAATGAAGCAACTGTCAAAGGATTAATCTCCAAAATCTACAAGCAGCTCATGCAGCTCAGTATCAAAAAAACAAACAACCCAATCCAAAATGGGCAGAAGACCTAAATAGACATTTCTCCAAAGAAGATGTACAGATTGCCAACAAACACATGAAAGAATGCACAACATCATTAATCATTAGAGAAATGCAAATCAAAACTACAATGAGATATCATCTCACACCGGTCAGAATGGCCATCATCAAAAAATCTAGAAACAATAAATGCTGGAGAAGGTGTGGAGAAAAGGGAACCCTCTTGCACTGTTGGTGGGAATGTAAATTGATACAGCCACTATGGAGAAGAGTATGGAGGTTCTTTAAAAATCTAAAAATAGAACCACCATACGACCCAGCAATCCCACTAGTGGGCATATACCCTGCGAAAACCATAATTCAAGAAGAGTAATGTACCACAATGTTCATTGCAGCTCTATTTACAATAGCCAGGACATGGAAGCAACCTATGTGTCCATCAACAGATGAATGGATAAAGAAGATGTGGCACATATATACAATGGAATATTACTCAGCCATAAAAAGAAACGAAATTGAGTTATTTGTAGTGAGGTGGATGGACCTAGAGTCTGTCATACAGAGTGAAGCAAGTCAGAAAGAGAACAACAAATACCGTATGCTAACACATATATATGGAATAAAAAAAAAAAAAAGGTCATGAAGAACTTAGGGCCAAGATGGGAATAAGGACGCAGACCTACAAGAGAACGGACTTGAGGACACGGGGAGGGGGAAGGGTAAGCTGGGACAAAGTGAGAGAGTGGCATGGACATATATACACTACTAAATGTAAAACAGATAGCTAGTGGGAAGCAGCCGCATAGCACAGGGATATCAGCTCGGTGCTTTGTGACCACCTAGAGGGGTGGGATAGGAAGGGTGGGAGGGAGGGAGACGCAAGAGGGAAGAGATATGGGGATATATGTATATGTATAGCTGATTCACTTTGGTATAAAGCAGAAACTAACACACCATTGTAAAGCAATTATACTCCAATAAAGATGTTAAAAAAAAAAAAAAGGTGAACGGGCAGAAACAGAGTAAGATAAAATACGAAAAAATCTGAGTGCACTGCATATAGCAAAAGTAAGTTTTCTTTGTGAAACTTTTGTTTCAAATATATGTGTGTGTATGTGTGTATGTATATGAATGCATATGCATTTTGGTTTGTAAAATAAAATGTATTTTACACTCGGCATCACAAGCAAAAGTTTAAAAAGAGTGAAAAACACTGATTTGAACTTTTTATTTTCTCTCTCAGAGCTTTGGATTTCTCATCTATAAGGTGGAAATAAAAAAAACAGCAAATAATATGCATGCGCCTACTGTGTTAAACTCTTTCTATAGAGTAACTTATTTAAAACTCTCAAGAATAGAAGTTATACCTATTTTACACATGAGTTATATAACTTGGCAGGGATAAAATTAAAATTTGATAGGACCAAAATTGGAAACCAGGTTGCTTTCCTAAATGGAGGACCTAATTTATAAAACTAATGGAAAAGGTAAATGATATGAAAAGTGTAAGACACTATAAAAATGTAAGATGTTATTATCTAGACAAAAAATTTGTACAAATTCAAGTCCTAGTATAAACTGAACAACATGATTTGACCCTAAGAATGATATTGATATTTATATATCTTAATTTAAAACAAACAATTTTCCATATATGGTTAAAAGTTTAATCTTTAGTTTCTTTGAGCAGACTATACTTACTGACAGTAGCATTTCAATTAGTTGGGAAATTTTGTACACATCTATAATTTTCATTATATCCTGCATCTAAAGTAGTCTAGATCACAGTTCATAGCATTCACTGATTTTTTTAAATTATATTTGATCTTTCAAAATACCAATGAAGTTTCATAATGGGTAGTGAATCTCCACATATTAACTACCTTTTCATTTTGAGTCTCCTAGAATTAATGTAGTATGTTTGAAAATGATGTATTATTAATCCTGTATCCAAAATTATTTTGACAAGTAATTGTATTTTAGTTGTATTTAAATAGCCTGTATTTATCTCACTCATATTGAGTGTGTGTCAAAAGTGAGACAAATCCTTTTCATTCTTATATTGATTTACAGTAACAAGAAATCGCAAGTGGACTCAGAAGTTAAAATTTAATGATGCATTTTACATTTAGATAAATAACTTTAAAGTAGGAATATACCAATTTCTTTAGGGTGAGAAAAATATGGAGACATTAAAAATATTTTATGTCCCCCAAATAGGTTATAATGATACTGTTTAAAATTATAATTTCATAATCACAACTATTAACACAATACGATTATATATACAGTAGATTTTATTTTAAGTGACTGATCATTTTAATTTTTTTGCATGCAAACCTTTAGGCATATAATCATGGGTTCTTATCAGCTTTCCTCAAGTCTTTATACTTGGAATATTTCATACCATCTCTTTTCAGGAAGCTCCCTTTGAAGTTCATCTATTTTCTATGTATGATAGGAATAAGGAAAGAGATAATATGAAATACATCTGTGAATCATAAATTTACCATCCATTTTACTATCAATATATCCTATACCAGTGTAAAAACTTTCAGATGAAGATTTCTGAGTTTTCAATGTAATGACAAAATTCATTGAAAAGAATTCTCACAATAGGCTCTACTTATTTCTGTAGTTTAAAAATTGCATCACCTTATTCCATGTTTCGAATTAAACAGTAAGAAAAAGATCCTCATTAGGAGACACTTTCAAGGAATTTGATGGACAACTTAAAGACAAGATTTTAAGATTATAAGGTAAAGAGGGAGGAAATGCAGACCACTACTGTTTGCCAGATGCATAACATACTCAACTAATTTTCCCATAACAGTTTCAACTTTGCACAAAGGAAGCTTACACGTTTTCAACAGTTTCCCAAAGTACTGGCAACAAACCATCTACACCAGATTCATGTGCAACACTTGTTAAACCCCACTTCCATCCTACTGTATCAGATTCTGTGAAGGTTAGTGCAGGGAATCTCCAATTATTATACTCTTCTGGGGTTGAATTTACTCACAGAATTCTAACAACTGTGAATTTTACCCAAGAACAGAATTAGAACCATGAGGAGACTTACTGAGAGCAGGGTTCTGCCTTCTAGAGAGAGTTTTGAAAAATTTCAGTCAAGTTTTGGTTGGCATAATGATTGGGGTGCACTACTGGCATTGAGCAGCTAGATCCACAGATGCTAGATGCCCTGCAATATGCAGGACAGTCCTTCACTATGCATAACTGACCTGCATCCTGCCCAGATTTGGAGTATTGTACCTGGCATTTATGAAAGTGAAAAATATGTTAATAGACATCTGATAATAGAATCTAATTCTGTTTTTCATATAAACAAAAATTTTACATGGATTTAATACACTGAACTTCTCCAGAATCACTACTGTTTAAGTTGAAAGAAGGCTGTATGACCTTCTTGTTTTGTTTGGAATTGTATTGGTTTGCTATTTCAGAAAATTGCACCCCTCATAGAGATGCTGCTCACGTAATTGAGTTGCCAGTAAAGCACATCTCGCAGTTTGCATTCGTAGCTGTTGCTTTTATGGTGATTCCCTTTACAGGTGAAAGCATGTAACTGCTTCCTTATCTCTTCTGGTGTAATCGGGCCTGAGCATCAACATACTAAAACGCATGTCATTTGCATTCAAGTTAATTTCCTCTTATTTATCATTAGTATTATAGTTAAAGCTTTTTTAAATTATAATTTTGAATTTAAGATAATAAAGAGAACATTATGTTTTCCCAGAAAAGGTTATATTGATTTGATGAAGCTGAGGAACATTGAGAAAGAAGGATTGTCCCAAACAGGTCAGAATTATTTTGCAAGATGAATTACACAGCATCCTTCTAAGGAGGAGTTTTAATTTCTGATAAAATGCTTGAGCAACTTTCTTCTGTCACTAAATGAGATTAAGAACTTCTGGAACCTAAGTTACCCATCTAACTGTAAGACTAGCCTCATTATTTGTTTTTCTTGTACCTAACCCAGTAGTTGTCAATCAGGGGCGATTTTCCCCTCAAGAGAAAATTGACAATATCTGGAAAAATTTGGTTGTCACAAGGAGGTGCTACTGGCATTTTGTGGGTGGAGGCCAGGGCTGCTGCTAACATTCTACAATGCACAAGATGTCCCGGCCACAACAAAGAATTGTCCGGCCCAAAATGTCAATAGTGCAGAGATTGAAAAGTCCTGCTCTAACCATTCTTTTTTCCATAATATGTGCACCCAAAAGGAGAATTTCTGAAATGGTCCACTCTGAGGCTTCTTCCCTTAATGCAGGCTTGAACTAAATTTGACAGGAGCTTATTCATAATTTATTTGAAAAGTTTTTTTTTCATACTGTTTAAAGTAACTAGCCCTGAGAAGGCTAAATTTAAAAAAAAGATAAAAGATGCTGTAGAGTTGTATAGCTTCTAGTTATTCCTGTGGTATTTTTTTTTTCATGTTTAGGGAGAGATAAGGAAGCATTACAAAACATCTATAAGTAGTTCTAAGGCTATAAGGGAGTTAGTAAAGAAGAAATAATAATAAGTCAGGTGAGGAAAAAATAAGGATTCGGAAGTGATGGAAATAAAGAGATAAAGATATATAAGGTATTTAAGAAGGGATATTGATTAAATTTCTTAACCAAGTACCTATGAGAAGATTTGAAAATAATGCCCAAATCCCTAGTTTTATATTGGTGATAACAATGCTACAAGGTTATCCTCTTTTGAACAGATTTAAATGATGATTAATTATCCAAAATAATACATAAAACAAAGAATTTACCCTCAATTTAAATATCCAGGCTAAAGTTGTCTCATTGGTGCCAAGCAGGACTGAATTTCTCTCTACAGGTTGTTTTTTAGTGAGGAGGCCAGTATCACACAAGCTTCCCAGAGTGGAGATGTAAAGAGAGAAAAATATAGCATCCTTTTTCTGGGGTTATGAAAGTGTTCATATGCTGTTCAGCTGTAAAAATAAAGCTGGTCAAGTTTAAAAATAAATAAGAGAACAGAAAACTATAAATTGGGAAATTGCTTAGACATTCTTTTTTTTTTTTTTTTTAAAGCCTCAGATTTCTGATTCCCTACTCAGAACTTCGTCTCCTGCCCCATCACCAGCTAGTTTATTTATTTTTTTTATTTTTTTATTTTTTTTTATTTTTGGCTGTGTTGGGTCTTCGGTTCGTGCGAGGGCTTTCTCTAGTTACGGCAAGTGGGGGCCACTCTTCATCGCGGTGCGGGGACCGCTCTTCATCGCGGTGCGCGGGCCTTTCACTATCGCGGCCCCTCCTGTTGCGGGGCACAGGCTCCAGACGCGCAGGCTCAGTAGTTGTGGCTCACGGGCCCAGCTGCTCCGTGGCATGTGGGATCTTCCCAGACCAGGGCTCGAACCCGTGTCCCCTGCATTAGCAGGCAGATTCTCAACCACTGCGCCACCAGGGAAGCCCCTAGACATTCTTATGTGAAGAAAATTACCTTCCTGGAACTTCTTTCAATTTAGCTTACTCAGACATATAAGCATTCTCTGCTAATTGCAAACGCACATATTATAAGAGTCAATTCTAGAGTTGCACACTAAATTTATTTTGAATCTTCAATAATTTCATATGGCTGTAATAGCTTACAGTTAGCATTTATGTTGACAGCTACTGGACCATAAGTCCAGTGTTTTTCAATACCAAGAGACAGGTAATGTAGTTCAAATAGTAAAACTTCTCTTAGCACACACACACACACACACACACACACACACACACACCTATCATGTTCTAAATTGTTCACTGATCATTGTGAAACATCCCTGTTCTTATATCAGTTTTAAATTACCACAGGGGATATATAAGAATCTTAAATAATTTCTTGGGCTTCAAAATCAGAGCTTTTGTGCCAGGTCATGTGATAGGTCTCCACTTCTAGATCTCATATCAAAGTTGTAAGAAAAATCATGATACCTAATCCAGGAAATTCTGGAATTTAATTTCAGGAAAGCTGAGAAGGACATAATTAGCAATCTAAAATGGATAGAGACATGAAAATTGAATACAATGGCTGATCCCAGATTCAATCCTGGATTGCAAAGCAATCACTATAAATTATGTTATTGGGACAATCTGCTATAGATTTGATAATAATATTGTATCAACTTGAGATTTCCTGACACTGTTCATTGTGGTATGGTTATATAATAGAACCTCCTAGAATTTAGGAGACACACACTGAAGTATTTAGGTATAAAGGATCATGCTATTTGCAATATACTCTCAAGTGATATATTAGTCAGAGTTCTCCAGAGAACTCTCTATATATAGGAAGAGATTTAAGAATTGGGTCACACCATCATACCATTATGGAGGCTGAGAAGTCCCACGATCTGCCATCTGCAAGCTGGAGACCCAGGAAAGCTGGTAGTCTAATTACAGCCTGAGTCTGAAGGCCTGTCTACCAAAGAAGCTGGTGATGTAAATCCCAATCCAAGGGCAGGAGAAAACTGACGTCCCAGCTCAAATAGGCAGACAGGAAGCAAAAAGGGGTGAATTTCTCTTTTCTCCTCCTTTTTGTTCTATTCAAACCTTCAGTGGATTGGATGATGTCCACTCACATGGGAGAGAACAATATACTTTACTGAGTCTACCAATTCAAATACAAATTCATCTGGAAACACCTTCACAGACATACTCAGAAATAATGTTTAATCTGGGCACTCCTTGGCCTAGTCAGATTGACACATAAAATTAACCATCATAAACGGTTAGCAATAATAATAATCTTATTACTATTATTGTTGTTGTTATTATGTACAACAGTAATATTAGCAATATACGTAGTGAATAGTGTGGTACTTCACCCAGGCCCTGTCTTCAGAGTCAAGGCATCCTCCTCCCAGCTGCCAGGGATATGAGCCGCCAACTCCACAGCTGTGTAACTCACTGGGAATTGCACTTGGTAACAGGGAAATGCTTTGTTCAAGTTAGACACCCCTCTCAGGAAGCATCCCTTGGCCAATGACTGGTTAATGTGGTGATAAAATGGCATGGCCGAGACTTCTCTGGTGGTCCAGTGGTTAAGAATCCACCTTCTAATGCAGGGGACTCAGGTTCGATCCCTGGTCGGGGAATTAAGATCCCACATGCCACGGGGCAACTAAGCCCGCGCACCACAACTAGAGAGAAGTCCGTGTGCCACAACGAAGATCCCGCAACTAAGACCCGGCATGGCCAAAAATAAAATAAAATAAAATAAAAAGTAAAATAAATAAATAAAATTTTTAAAAAAATGGCATGACCTCCCTCCCCCAACTTATGACAACTCTGAAGGCCCATCCAGCTCCAGAGCTCTTTATAATATCAGCTGAGTCTTCAGGTGCAATGGCATTGTGGGTCACTTTGTCCCTCTCTCCAGTCCTTCCTTCCCTACTTCCCTGTGGGAGCATCTTCCTAAAAGGAGTATCTCCCTAAAGCATGCCCTAACAAATGTTCTGCCCATAATTATCATTACCATAGTCTGTTTCCTGGGAACTATCTCTAAAACAATTAGTACCAAGTATGGTCCGAGGAAGCAAACTCTAAACAGGGATTGTAGGGGTATGTTACTCGCTGGCCAGCAGGCAAACAGATCCAAACACTACTAGTAGGTCGAATATACTTATTATGGTTAACCCTTGACATGTTATAGAGGTACAACGGTTAAAAAATTTCACCAATGGTGGATGTAAATGTGGTACTGGTAGGAAAGAGCACCCTGGCAGGTGGAATATCTCTGCTGCTTAAGAGGTATGAGGAAAAAATTCCATAAATATTACAGAATTGAGTGGGTGCTGCTGTGCACTAGTGGTTCCTAGAAGAGAGGTAATAACAGGCTTAGAGAGACTAATCACCAATTTAAGGAAAACTGTGAAAACCAGAGGGTATCTTTCACAGAATTTAAGACGACCTTTATTTATTATAGCCAAAGAACAGATAGAGCAGATGACCAACCTCTGGACTTAATTCTATGAGTGGTGGAGCTTCAGAGGTTGACTTCTCAGCCTCAGAAGATTTCCTATGCCAACATCAGGGCCCTAATAGGTTCCACTCCCCCATGTTAGAAATGAGTGCACCCCCATCTATTAAGACCACGCAAAGACCTTAAATATTTGCCTCCCTAAGGCACTTCCCTTGCCACCTCCTTTCCTGGAAACCACAATATAACAAGAGTCAAATGCCAACATAACTTGTCCAGAAATGTGCTGGGCTTGTAAAGAGAAAAGAAGAACTATATGTTGAAGGAGCTGGCTAACATATGCTGTAAGGATCAAGAGAATTGGTATGGACTAATGCTGAGGGTTAGAGATCAAAGGAACAGAACATAAGGTCAGTTAGTGTACAAGTTGTACACTCTCATGATATAGGAATTTAACAACCTAGCAAGGACTCCACTGAAGGCATTAACATGCTGCAAAGATGGCTCTTGGAATCTTGGAAAAAGTGAAGGGCCACACTAATCAAAGTAAAAATGCCTGAAGTGCTGTGACAGATAGTGGGGCAAGGGATCAAAAGGCTCAGGGAAATAGGCATGCTAGACGAATATCCTAATGCTGGGGAACTCACCAGATGATTAAGTTCTAAGGGAAAGCCTCCATTTACCAAAGTGATACATAAGAAACCTGTAGGAGAGGCAAGATCATCACTGAGAAGTCTAGTATTGGCTGTCCTTTGTAGGGCAGGGATGATGGTAGAAACTTTTGTTATAGAACTGGGCTGCCTTATAGCAACGAGGAAGACAGGAATCCAAGCTATCAGAGGCCAGGTTGAGGTCCTTAGCTATCATAAGTGGGCACAGTTATCACAATGAATAGCAATGTTAAAGTGGCTGCCAAGAGAGCTACAAAAATGTTTAATAGAATATGACATTCCTAGGGTGAAGATATACAGATACACAATCAAATGAAATCCAAGATGGATTATCAGGAGGCTGAGGGTAGCTGTCCTTCCAAAGAGTCATAGTCTTTTGCGGTTTCTGGAACTGAACTAATTCTCAGATTTGGTACTCACTGCTCAGGGAGAGACTGTGTCCTGATACACTATCCTAATACGTGTATTCATTTGCAATTTCCGCCATCTTTCCTTGATGTTACCTATGACCATGTAGTAAGGTAATTGTGTATTAGGGAAAGGAAGATACCAAGATCTTCAAGGGTGGTTGGATACCCAGGGACCCAAAGTTTTACCACTGGACAACTCTGTATTACTTATCTATTGCTGCCTATGGAGTCATCCCAAAACTCAATGGACTAAAACAACAATAATCACTTACTGTCTCAAGCTTTCTCTGGATTATGAATTTGCATGCAGCTCAGGTAAATGGTTTGGCTCAACGTTTCCCATGAAGTTTCAGTGAAGAACTTAGTTGGCGATGCAATCATAACTAGACTGGAGGATCCACTTCTTTTTTTTTCCTTGGGTAAATGACTTTATTCTTTTTTCAATTTTAATTTTTTTACTGATTGAAAGATTCTTTAAATTCTATAGTGCTTTACAATTTTCTTTTTTTAAAAATTTAATTTATTTTTTTATACAGCAGGTTCTTATTAGTTATCCATTTTATACATATTAGTGTATATATGTCAATCCCAATCTCCCAATTCATCCCACCACCACCACCACCCCCGCCACTTTCCCCCCTTGCTGTCCATACGTTTGTTCTCTACATCTGTGTCTCTATTTCTTCCCTGCAAACCGGTTCATCTGTGCCATTTTTCTAAGTTCCTCATATATGCGTTAATATACGATAGTTGTTTTTCTCTTTCTGACTTACTTCACTCTGTATGATAGTCTCTGGATCCATCCATGTCTCTATAAATGACCCAATTTCGTTCGTTTTTATGGCTGAGTAATATTCCATTGTATATATGTACCACATCTTCTTTATCCATTTGCCTGTCGATAGGCATTTAGGTTGCTTCCATGACCTGGCTATTGTAAATAGTGCTGCAATGAACATTGGGGTGCATGTGTCTTTTTGAATTATGGGTTTCTCTGGGTATATGCCCAGTAGTGGGATTTCTGGGTCATATGGTAATTCTATTTTTAGTTTTTTAAGGAACCTCCATACTGTTCTCCATAGTGGCTGTATCAATTTACATTCCCACCAACAGTGCAAGAGGGTTCCCTTTTCTCCACACCCTCTCCAGCATTTGTTATTTGTAGATTTTCTGATGATGCCCATTCTAACTGGTGTGAGGTGATACCTCATTGTAGTTTTGATTTGCATTTCTCTAATAATTAGGGATGTTGAGCAGCTTTTCATGTGCTTCTTGACCATATGTATGTCTTCTTTGGAGAAATGTCTATTTAGGTCTTCTGCCCATTTTTGGATTGGGTTGTTTGTTTTTTTTAATATTGAGCTGCATGAGCTGTTTATATACTTTGGAGATTAATCCTTTGTCCATTGATTCATTTGCAAATATTTTCTCCCATTCTGAGGGTTGTCTTTTTGTCTTGTATAGTGCTTTATAATTTTCAAAAATTTCACACACATGATTTCATATAATTCCATGATAACCCTTTCCCCCACCCCTACTCCTATATTGCCCTTCCTCCCTCCCCCCTCCCCACTGGTAACCACTAATTTGTTCTCTGTATCTGTGAGTCTGCTTCCCTTTTGTTTCATTCACTAATTTGTTGTATTTTTTCAGATTCCACATATAAGTGATATCATACAGTATTTGTCTTTCCCTGTCTGACTTATTTCACATAACATAATGCCTTCGAAGTCCATCTACATTGCTGCAAATGGCAAAACTTCATTCTTCTTTATGGCTGAGTAGTATTCCACTGTGTGTGTGTGTGTATGTATATATATATATATATACATACATACCACACTTTCTTATTCATTCATCTGTTGATGGACACTTATGTTGCTTCCATACCTTGGCAATTGTAAATAAAGCTGCTATGAACATTGAGGTATGTGTATCTTTTCGAATAAGTGTTTTCATTTTTTTCAGATATGCACCCAGGTGTGGAATTGCTAGGTCATATGGTATTTCTATGTTTAGTTTTTTGAGAAACCTCCATACTGGTGAATCCTAGATTTTAGGTGAGACTGCATCCTCAATGAGCTGTTTCCTTTTCATTATCCTGCCTCTGTAACTCCTGTTACAAGTTTTTCCTCAAGAGCACATCCTCAGTAAAACACATGTACCTGAAGCCCTGCCACAGTCTGTTTCTGAGGAATATGAACTAAGACCCATGATATCTGGTAGGCATTCAATACTTTTGTTTCCTGGATTGTTTGATTTGGCAAAACACATGAATGAATGAATGGATGAATGAATGAGTGAATTCATTTGACATACCACTAAAAAATACGTAAAAGGAAGCACAATGAACGCAAATGTGGAGAAGAAACTGTTTTCTTTTTAGCTCTACAAAAATGTAAGTTGGAACAAGTTCATTAGGTAATATCCTCAGGAAAAGTGTAAAGATTTTTTAATCTTATTTAGAGTCAGGGCAAGAAGTGGAATGACAAAATTGTGAGAGACTAAGAAAATAAGTTCTATTTAATTAGTGTAGAGTAAGGGGATAGCATGCTTTATTCTTCAATAGTGGATTGGGGGCACTATGACTGCTTTATAAACATTAATCATTAAGAAAGCCAAAAACATTTTAAATAATTTATAATAAAGCTATAAATTTGTATTTGATCACATTATTAGGTTCAAAGCACCATATGTAAGATATTTACATTTTCTTATTAATTTGGATTTTTTCCTTTATTTTTATTCAGCTTTTTCTAGAATCATTGAATCTTGGGGTTTGAAGGGACCTAAATGGTCATCAAACTCTAGCCTCTCATTTTATAGATGAGAAGGAAAAACCTAGAAAGATAATTCAATATTTAATTTTCTAAATTCACCTAAGTGTCTTGTAATTCATGATACTTCTATCCACATAATATTTGAATATTACATTTTATTATATTTGAATTCCTATAACAAGTATATTGGCTTTTTCAGATCACTGAATTATATAACAATGTAATTTTGGCCAATTGTTTCTCACTGAAAATCAGGCCAAAGGTAATAATAGACGTGGCTCTTCTTCAAAGAAAGCAGACGCCTAGGATGTGGCAGTATTTCGTTATAGAACGGTAAGAATAATTGCTTATTGAATGTTTCATCAAATTATCTTCAAGGCATAAAATCAAGAACAAACAAGTTTTAGAAATTTTAACTTGTAAATATGAGAAAATATTTACCCTCAGTCCTGTTGCAGCTTTAGGTCTGAGTGCTGGGATTATGCTAATTAACCAATTTATGTTGTTTTCCAAATACATGCTCTGAATGATCACATAATAAATAATCTGTAGGCCTTGATTCCTATGCTTAACAGTTGATCTATAGAGATATTTAAACAAATTGACGTGTTTATTTGGAAGACAATAAATTGTTTTTTCTTTCCTTTTTAAATTCATTTTTGTTTCTTACATATATCAGGTATTCAGAAAATGATGCAAAAAATATTGTGTTATAATTTAAAAACGTAACATATTTTACCATAACACCTGGTACAAAAGATATGAGCATATTAGAAGCAGTGAAGAGGGTAAAGAAACTCCCCTATAATAAAAACAGAGAACAACAAAAAAGAAGAAAACAGACTATGCGTATATCATGATGAATAATAGCGTAATGCTAGGTGAACCTAGCTCATAGGTAAATTAGTAATCTCTGCTGCACAACAAACTCACAAAATTTAGCAGCTTAAAATAGTTGAAAATTCTTGAGGGCAGCCATTATGGTTGAGTTAACTTGTGTGTTGCACAATTCTATGTGTTGCCATACACTTGAGCCCATGTGAATGATATCTGGATTTTCATAGGACCCAAGTTGCACAATTATATATAGTAGCCTTGTAAGTCAAGACAGAGTTTGGCATTTTTCAGAAAGGGCAACTAACATTAAAAATGGAATGGAGGGATTTTCCTAAAGAGAAAAGGCAAAAAACAATTCTAGAAAGCTGAAGTCTGAGAAGGGTTTGAATTAGAAAATCATTAGAGTCATGGTTAGAATAACAAAATTGACATTAGCCACCAAATTTCAGAACATTTAGAAATAGAGTTGGAACCATGAAGATAAATAGACATTCATTTAAGACAAATACAGGGTTTGTAATACCAAACAAAATTGATACACATGTCCAACAGAATTAGTATGAAAGATTGTCCTGTTTTCTTTTTCACTGTAGCACTTATAACACATTATATATTTTATTTATATACTTTCACTGTCTACATGTCTGTACTGCAAGCTTCTCATTGATTTGTTTCGTTCATTGCTGTAACCCTATACCTTAATTGCTCCTGACGTATATGTGTTGACAAATAAATATTTCTTGATGAAGTCAATGAATTAATTCAATCTTGAGCAATATTTTTCTGTGACCACCATCATGATTGCTGTGAAAGTCTTAGAAAAGGGTCCAATGGAATTTACTGAAAATGGGAGATTGCCAAGTCATGTTTTGCTTCCTTTCTTTTATATTTGCTATTGGGTGAGTCTAGGATTTGTATGCCATTGATGCTTTATTAACTAGAAACATAATTCCTGCTACTGATTTCTTTTGGAAACCTTATGAAGATGCATTATCAATATCCTTTCCTGTTTAAAAATGTCTTTATCTTATTACACAAAATTGTCCAAATTGAGACTCTTAAGAATTTGATAGAGCTGTCTAGGCTAGTTTGAAGCAGTTTTGCCTCATCACTCCCTGACTCTTGTTCCGCCATTTAACTCACATGGCAAATTGAACAAAAGAGCAGATGGAGTTACAACCTGTAGATGTTTCATTAGTGTTGTCATTATTCAGAAGCACTCATTTATAATACTCCAGACAGAGTCCTTGCTATGATGCATAGAAAATGGTTGGCTAAATCTGATAAGTTAATATACTCGGATCTTGTCATTTTCCCCTGAATTTCCTTTTTGTCCTTAGAATAGGATGGTATTTTGTATATTTTAGTTCTTAATATAAAGACAAGATAGCAGTGGGGAGGATATAATTGCTTGCCTCGTATACAACAATTCACAAAATTTTCAAGATTTCAGTATTATAGAAATGTTAAGCATATTAACCCATAATATCATTATGGCATCAAGCCGTTGATTGTGGAAATTTTTGTCTGTTCATGCTTAAAAATTACTGTTGCACAGACAATCCTACTCCCCTACCGGACTACTTTCAATTACTTTCCACATTTCTGTATTTACATATTCATTTTGATGTTTCATTCTTTTAGATGTCTATACACATTAACATTTAGACTATTCACCTGACTTTCATAAAACAGAAATAGCTTTTAAAACAACAACAGCACAGATGTTATTTCATTTCTTTACTGACATTTCCATGAAGCTTTGAATATTGCTTTTTGGTCTGAATTTTTCTTCACCATTTCTTAGAAGTATGAAAATACCTGTTTCCCATGATTAGATATTATTTTGTAGGAAACAAAAATCAATAAACTAATTTATGAAGCCTTATATCTTACAAAATCAAGAGATTTTTATGTATTATAATGTTTTCTGGGTTTCTACTACAACTTTTGTGTGTTTTATAAATGGGAATAAAAGTGCTTTATTTCTGTTATAGCACTTAACCTCAACTGTGTATTTATTTACATGTCTATTTCTCATATCTCTTGTGTTTAGGACTATGCCTGATCTTAGAACCTACTCTTTAGGGTTCTTAAAAATTATACTGTAGTTACTGTATTATTATTCTATTTTGTGATAAATAGTTTTCTTTATAAATCTTATGTTAGGTTTTACCATGTATAGGTAATTTTTTCTGAGGGATATATACTTATTTGTTTTATATTGTCCCCTTGGTTTCTAGATTCAAACTTTAATTTTTTTACCTGAAACATAGCATAAAATTATTAAACAATCTATTGTACTGGATTGATCCATACTAGATGTTTTGACTTATGTAATAAAATACATTTTTAAGTTGTAATAAAAAAATTCAAGGTGTCAGCCTTCTAGCAGGGAAAAACAGTTAAACTTGTGCATTTTTAGATCTTTTCTTGGTGATGAGTTATTAGCATTTTTCCTTTAGTTTAAGGGCCTATAAGAGAGACAAATTATGCCAAATACTTTTTCTGAGATGTCATTTTTTTTAACCTGAACGATAAGAGACCTGAAATTTCTCACATAGGGTGAAACACAAAATTGATTTATGTGCATTATAATCTCTCATAACTCTGACTGGGAAGAAAATACACTGCTATGCATTTGTAAGTGCCTAGAGGTTTAGTGCAACAATATCTTTAAAGTCAACATGAGTGGATGGAAAGAAAATATTATGTGCTTTGTTAAGATTCCGGTCACTGATGCCAAAGTAAGTATATTCAGTGGGCTAAATGTGCTTAAAATCTGATTTTGGAAGAGAAGAGGAATAGAAAATTTAACGACATAGAGTCTAAAAGTGGTTCAAAAAGATATCCTTGATTGCTTTTTATCAAATAAAGATCATGGTAAATTAGTGATATTATTACATATCATTACTCACTCAGCCATTCCTCCTCCAACATTCCCCAGAGAGGCAAAGGAAGTGGCAAGGGAAAACAATGTGCCATTCTTTGATGGCTTATCTTGAAACCTAAGCCCAAAGGGTCTTGGTCAGGGTGAGTTAAAATCTTAAGAGCCTACTTTCTGTAGATGTGTACATTCTCCCAATTCTTTTCCTTTCTTCTGTTAATTTGATTCACTTAACAATAAAGCTCACAATTGATCAGGCGTGTGGCTTACATCAGGGTGCCAATGATGCAGGATTGGATGATGATTCTACTTCCTGCCTAAACATCCTTGAATCTATGAATAATGACTTCTAGAAGGGATTTCTGCTTTGTACTAGATGGAAAATCCAGTTGCTTCTTGTTCAAGACCTGGGCATGCAAACAACCTTTCCCCTCTCTGCTTTTTCGGCTAACTTGTTTCTTATTCTAACATCCCTCTACACTTTACATTGTGGGGTTTCTCATACTGTGAAATATGGAAACATGAATGCTTGGTTTGCTAAGGGAACTCACAGATCATTTGCCTGCCTACTGTCAAGTGGCAGAGTAGAATAATAACACCTACAATGTTTCATGCCATTCCCACTCCATACTACAACCATATCAGAAGTTGCTTAATTATGGTATTGTCCATTTACCCTTTAATAAACCTTATCGTCTCTCTAGTCACAACCCAACTACTTCTCTAGCATTTTCCTCAGAGCATAAGCCAGTACCATCTAAAATTGCTCCAACACTTTTAAACTCACCAACTAATGCCTGAAATGTCTTCTACTCAAGTTGCTCATCTTACTTTAAAATCTGCCCATATTTTCTTCAGTCCTGTTATACAGTCATCAAGGGAAATGGGAGTGTTCATTTTATATTTTTATTTGCTCCGTATTAGTAAATTCCAATTATTGCTCTCATTTCTAAATCCAGAGCATCCCTCCTTCTTTGGTTAAATGTACTAGATCCTCACTAAACTTCACAAACATAATAAAACTTCTTTTTCTCTTGTGCCAGGAATATAAACATTTTCCTTTTCATATACAGTAGTTCCCCCCTTAACTGTGGGGAATATGTTCCAAGAACCCCAGTGGATGCCTGAAACTGTAGACAGTACTGAACCCTATATATACTATGCTTTTTCCTATACATACATACATATACATGATAAAGTTTAATATATAAATTATGCACAGTAAGAGGATACCTAAATGGCCCACATCACTACACTTGCACTTTGGGGACATTTATTAAGTAAAAACTTGAACACAAACACTGCAATACTGTGACAGTCTTATAACAGATGTGGTTACTAAGTGACTAATGAGCAGGTAGCATATACAACATGGGTATGCTGAAAAGAAGGACAATTCACATCCTGGGCAGGACAGAGTGGGATGCCATGAGATTTCATCATGCTACTCAGAATGGCACACAATTTGAAACTTATGAATTATTTATTTCTGGAATTTTCCATTTAATATTTTCAGACTGCAGTTGACTTTGGGTAACTGAAACTGCAGAAAGTGAAACTGAGCACAGGGGTAATTACTGTATGCTGAGGCTGACTTCTACGACTACAATCCTCTACAAAAAAATATTTCTTCAGCTTAAGCTACTTAGCAGATTTCCTTCACATCTGAATGTAAATTGTCCTTTGAGCAACATATTTCTCTTTATTTAATAAATTCCACAGTCTCTCTAGAGAAAAGGACAACAAATTCCTTTCATGATAACTTTATTCACACCATACCCAAAGCAATATATTCTGGGTATATGCTATGTTTTTTTATTTTTCTGGAGAATTTTACTTTATTTTAGTTTTTAAATATTATCTCTATTTAAAATTTTTTATTTCCCACTTCCAGTATTTTCCCTCCATTCATAGGAAATCATTATAATGTGCTTCATGTGTTTTGGTTTGCTTTCTTGCACTGTATTTTATGTGTAAGTATTTTTAATATACAAAACTGTTATTGTGTAATATATCTTATTCTGTTTTGTATTTATTCTCATGGATTGTATAATTGTTTAAAATATTTGCTGCCCCTCATTGTAAGATTATACTTTCCTTCCCCACTGATATCAGGATTCACCATGTGACTTGCTTTCGCCAATAAAATATGAGAAGTGTTGTGTCATTCTTTTTGATGCTTTATTTTTTTGCTTTTTGCGTTTTCAATAGTTCCACTAGTCATAACAAGTTTTTCTGCTGGTTTGAAAGGTAAACATTGCATATTTTTTCATTGATCCTGTCTTAGGACCAAACTCATTGTAATTAGTCCTACACATATTTTAAATGCACAATTTTTTTCTAAAGAAAAATAAATATTTCCCCAAATTTCTTGTTCTTTAATCTCTATTACTTCCACTTCTATCAAGTGCATACTGTACAAAACTATAGTTCTTCATTGTTAAGGATACACATTTTTTCTCTTCTTTAATCTTAGATATTTTTAAGAAAAGAAAACAATCACCAAACTGTTGTATAATTCTTATTTTTAGTATCTTTTCCTGCAACTTGTAGATTTATTTATCCTCTTATTGGGACACACCCTCCAAATGTGTTTTCTACATGAATCTTTTCTTTAACCATTTAAAAAAATTGAAGTATACTTAATTTACAATGTTGTGTTAGTTTCAGGCATACAGCAAAGTGATTCAGATATATATATATATATATATTCTTTTTCAGATTATTTTCCCTTATAGATTATTAAAAAATATTGAGTATAGTTTGCTGTGCTATACAGTAGGTCCTTGTTGGTTATATATTTTCTATATAGTAGTGTGTATATGTTAATCCCAAACTCCTAATTTATCTCTCTCCCTGCCCCCTGCTATCCCCTTCAGTAACTGTAAGTTTGTTTTCTATGTCTGTGGGTCTATTTCTGTTTTGTAAATGAGTTCATCTGTATCTTTTTCTATATTTCACATAAAGTAATATCACATGATATTTATCTTTGTCTGACTTACTTCACTTAATATGATAATCTCTAAGTCCATATATATTGCTGCAAATGGCATTATTTCATTCTTTTTTATAGCTGAGTAATATTCCATTATATATATATATATATATACCCCACATCTTTTGCTTCTTTGAAAAGATAAACAATATTGATAAACCTTTAGTCAGACTCATCAAGAAAAAAAGGGAGAGGGCCCTAAATCAATAAAATCAGAAATGAAAAAGGAGAAGTTACAACCAACAGCACAGAAATATAAAGGACTATTAGAGACCACTATGAGCAACTATACGCCAATAAAATGGACAACCTAGAAGAAATGGAAAAAATAGTAGAAAGGTAAACCCTCCCAAGACTGACCCAAGAAGAAATAGAAAATATAAAAAGACCAGCTATCAGTATTGAACTTGAATCAGTAATTTTAAAGCTCCCAAAAAACAAAAGTCCAGGACCAGATGGCCTCACAGGTAACTTCTGCCAAACATTTAGAGAGAGTTAACACCTATATTTCTAAAACTATTCCCAAAAGTACAGAGGAAGGAAAACTTTCTAACTCATTCTATCACCATTACCCTGATACCAAAACCAGACAAAGATATCACAAAAAAAGAAACTTATGGACGAATATCACTGATGAACATAGATGCAAAAATCCCCAACAAAATACTAGCAAACTGACTCCAACAATACATTTAAAGGATCAGACACCATGATCAAGTGGGATTTATCCCAGGAATGAAGGATTTTTCAATATCTGCAGATCAATCAATGTGATACACCACATTAACAAATTGAAGAATAAAAACCACATGATCATCTCAATAGATGCAGAAAAAGCTTTTGATAAAATTCAACATCCATTTATGATAAAAACTCTTCAGAAAGTGGGCATGTAGGGAACCTACTTCAACATAATAAAGGCCATATATGACAAACCCACAGCTAGCATCATACTCAATGGTGAAAATCTGAAACCATTTCCTCTAAGATCAGGAACAGGACAAGGATCCCCACTCTCACCAATTTTATTCAACATAGTTTTAGGAGTCCAAACCACAGCAATAAGAGAAAGAAAAGAAATAAAAGGAATACAAATTGGAAAAGAAGAAGTAAAACTGTCACTGTTTTCAGATGACATGAAAATCCTGAAGACGCTACCAGGAAACTATTAGAACTCATCAGTGAATTTGGTAAAGTTGCTGGATGCAAAATTAATACACAGAAATCTCTTGCATTCCTATACACTAATAACAAAATATCAGAAAGAGAAATTACGGAAGCAATCCCACTTACCATCATATCAAAAAGAATAAAATATGTAGGATAAACCCACCTAAGGAGGCAAAAGATCTGTACTCTGAACACTATCAGATGCTCACAAAAGATAATGAAGATAAAACAAACAGATGGAAAGATACACTGTGTTCCTGGGTTGGAAGAATCAATATGGTTAAAATGCCAATACAACTCAAGGCAATCTACAGATTCAATGCAATCCCTATCAAATTACCAATGACATTTTTCACAGAACTGGAACAAAAAACTTTTAAATTTGTATGGAAACACAAAAGACCCCAAATAGCCAAAACAATCTTGAGATAGAAGAATGGAGCTGGAGGAATCACACTCCCTGACTTCAGACTACACTACAAAGCTACAGTAATCAAAACAGTATGGTACTGGCACAAAAACAGACATATAGATCAATGGAACAGGACAGAAAGCCCAGAAATAAACCCATGCACTTATGGTCAATTAATCTATGACAAAGGAGGCAAGAATATTCAACAAGAATCTTCATGTGGCAAGAGGCAAGAATATTCAACAAGAATCTTCATGTGGCAAATTTTCTGAGGTAACTCTCATGCTTGACCTTCATATTTGAAGGAAACTTTTGTTGGATATGAAATTTTAGTTTAAAATTCTTTCCCTTCATTTAGTATGCTAGCATCTCACATTGTGTGGAAATTCTGATTCTTATGTTGTGTGCTGTAGGCGATCTATCTTTCTGTCTAGAAGTTTTAAAATTTTAATAATTTTAAATTTTATCAAAATCCAAAAAAGGTATAAGATGATCTCTCCTCTTTAAAAATCTATGAGTTCTTTCAACCTGAATTCCTTCATCTTTATTTCTGAGAATTTTATTTTGACCATTACTTTTAAAATTACCCATCTCTTTCTACTTTCCTATTTAAGATGATAAACATCTAGATATTGATAATCTAATTCACTTACTGTTTATTTTTCTAGTTGTTATTTCTGCAGAATGTCTTGCTACTTGGAAGAATTCTTCACTCAAATCTTCCACTTCACTTTGTCCACACTATTTGGTTATTGTTTTCTACCGACTGTTTTCTTTATATGATATTTTCAGTTGGTTCTTTTTATTTGTTTATTTTTCTTTTATATTGCTAACATGTTAACCATATAAATTTACCAATATTTATCATGGTTATCTTAAATTTATTTATTTTATTTATTTTTGGCTGCATTGGGCCTTTGTTGCTGTGTGCGGGCTTTCTCTAGTTGCGGCGAGCAGGGGCTACTCATCGTTGAGGTGCACAGGCTTCTCATTGCGGTGGCTTCTCTTGTTGCAGAGCACAGGCACTATACATGCGGGCTTCAGTAGTTGTGGCACACAGCCTCAGTAGTTGTGGCTCGCGGACTCTAGATCAGAAGCTCAACAGTTGTGGCGCACAGGCTTAGTTGCTACGAGGCATGTGGCATCTTCCCGGACCAGGGCTAAAACCCGTGTCCACTGCACTGTCAGATAGATTCTTTTATTTATTTATTTATTTATTTATTTATTTATTTATTTATTTATTTATTTAACATCTTTATTGGAGTATAATTGCTTTACAATGGTGTGTTAGTTTTGGCTTTATAACAAAGTGAATCACCAATACATATACATATATCCCCATATCTCCTCCCTCTTGTGTCTCCCTCTCACCCTCTCTATCCCACCCCTCTAGGTGGACACAAAGCACCAAGCTGATCTCCCTGTGCTATGTGGCTGCTTCCCACTAGCTATCTATCTTATATTTGGTAGTGTGTATATGTCCATGCCACTCTCTCACTTCATCCCAGCTTACCCTTCCCCTACCCAGTGTCCTCATGTCCATTCTCTACGTCTGCATCTTTATTCGTGTCCTGCCCCTAGGTTCGTCAGAATCTTTTTTTTTTTCTTTTAGATTCCATATACATGTGTTAGCCTACGGTATTTGTTTTTCTCTTTCTGACTTACTTCACTCTATTTGACAGTCTCTAGGTCCATCCACCTCACTACAAATAACTCAATTTCGTTTCTTTTTATGGCTGAGTAATATTCCATTGTATATATGTGCCACATCTTCTTTATCCATTCATCTGTCGATGGACATTTATGTTGCTTCCATGTCCTAGCTACTGTAAATAGAGCTGCAATGAACATTGTGGTACATGACTCTTTTTGAATTATGGTTTTCTCAGGGTATATGCTCAGTAGCAGGATTGCTGGGTCATATGGTCGTTCTATTTTTAGCTTTTTAAGGAACCTCCATACTGTTCTCCATAGTGGCTGTATCAATTTACATTCCCACCAACAGTGCAAGAGGGCTCCCTTTTCTCCATACCCTCTCCAGCATTTATTGTTTGTAAATTTTTGGTGATGGCCATTCTGACAGGTGTGAGGTGATACCTCATTGTAGTTCTGATTTGCATTTCTCTAATGATTAGTGATGTAGAGCATTCTTTCATGTGTTTGTTGGCAATCTGTATATCTTCTTTGGAGAAATGTCTTTCTAGGTCTTCTGCCCATTTTTAGATTGGGTTGTTTGTTTTTCTGATATTGAGCTCATGAGCTGCTTGTATATTTTGGAGATTAAACCTTTGTCAGCTGTTTCATTTGCAAATATTTTCTCCCATTCTGAGGATTGTCTTTTCATCTTGTTTATGGTTTCCTTTGCTGTGCAAAAGCTTTTAAGTTTCATTAGGTCCCATTTGTTTTTGTTTTTATTTCCATTTCTGTAGGAGATGGGTCAAAAAGGATCTTGCTGTGATTTCTGTCATAGAGTGTTCTGCCTATGTTTTCCTCTAAGAGTTTGATAGTGTCTGGTCTTACATTTAGGTCTTTAATCCATTTGGAGTTTATTTTTGTGTATGGTGTTAGGGAGTGTTCTAATTTCATTCTTTTATGTGTAGCTGTCCAGTGTTCCCAGCACCACTTATTGAAGAGGCTGTCTTTTCTCCATTATATAGTCTTGCCTCCTGTATCAAAGATAAGGTAACTATATGTGTGTGGATTTATCTCTGGGCTTTCTATCCTGTTCCATTGATCTATATTTCTGTTTTTTTGTGCCAGGACCATACTGTCTTGATTACTTTAGCTTTGTAGTATAGTCTAAAGTCAGGGAGCCTGATTCCTCCAGCTCCATTTTTCTTTCTCAAGATTGCTTTGGCTATTCGGGGTCTTTTGTGTTTCCATACAAATTGTACAATTTTTTGTTCTAGTTCCATTAAAAAATACCATTTGTAGTTTGATAGGGATTGCATTGAATCTGTAGATTGCTTTGGGTAGTATAGTCATATGCACAATGTTGATTCTTCCAATCCAAGAACATGGTATATCTCTCCATCTGTTTGTATCATCTTTCATTTCTTTCATCAGTGTCTCATAGTTTTCTGCATACAGGTCTTTTGTCTCCTTAGATAGTTTTATTCTTAGGTATTTTATTCTTTCTGTTGCAATGGTAAATGGGAGTATTTCCTTATTTTATCTTTCAGGTTTTTCATCATTAGTATATAGGAATGCAAGAGATGTCTCTGCATTAATTTTGTATCCTGCTACTTTACCAAATTCATTGATTAGCTCTAGTAGTTTTCTGGTAGCATCATTAGGATTCTCTATGTATAGTATCATGTCATCAGCAAGCAGTGACAGCTTTACTTCTTCTTTTCCGATTTAGATTCCTTTTATTTCTTTTTCTTCTCTGATTGCTGTGACTAAAACTTCCAAAACAATGTTGAACAATACTGGTGAGGGTGGACAACCTTGTCTTGTTCCTGATCTTAGTGGAAATGGTTTCAGTTTTTCACCATTGAGAATGATGTTGGCCGTGGGTTTGTCATATACGGCCTTTATTATGTTGAGGTAAGTTCCCTCTATGCCTAGTTTCTGGAGGGTTTTTATCATAAATAGGTGTTGACTTTTGTCAAAAGCTTTCTCTGCATCTATTGAGATGATCATCTGGGTTTTCTCCTTCAATTTGTTAATATGGTGTATCACATTGATTGATTTGCGTATATTGAAGAATGCTTGCATCCCTGGGATAAACTCCACTTGATCATGCTGTATGATCCTTTTAATGTGCTGCTGGATTCTTCTTGCTAGTATTTTGCTGAGGATTTTTGCATCTATGTTCATCAGTGATACTGGCAGGTGGATTCTTAACCACTGCGCCACCAGGGAAGTCCCCATGGTTATTTTAAATTATTTAACAGTTAGTTGAAATAATTCTGCTATATGCTGATCATTTTGTTTTGTCCTTCAAATTATATAGAGGATTTGAAGTATTTTGACATTGAGTTTATGTTTCTCTGAGGGTATCAGATAAATGCTCCCTAATCAGATACAGGAATGTGCCTTAGGGGGATGGCAAAGACCAGATATTATTTTTGTCAATTCATGTGTGTCTAATGAGAGGAGTTTACCTGATTGCCAGGTAGAAATTCCAATTAACAATATAATTACTTTTTAAAGTAAGATTTTTGTTGAAGTAAAACACATACATCAAACTACACAAATCATGTGATGACATCATTAATTTTTTATAAAAGTGAACACAACTATGTAACCAGCATCCAGAATGACAAATTGAACATTACCACAGAACCTAATGCCCTTAGGGATTCTATCTAGTCACTACTGCAATTAAGCATGATATCTCAAACAATGCATTAGTATACAGTAATGACAATGAAGGAGCTATGTCACATTCAATAACAATAATGATTCCTAGAAAGAGGCAAATACACTAGATACAAAATAATACATACACACAATTCCATTTAAATAAAATTTAGAAACAGGTACACCAAATCTGTGATATGAGGGTCATCACAATTTTTGAAATTAGTATATTCTTACAACTACATTAAAATGCTAATTTTGTCATAATTCAAGCAACCATATATGGGTGGGTCTCTTCCTGGACTTACTCCATTTTACTGTTTTTCTATTGTTATATGAATAATACTGTCTTTATTACTGTAACTAGATATTAAATCTACATTTGATAGTGTTTTTGTGCTAAGATTAGTTTCATTCTTTACATTTTTCTTAGCTACTTTTTCTCTGTGTTGCACTTTCATGCATATATATATTATAATATGCTTTTTGATTTACATATATGCACATGCACTATTTTATATAAGCTGCTATGATTTTGACTGGGATTGTGTTAAATTTATAGACCAATTTTTAGGGAGAATTACATTTATACAATAACAAGTCTAATTCATGAACAGGATATATCACTGCATTTATTC
Organism: Balaenoptera musculus; assembly: GCF_009873245.2. NCBI lineage: Eukaryota > Metazoa > Chordata > Mammalia > Artiodactyla > Balaenopteridae > Balaenoptera > Balaenoptera musculus. The sequence continues at coordinate 29,649,300 of NC_045806.1, forward strand.
AGGTCCTCCTTAATTATTCTGAATACTGTTTTATATTTTTACTTGTATAGATATTGCACAAATTTTGCTTGGTTCACAAGTAAGCATTGGATTTTGTGTATCTTACACATGGTATCCTTTTAAAAATTCCTTTTTCATTTGTATGTTGCTGCTTTATATAAATATAATTAATTACTATATAATTAATGTCAAATATTTGTACACTATTTTAAACTCTCTGCATTCACAATTATGCCATTTGCAGATAATGAATGTTTTGTTTCTTCCTTTCTAATTGTGAAATATTTTTCCTCTAAATATACTGAATAGAAGTAAATATAAAAAATATAATATATAAAACACATAAAATATATCCTGGTATTAATTTTCTTCTTCACAGAAAATTTTTCAACTTATTTTCATTAAGTATGATGTGTGCTTAAGTTTTTTGAGTTACATCTTTCCAAATAAGAAAATTTTATTTTCTTATTTAAAATTTTTATTTATTCTTTGTTTGCTAACAGTTTCTGTCATGAATGGATATTAAGTCTTATCAAAAGCTTTTTTTCTTTACCTATTTGATAATCATACAATATTCCTCCTTTTTGTTTTTCTTTTAATATGAATTGTATAGATTGATATTCAACTTGATATTTATTTATAGATAAATACTATCTATAAATAAAGACTTTTTCATTTATACTCAAGAGAGAATTGGTCTGCTCTTTTCTTTTCTTTTCTTTCACTGTGTTTGTCAGGTTTTGTTATCCAGGTTATGTAGAACTCAAAAAATTAGTTGAAATGTGCCCCTCCCTTTTTAATTATCTGGATGAGTTTGGATAATGTTTGGTATTATTTTTTCATAAATGTTTGAGAGAATTAGCCAGTGAAGCCATTTATTCTAAAGTTTTCTTTGTGCAAAACTCTTTAATTACAGATTAAAATTATGTATTAGATATGACACTGCTCTGATTTTGTATTTTTTTGTGTGCCAGTCTTAGTATATTGTGTGTTTCTAGGAATATTCCCTTACACAAATTTTCATACTTATTGACATAAATATGTTTATAAAATGTTCTTATTTTATTTTAAAAACTTTTAGAAATTTTATTTATACCCTCCTTTTCATTCTTGTAATTATTTGTTCCTTCTACTTTATAGTTTTCTTGGGAATAAAGCTCCTTTTGCAGTCAATATTTCCATTTTCTCTCACTGTTCTTAAACTTTCTCTTTGACTTTTCAATACTTCTGCTGTGATATGCCATTGTGTGGGTTATTGTATTTATCCTATTTAGGTTGTAGAATTTCTTGAAATTGTATTTTGACATTGTTAACCAATTTTGGAGAAAACTCAGCCATTATCTTTTGCAATAATACCCTACACATTTCTTTCCTCTCTCCCTCACGGCTCTAATTACATTATGTTAATCATTTGCACTGTGCCTTATATGTCTCTTATGCTATTTTCTGTATATTTCATTCTTTTTGTTCTCTGTGTTTCACCTGAACATTTGTCAGATAATTTCAATAACTGTGATATCTGTTGGTTTGATTCTATTGCCTGTTTCATTTTTCTAGGTTTCTTTTTTTTTTTTTTGACATACTGGAAATTTTTCTGATAAATCCTAGACATTGTGTTAAGTCTAAGTTTCTATATAATAATATTTGCTTCTAGAGTGGGTTTACTCCACCACACCCTGATAAACTAAGTATGGGATGATCTTAATTGGAGCAAAGGCTCAGAAGACTAAGACTGGATTGCAGTTTCTGATAGGCTCATTCTGCTTTTGGATGTCATCTGCTCCTCAAGATCTGAACTCCTACAGTCCCAATTAAACGCCTAGTGCAGAGGACCTTCAAGATAGTGGAGGAGTAAGACGTGGAGATCACCTTCCTCCCCACTAATACATCAAAAATACATATACATGTGGAACAATGTGGAAATTGGCAGTAACACAATCATAGTAGGGGACTTTAACACCCCACTTTCACCAATGGACAGATCATCCAAAATGAAAATAAAGAAGGAAACACAAGCTTTAAATGATACATTAAACAAGATGGACTTAATTGATATTTATAGGACATTCCAACCAAAAACAACAGAATACACTTTCTACTCAAGTGCTCATGGAACATCCTCCAGGATAGATCACACCCTGGGTCACAAATCAAGCCTTGGTAAATTTAAGAAAATTGAAATCATATCAAGCATCTTTTCCGACCACAACGCTATGAGATTAGAAACAAATTACATGGAAAAAAACGTAAAAAACACAAACACATGGAAGCTAAACAATATGTTACTAAATAACCAAGAGATCGCTGAAGAAATCAAAGATGCAATCAAAAAATACCTAGAAAAGAATGAAAATGAAAGCACGACAACCCAAAACCTATGGAATGCAGCAAAAGCAGTTCTAAGAGGGAAGTTTATAGAAATTCAATCTCACCTGAGGAAACAAAAATCTCAAATAAACAATCTAACCTTACACCTAAAGCAACTAGAGAAAGAAGGGGAAAAAAGTTAGTAGAATGAAAGAAATCATAAAGATCAGAGCAGAAAAAAATGAAATAGAAACGAAGAAAACAACAGCAAAGACCAATAACACTGAAAGTTGGTTTTTTGAGAAGATAAAGAAAATTGATAAACCTTTAGCCAGACTCATCAAGGAAAAAAGGGAGAGGATTCAAATCAATAAAATTAGAAATGAAAAAGGAGAAATTACAACTGACACTGCAGAAATACAAAGGATCATAAGAGACGACTAGAAGCAACTATATGTCAATAAAATGGACAACCTGGAAGAAATGGACAAATTCTTGGAAAGGTACAAGTTTCCAAGACTGAACCAGGAAGAAATAGAAAATATAAACAGACCAATTACAGGTAATAAAATCGAAACTGTAATTAAAAATTTTCCAGCAAATAAAATCCAGGACCAGATGGCTTCACAGGTGAATTCTACCAAACATTTACAGAAGAGCTAACACCTATCCTTCTCAAAGTCTTACCAAAAATTGCAGAGGGAGGAACACTCAACAAAATTCTAGCAAACAGAATCCAACAACACATTAAAAGGATCATACACCACGTTCAAGTGGGATTTATCCCAGGGATACAAGGATTCTTCAATATATGCAAATCAATCAATGTGACACCCCATATTAACAAATTAAAGAATAAAAACAATATGATCATCTCAATAGATGCAGAAAAAGTTTTTGACAAAATTCAACACCGATTTATGATAAAAACTCTCCAGAAACTGGACATAGAGGGAACCTACCTCAACATAATGAAGGCCATATACGACAAACCCACAGGAAGCATCATTCTCAATAGTGAAAAACTGAAAGCATTTCCTCTAAGATCAGGAACAAGAAAAGGATGTCCACTCGCACCACTATAATTCAACATAGTTTTGGAAGTCCTAGCCACAGCAATCAGAGAAGAAAAAGAAATAAAAGAATCCAAATTGGAAAAGAAGAAGTAAAACTGTCACTGTTTGCAGATGATATGAAAATCCTGAAGACGCTACCAGGAAACTATTAGAACTCATCAGTGAATTTGGTAAAGTTGCTGGATGCAAAATTAATACACAGAAATCTCTTGCATTCCTATACCCTAACAATGAAAATTAAGAAAGAGAAATTAAGGAAACAATCCAATTTACCATTGCATCAAAAAGAATAAAGTACCTAGGAATAAACCTACCTAAGTAGGCAAAAGAACTGTATGCAGAAAATTATAAAACACTGAGGAAAGAAATAAAAGATGACACAAACAGATGGAGAAATATACCATGTTCTTGGATTGGAAAAATCAGTATTGTGAAAATGACTATACTATCCAAAGCAATCTACAGATTCAGCATAATCCCTATCAAGTTACCAATGGCATTTTTCACAGAACTAGAACAAAAAATTTCACAATTTGTATGGAAACACAAAAGACCCTGAATAGCCAAAGCAACCTTGAGAAAGGAAAATGGAGTTGGAGGAATCAGGCTCCCTGACTTCAGACTATACTACAAAGCTAAAGTAATCAAGACAGTATGGTCCTGGCACAAAAACAGAAATATAGATCAATGGAACAGGATAGAAAGCCCAGAGATAAACCCACACACCTATGGTCACCTAATCTATGACAAAGGAGGCAAGAATATACAACGGAGAAAAGACAGTCTCTTCAATAAGTGGTGCTGGGAAAACTGGACAACTACATGTAAAAGAATGAAATTCAAACACTACCTAAAACCATGCACAAAAATAAAGTCAAAATGGACTAAAGACCTAACTGTAAGACTGGACACTATAAAATCCTTAGAGGAAAGCATAGGAAAAACACTCTTTGACATAAATCCCAGCAAGACCTTTTTTGATCCACCTCCTAGATAATGAAAATAAAAACAAAAATAAACAAATGGGACCTAATTAAACTTAAAAGCTTTTGCACAGCAAAGGAAACCATAAACATGATGAAAAGACAACCCTCAGAACGGGAGAAAATATTTGCAAATGAAGCAACTGACAAAGGATTAATCTCCAAAATATGCAAACAAGTCATGCAGTTGAATATCAAAAAAACAAACAACCCAAGGAAAAAAAAATGGGCGGAAGACCTAAATAGACATTTCTCCAAAGAAGACATACAGATGGCCAAGAGGCACATGAAAAGCTGTTCAACATCACTGATTATTAGAGAAATGCAAATCAAAACTACAGTAAGGTATCACCTCACGCCGGTCAGAATGGCCGTCATCAAAAAATCTATGAACAGTAAATGCTGGAGAAGGTGTGGAAAAAAGGGAACCCTCTTGCACTGTTGATAGGAATGTAAATGATACAGCCACTATGGACAACAGTATGGACGTTCATTAAAAAACTAAAATTAGAACTAATATATGACCCAGCAATCCCACTACTGGGCATATACCCAGACAAAACCATAATTCAAAAAGACACATGTACGCCAATGTTCACTGCAGCACTAATTACAATAGCCAGGACATGAAAACAACCCAAATGTCCCTTGACAGCTGAATGGATAAAGAAGATGTGGCACCTATATACAATGGAATATTACTCAGCCATAAAAAGGAACGAAATTGGGTCATTTTGTAGAGACATGGATGGACCTAGAGAGTGTCATACAGAGTGAAGTAAGTCAGAAAGAGAAAAACAAATATCGTATATTAATGCATATATGTGGAATCTAGAAAAACGGTAGAGATGAACCTATTTGCAGGGCAGGAATAGAGACACACGTATAGACAATGGAGATGTTTTCTACATGGGGAGGGTGGGGTGAATTGGGAGATTAGGATTGGCATATATACACTACCATGTGTAAAATAGACAGCTAGTGGGAACATGCTGTATAGCACCGAGAGCTTAGCTCAGTGCTCTGTGATGACCTAGATGGGTGGGATGGGGTGGGGGGAGGTAGGTCCGAGAGAGAGGGCATGTATGCAAACATAAGCTATATATATAGCTTTTTTGTACAGTAGAAACTAACAGAACATTGTCAAGCAACTGTACTCCAATAAAATAAATAAATAAACTGTGAGGTGATAAATGTGTGATGTTTCTGGCTATTAAATTTGTAGTAATTTGTTACATCAGATGTGGAAAATTAATACACTTATATGCAGCCCAATCCTAGCATTCCCCAGATCCAATCAAGCAATCTACAAATTTAATGCAATCCCTATCAAAATTGCAATTTTTTTTGCCCAAAAGAAAAATCCATTCTAAAATTCATATGTAATCTCAAGGAAACCTGAATAGTCAAAATAATCTTGAAAAAGAAGAACAAAGTAGAGGTGTCACACTTACTGATTTTGAAATTTATTACAAATCTTCAGTAATCACAATAGTATAGTGTCGGCATAAAGACTGACATATAGACCAATAGAACAGAATAGTGAGCCCAGAAATAAACCCTCACATATATAGTCCAATGATTTTTGATCAGGGTGCCATTACCTTAAAATGGTGGAAAAGACAGTCTTTGCAACAAATAGTATTGGTAAAATTGGATATCCACATACAAAAGAATAAAGTTGAACCCTTACCTTACAGAATGTACATATATTAACTCAAAATGGATTAACAATCTAAATGTAAGACCTAAAACTACAAAACTCTCAGAAGAAAACAGAATGGAAAACTTCGCAACATTGGATTTGGCAATGATTTCTTGGACATCACATGAAAAGCACAGGCAACAAAAGTAAAAATAGATAAATTGTACTACATCAAAATTAAAAACATCTATGCCTAAAAGGACTCAACCAATAGACTAAAAAAGAAACCTACAGAATGGGAAAATATTTGCAAATCATATATCTGATAACAGATTAATATAGAATATATAAAGAACTCCTACAACTCAACAACCACAAGAAAACCGAAATAACCTGATTAAAATTTTGGCAAAGGACTTGAATAGACGTTTCTACAAAGGAGATGTACAAATATCCAATAAGCACATGAAAAGATGCTCAACATCACTAATCATTAGGGAACTGCAAATCAAAACTACAATGAGATACTACCTCATACAAACTAGGATGGCTGTTATCCCCCCCCAAAAAAGCAAAAACAAAACCAAAATCACATAGAAAACAACAAGTGTTGGTGAGAATGTGGAGTAATTTGAACCCTTGTATACTATCTGTGGGAATGTAAAATGGTACAGCTTCTATGGAAAACAGTATGGTGATTCCTTAAAAAAATAAAAATAGAATTACCATAAGATGTAGTAATTTCATTTCTGAGTATATACCCAAAAGACTTGAAAGCAGGGTCTCGAGATATTTGTATACCCATATCCATAGCAGCATTATTCCCAATAGTTAAAATGAGGAAACAACACAAGTGTCCATCAGCAGATGAATGGATAAGCAAAATGTGATATAAACATACAATGGTACATTATTTGGCCTTCAAAAGAAAGAAAATTCTTCAACATGCCACAACATGGACAAAACTTAAGGACATTTTGCTAAGTGAAATAAGCCAGTCACATAAAAGCTAATACTGTATGATTCCACTTACATGAGGTACTTGAAGTAGTCAAAATTATAGAGACAGATAGTAGCATGGTGGTTGCTGGGGACTTGGTGAAGAGGGGAAAGGAGAGTTATTGTTTAATAGGTACAGAGTTTCAGTTTTACAAGATGGAAAGATTTTTGGAGATAGGCAGTGGTGATGGTTGTAGAACATTAACTTATGAATGTATTTAATACCATTGAACTGTACACTTAAAGATGGCTAAATGGTAAATTCTATGTTGTGTAGTTTACTACAAGAAAAAAATTGGAAAAAAAACTAATAGAGCCAAATACTGATTCTTTGAAAATAATAAAATTGATAAACTTATGGCTAGACTGATAAATATGACACACAATAATAAAAAGTAAGCACTAAAGATTGTCCCTATAAGACAGTAAGAATATTTTATGCATAACTTGATGCCAATACATTTGAAAATTTACATGAAATAGGCCATATCCTAGAGAAATACAAATAACACAAGAAGTCATAATCTTATATCCACTAAATAAAGTTTTTCTTTCAAAAAACTTGCAGAGTACACCCTATACCCAGATGAAAAGTTTCTACACATAAATTCTTAGAATAAATAAGTTAATCAAATACCTAGTTATACATTATAGGAAGTAAAACATTTTACATAGAAAACTATAAAAACATTTTCAGAAATTAAAATAAATATAACTTAATAAATATACCAGGTTCTTGGATTGTAAGATACAATCAGTAATATAAAGGTACAAATCTTGAATTTCAAAACTGAGCAAAATAATGAAGAAATACCTCACCTAACATATATAGATACAGATATTTATATAGAGATAGATATATGTATGTGTGTATATACAGATATAGATGTATATATCCATATATATAAAATATTCATCCTCCCAATGGCTAATAAAATTAAGGATTGGAAATCAACCTTATTAGTCATCACAGTAATGCAATTTAAATCCACTACACAGTGGCACACCCACCAGAATGGCTTAAAATTAAAACAAAAAAAAACAAAAAAAAACTTACAGTACCAGATTCTGATAAGGATGCAGTGCAAATGAAATTCTCATGTACTGTTGGTGGAAGTTTAAATAGATAAATAGATAGAATCATTTGAGGAATCTGCTACCTATTAAGGTTTAATATAAGCATACCATTTGTTCTAGCAATTTCATTCTTACACATATACACCAAAGAAATTCATGTATGTATTCACCAAAAGGCATGCACAGTAATGTCCACAGCACCATTATTTCTAATAGCCCCAAACTGACACCATCTTAAGTGTCCTTCAACAACAGAATGGGTAACTATATAATGGGATATTCATACATTGGAATACCAACAGGCAATGCAAATGAACTTTACAAGTGAGAACTTTTTTGAGGGACTGCTAAGAATAATGCGCATACAGTGGGAAAGAAGAGATTTTTGTATTAAGAGAGGAAGATTACCTGGGTAGGGATTAGTTTTATAAATTAGTATGAATATTTTTGTTCATAGATATTTTTGTATTTTTTAAAATGTTTTCCCACACACAACTTTATTAAGGAGGGGAATTTTATAATGTGTCCTCAGAAAACAAAGATTCTGCTCTGCCTACATTAAGCAATGTGCACAGTATGTTATATAAACAGTTTTGACTAGGGTAAAAACAATTACAAGATTCTTAATATAAATTTTCACAAATAAGTTATTTACAAGGTATAGAAAGAGACTTCAGTGTGAATCAGGCAGTTGGATAGTGTAGACCCAGTAAGTTATCATATACTACTTGGGACGATTAGTTTTTATGTGCTAATTTGGCTAAGCTATAGAGGACAGTTCAATCAAATACTAATCTAGATATTTCTGTGAAGGTATTTTATAGATGTGGTGATGATGTGGTGGATGATATGTGATCTAAAATCAATAGACTTTAAGTAAAGGAGATTATTCTCAATAATAAATGGGCCTCTTGCAATCCTTGGGAAGACTGTAAAAGCAAATCTGAAGTTTCCCTGAAGAAGAAGAAATTCTGCCTCAAATTGCTGCATCAACTCCTACCTGAGTGTTTCCAGCCTACAGTTCTGCCCTAAGCTTTTCAAACTTGCCAGCCTGCCCAATTGCCAGCCAATTCCTTGAAAAAAAAAATTGATCTATTTACAGTTCTCCCTTGGTAACCATGGAGGATTGGTTCTAGGACCACAACTCCCCCCCCCCAACTCCCACCCCTTGGATACCAAAATCCGTGGATGCTCAAGTCCCTTATATACAATGGTAGAGTATTTGCACATAGTTTTTGCACATCTTCCGTTATATTTTAAATAATCTCTAGATTACTTATTACCTAATACAATGTAAATACTATGTAAATAATTGTAAATATAATGTGAATGCTAAGTAAATAGTTGCCAGAAGCTGTAAAATTCAAGTTTTGCTTTTTGGAACTTTCTGAAACTTTTGGGGGGAATATTTTTGATCCTCAGTTGGTTGAATCTAACTAATGACTATTTCCAGTGGTAAAGATGCAGTAATAGTCCATGACATAACGTGGCAATAGAGATATGTAAAACATTATTATTGAATCCTTCAAGTCAACTACTTATAAAAGGCAAGTTTCTGTTTACCCTGAATTTGATACCTTAGAATATTTTTGTCAAACAACAAGTATAATGAGATAGGCTGTTTACTCCTAATGTTACTGGAGAGTAGGTTCTTGTTGCAGAAAGAATTCAGAGATGCGATAGGGAGGTCAAGAAAGTAAAACAAGGATTTATTGAGCTATAGTACACACTCAAGAGGAGATTGGACAGACTCAGGTGAGTAGCTGCCCTGAGTTTCTTTGGCAAGCTGGTTATAGGGTGTGTGGAAATGAATAGGCGGAATATTCATTGGGAAGGGAGGGGTTTTAAGTCATATTTCCTGATTTTCATCCCAGCTTCACCTTCCCGAGGGAAGGAGTGTTTTTTGTCCTTATTCAGTCTTGATGGGAAGCGTCATGGTGTAGGTGCCTGATGGATACTTCTTATCTGCAAGGCTAATTTTATTGTAATGAGGGCACAATGAGCAAAAGGTTACATTCAGACACTGGAGATTCCAGTGTTTCTCCACCTTTCTTTGTCTGCCTCCAGGACTCTTGTCACCCAAAATGTGTGGTTTCCTGTCAGTCTGGAGTTTCCTGCTTTTCTTTGCTCATGGACCCCTGTTGTTCACAAGATGTATGGTTTCCTGCCATTTGGTCCGTGCCCCGCTTTCTCTGCTCATATCTAGCTATCTGCCTATTCTAACACTAACTGCACTGAAGAAAGTGTGGAAAGAAAAGGATGAGTACAGGGCTTCAAACTCCCAGCTCAAGTACCTTGTAAATGACCTGAAAGTTTCTGGGTTAGCCAGCTCAGGCTGTGTCTTAATCCATGCAGGCTGCTATAAAAAATATCATAGACTGGTTGGCTTAAACAACAGACCTTTATTCTCAGAGTTCTTGAGGCTGGGAAGTCCAAGATCGACGTCCAACAGGGTTTGGCTTCTGGTTAGGGCTCTCTTCTTGATCTGCACAGGAGCAACCTTCTCACTATGTCCTCACATGGTCTTTCCTTGATGTGTGTTCATGGAGAGAGAGGCAGATCTCTCTTTCTTTTCCTCTTCTTATAAGGCCACCAATCCTACTGGCTCAAAACCCCACCCTTATGACCTTTTTTTTTTTTTTTTTTTAATTAATTTATTTATTTATTTATTTATTTTTGGCTGTGTTGGGTCTTCGTTTCTGTGCGAGGGCTTTCTCCAGTTGCGGCGAGCGGGGGCCACTCTTCATCGCGGTGCGCGGGCCTCTCACTATCGTGGCCTCTCTTGTTGCGGAGCACAGGCTCCAGACGCACAGGCTCAGTAGTTGTGGCTCACGGGCCCAGTTGCTCCGCGGCATGTGGGATCTTCCCACACCAGGGCTCGAACCCGTGTCCCCTGCATTGGCAGGCAGATTCTCAACCACTGCGTCACCAGGGAAGCCCCGTCACTTTTTAAATATTGAGATTAAATATCAATTATTAGTTATATTTTCTTAAGATTTTATAAAATATATTGCTATCATAAAAGGAAAAAATTATAGAGTCATCAAATTAAGAAACAATAACTTCATGAAAATATGGCCTTTCTCCATATCTAAAAATTTTCACTTTTCACTTCAGGATACATAGGTAACAAATCTCATCTCTTAAGTGTTTATTTAGATCACTCATTTTTATTATTATATGTTAATTACAATGTATGCCATTTTTAATTTTCTCTAAAGTAGAAAATTGATTACATATTAATTCAAATATGTAAGAGTAAGACCTTTAGTCAAAATGGTAGATCCTTTCCAATTCTCCAATGGTTTGTTTGCCACTTTTAGTATTAGACACTACTGATTTACCTCTCTGAATGGTTATTCATTTTCCTACATAAAGATGACCACTTCATTTTTAATTTAAATATTTGTCTTTATATGGTACTATGTTTTCAAAACATATGTCTTAGCATCCATTTCAATATGGTGCTATAGAAATTGAATAATGTGGTTAATCTCCTGACTAATAAGAGTCCAATGTGACACAACTGTCTACTGCCAAGGGCCCCTGTACCCTCTAGCATGTTGGAGTCACCTTGACCTTTAAGAATGAAATAAAACCAGTCATATTTCACACAGAAAAAAATCCAATGTCTACATCATTCTTGAGGATCCTTGAGTATCTTACATTTGTCTTCCTCATCCCCTGGCTTCATTTTCTTTTCTCCTTGATCCTGAATCTCTCCCTACTATCTCACCTTTTGTGTAAGCCATCCTTCCACATGCTAAAGCCCAGACCATCTTCTTCCTGGACAATTCTGGCACCTCAAAATTGACACTTTTTTATACAGAGTAATTTAGTTCTCTTTATGGGCTTCCAGAGAGTGCCCTAAAGATTTCCTCTATCGTGTTACTGCAGTCTATCAAAGTATTTTCTTTAACAAGGGGCCATAAGCCTGAGAATATTATGCTGAGATCTTAGGAAGCGAACATGTCTGTGTCAGCTGTGACTTTAAATAGCTTTTTTCTCAGCTACATATATAATCCCTTGAACCCGTGACACCTAAAAGGGTAGACGATATCATAGAATTATTGACAGCTTTAGTTGGGCAAAAGAACAAAGTCCTGATATCAGAATTACTCATCGATTATGAGACATACTTGGGTTACATGTGTTTTTGTGTTTATCGTTGTAGTGTATGTTTACTGCACAACTTATTTGCATATATGAGTTCATATTTTATATAACAAATTTGTAAGGTAGATGTCATCACTATTTTATAAATGAGGATATTAAAACTCTAAGTAAAGGTGAATTGCCCATTTTCTTTCAAACCCTAGCTGAGGTAGAATTTGGCATAGATATTTTTACTCCAAGTCCAGAAATGTTTCTAACTACTATTAGAATAATTTAGGAAATATTGGATTGGTAGAAAGCTAAAGGAAAACATTTACATTAACTAAAAACTAAGGGCATTAATAGAGTGGTTGGAAAATGTAATGTCAAGAAGATGTGGCATAGAAACTTGACAGTGTTATTTCTGATCATTATTAAGGAAATGCTTCACTGACAGTGGAAGGCAGAAAATGTTTGACTATAAAAGGGAAAAGCTAAGGTGAACGTTATGGGAGTGTAATTCTATCTAAAAGATACAACAAACACTGCGTTCTGTAAAATTCTTAATTAAAATTTTTATGTATATATAGACCATATATCAATCACCATTTTATAGATTTTCACCTTGATGCTCTTCTATGTAATCCAATCATTTCTGGAATGGTGTATCATTATGAAATTGGTTATATTTTATTCTCCCTGTTTCATATAGCATCACTCAAGGATTTAGTAAGAAGAAACAGTCTGACAGAGTTTACTTTTAGGCCTTTGCGAAAAAAAATACATTAGTATAAAAAACCCCACAAGATACACTGGATGAGTTTCCTTATGATGCTGATGTTGAGAAAGGCTTTTCTGTGTCTAAAACTTTCATTGATATGATTATAGTTTAAAAATTCATTATGATATTAAAAAGGAAAAGCATTTGCTTTAAAATCATCTTGTCATGGTGATTTCTAAGGTTTTTCCAGTTCTAAGTCAATGTTTCTAAGTTACTGACTTTGGAAATATAATTTCCATTTGAAGGTAGAATCCTGAAGAACAGAGAGAGTAGTCTCTTCAACCTTTATTGAATACAGGAGAGCCCAAACCAAATAATGAAAACTGATTGATCAAGGTTAGGAAACCTGGAAAAGAACACTTCTGCTTGTCCTTTGCATTAGGAGATAAATATGAGAAAAGTGATATAGCTTATCCATAGCTAGTAGAAGTTATAAGGACCTGACCCAAGTCTCAGGTCTCTGGGAGCACTGAAATCAAGCCTGATAACTCTGGCTCTGCTGTCTGCCAACTTGAATACTCTATCATTATGAGCCTTAATAATAGTTTCTTATGAAGTTCACCCAGGACACTAAGAAAATTTAGAAAACATTCACATAGCCTTTCAAAATCTAGTCAGTTATACAGAGAATAGTTTAAAATTAACTTCCCTATTGTCCACCTAAATTTATTTTAATTATAGAAATTTGTATTCTTTTCTTGAATTCAGCCAGTTAAACAATATAATCCCAAATGATGAACAAGGGGGCAGATCCATCATAATGAGGGGAAGAATACAGAGAGGATATATTCTGAAATGCTATTCAGAGATCCTATATTTCATAAGTCCACAGAGACTATCTATCGACAACCACTATTTCCATTTGTTACTAATGGTTACAAAAGGTTACATTTTGTGTCAGGACATAGCCCTTCCCACAAGTTAAAAGTTTTACAGTTTACTAGATTCTAAATTTTGAATCATAATAACCATAAACTTTTTAAAAAGTTATATTTCATAAATCATCATAAAATTCTTTCTTATTACAATTACACTCTTTGAACATAAAAGTCTATCCAAAATAATTTAAAATAAGACAATTCTTCAATGTACACAAGTCAGTTTTTCAACACATGGATGTTGAATGAAGAGGGGAGAAATAAGACCAAGAATATCCAAATGTTTCAATGCCACCTGAGAAATTAAGGACTAATTATTTCACTGAGTGTTCAGTTTTAAGTGAATAATAAACACTTTCAAGCATTTTATGAAATTTAAGTATTTCATGATTTTAAAAATTTCATTTAATATTTGAGGGTAGATCTTTTTATACAAGCTATGCTGATTTTTCACCTGAGATAAGTATGTTATTCAACACCATAATGGCTTATGAGTGAAATATTCACCATAGCTTTCCTTTAGAAAGACGGGGTTATTACATGCATCACAGATGAAGCTGGTTGTTTCTTTCATATCCTACCCTCTCTCTATCATTCTCACTGTGCTGGAAGTTTTTGTAAGGAAAGTAATGCTAATTTACTCAATCACAGCTCCTGATTCTGAAGGACACCAAAGTAAACGGAAACATAACCTCCTGCCCTCTGGTCAGTATAAATGTTTCACACGGGAAAGCAGCTGCTACCACCTGCTTGTGCCAAGCAAAATGAGGCCAAGATATGTTGTCCCTTCAAGCCACTATCCTTTATTATCTATTGGTCATTTTGTCATAAGAGAGCCTCAATGGTTTTTATGGCAGTGGTCCCCAACCTTTTTGGCACCAGGGACCAGTTTCGTGGAAGACAATTTTTCCACGGACCAGGGTGGGGGAATGGCTTTGGGATGATTCAAGCACATTACATTTATTGTGCACTTTATTTCTATTATTATTACATTGTAATATATAATGAAATAATTATACAACTCACCATAATGCTGACAGGAAGCGGAGCTCAGGCAGTAATGCGAGCAATGGGGAGCGGCTGTAAATACAGATGAAGCCTTGCTTACTCGCCCACTGCTCACCTCCTGCTGTGTGTCCCGGTTCCTAACAGGCCATGGACCGGTACCGGTCCATGTGCCGGTCCATGGCCCAGGGGTTGGGGACCCCTGGTTTATGGGAAAGGGTTGACAAGGAAGACTAGTAGAAAAAGAAATTTGTTCCTGGCCCCAAATTTGCAGACGCTGCTCAAAAAATAAATGCATGCAGTGGATCATACCTGACCTCCTAGGAAGGCACATTAGTGACCACACACTGTTATGTGAGCATCCTCCCACCGCCCCGCCCAGGAGTCCCATCCCAAGCAGTTTTTCTCCTTTTCCAGTTATTTTCTTTTCAATCATATACACTATTCTCCCTGAGAAGAATAGTGATAAACACAAGGTTTCCCATTGTAACATACCAGGGATATTGTTCTCTGGCACCCCTTATTGATGAGTACCTCTTGTAATTGCCCTATTGTTCGCCTCTTTATCCATTCTTGGATCCAAATAATCCACTGTAACCAACATGGACACATTATGCTTAGTTTTAAGAGGTTTTCTATCTTGCAGATCAGTATCACAGTTAAAGGTGTTTCTGATATTAACCACTTCAGTGCTAAAAGGATTTGGGAGACAGAAGAAAGACGCAGAAGGGCCACACATAAAGAGCAGGTGGACCATCCTTATTTCCAGAGAGGTCTGGCACAGGGATGTAGTTAGAAATTCAAGGACATCAAGTATGAAAAATATTAAGCTGACAAAGTCTATAAATTAATGATACAGTTTCTTTATCAATTTCTCATAAGATAAGTCTTCACTGTCTTGTTTTACTTGAGGCAATGCTGATTTCTACCCTATGAATACAGGGAATCTTCCCTCTTGGCAGAGAAAAAGGACAAGAATTGTAGTTCAAACTAGCCAACTTAGAAAGGACAACACAAAAAGAACAAGGTTATATGTACATTTTACTTTAAAAATGTCTGTCTCGGGCTTCCCTGGTGGCGCAGTGGTTGAGAATCTGCCTGCCAATGCAGGGGACACAGGTTCGAGCCCTGGTCTGGGAAGATCCCACATGCCGCGGAGCAACTAGGCCCGTGAGCCACAATTACTGAGCCTGCGCGTCTGGAGCCTGTGCTCTGCAACAAGAGAGGCCGCGATAGTGAGAGGCCCGCGCACTGCGATGAAGAGTGGCCCCTGCTCGCTGCAACTAGAGAAAGCCCTCGCACAGAAACGAAGACCCAACACAGCCATAAATAAATACATATTTAAAAAAAAATGTCTGTCTCTGGTTTTGATCACCATTGTATCTCTAGGATTTTGTAGAGTACATGGTATATAGTAATTTCTCAATTAATATGTGTTTAGTAATTGAATGAATGTTACCTGAGCAAGAGTGTTGAATAAGAAGCAAATGTGACTGGGGAGAAATATTAATTTTGATAAAATCCAAATCCTATAAAAGTTTTCACATGAATATTTGAAAACATAGAGGAAAAACAGTGGTGGTAGAGAATGACTTTTATAGGTTGGGTTCTTGGGAGGTAAACTTTTAAACTGATATTTGATTGCAGTAAGTTTATTGGGGAGTAACCTCTGGGAGAACGAAAGAAGATAGGGAAAGATTCTGACACAGTCTCAAGAAAAGCCTCAGCCGGTCCCATGGGGGAGCTCTGATGCTGAAATATCCTTGAGAATTGGCTGAAATTGAAGACAGGGAACCTGGACTTTATACCTCCACCCCTGCATTGACCAGTAATTGGATGTGGTTTGCCCCTGGAAGGGTGGATGTGTGACCTAGAGCAAAACAGCATACTGTAGCAGAGAGCCAAGCCTTGAAAAGAACACAGAAGACTGTCAGCAGCCAACGGTCTCAGCAGCTGGAAGAATGAGTGAGTCAATCCTCTGGAATGGTTCTGGACTCTGCCTGATGTCATACACTATAATGAGAAAGGATAGGGTTCAGAGGGGATTTCTAAAAATTAGGTCTTGAGAATAAATATTATACCATTGGATAATGACAGATACTCCAGAGAAATCAAAGGCACAGTGGCATGAAAGGTAATAATGTGTTCAAGGAAATACGAGTATAAATTAGACATAATATTTATAATTTATAATAATAATATTAATAAGATGATGATAGAAGTAAAGAGGACTTAGCAAGTGCTAATCCTGTATCAGAGGCCACGTAATTATTTTACATATATAGTAGAGTCAAATATTATTTATGGTAACCTGGACAAAAATTATTAATGCATGAGAGTCATAATCTTTCCTTCTTTTGGCCAGATTTCTGAAGGGAAGGGGTTTCTTTACCTATATATGTCCTCAATCTCTCCTTTGCTGTAAAAAAAAATGACTAATATATGAAGAGGAAATAATGAGAAATTTTTTGAAACAGAACATATTAGTAGTTTCTGGCAAGGGAGTGTAGTCAGTGGGAAGGAGGTTTGTAGTTATCAAAAGTCAATACAAAGAATTTTACGTGGTGATGTAACTGTTTAGTATCTTGAATGTAATGACAGATACAAAAACCTACACATATAATAAAACTGTATAAAGCTAACACCACACACACACACACATGAGCAAGTACACACACACACAAACACACATACAGATGAATACAAGTAAAATTGACTAAACCTAAATAAGATGGATGGATTGTATCAATGCCAATATCCTGGTGGTAATATTGTACTATAGTTTTTGCTATCAGGGGAAACTGGATAAAGGGTACATGAATCTCTTTTTATTATTTCTTACAACTGCATGTGAATTCACAATTACCTCTATAAAAGTTTCCAGTTAAAATTGAAAAAATATAATAATATGATTGGGCATTTTTAAGGGTTAACTTCCATTTGAGTTCATATTA
The DNA here is from genome assembly GCF_009873245.2 of Balaenoptera musculus. Taxonomy (NCBI): domain Eukaryota; kingdom Metazoa; phylum Chordata; class Mammalia; order Artiodactyla; family Balaenopteridae; genus Balaenoptera; species Balaenoptera musculus. Next base: position 29,667,100 of record NC_045806.1, read on the forward strand.
TTGACTGCTACAATAATTTAGGGGTAAACTGAAAGAGATGTTGGAAGTAATAAAGTATTCTCTAGAAGGCTTCATTATATCTTGCTTATTTCTTCTGGATACTGAGCACAACAGATCGATACCTGTCTTCTGTCACCAATTCCATAAGCAGTTAAAAGTGAACCCTGTCTCTGAGAAAATATGATGACTCTAGCCAGAGTGCAGAACCTGGAGAGCAAACTCTTAGATGAGGTGGAGAACACATAGTACCTTTACGAATGAAAACAACAAAGGCCCATATATATTGAACACTTAAATGTGTCATGCATTGTGCTAATTGTATGTTCTTTAATCTTCAAAACAATATCTCAAGGTAGCTCTTACCACTGCCATTTTATGGGGAGATTTTAAATAAATTTCTAAGGTCATAGAGCTAATGAGAGGCAGAAGTGGGATTCATATTCAGATCTTTTTCGAAGCTTCAGGTCATGACCTCTATGGTAGGTATATCATGAGCAATGCACAGCTTTGTGTAAAGTTGAGTGAAAGCTCAGAATCTGGAGTATAGGACAAAGGATGAAAGACTATGTCTTAACTATATATTTTGTGAATCCAGGTAGACATATTGAAGATTTGGGAGAAAATCACTTAAAGGATATGGGCAGTAATTCAGAGGTCATCCAATCATTCATTTTCACCACCCTCCAAGAGAGAACATTATGGTCAAATCTCTAGGAAATTGTGGAACATAACTATTGTTGAACAATATATATTTTTCTTTTTGTAGGTTTTCTCTGTTGGAAATTTAAAATAAATATACCTTTTATCTCATATGAATCACAGCTTATGGTTATAATTTGAGAGCAGTGTGGAAATCTAGCTGGGGACTATCCTTGAAAAAGCCACTGTTGCCTCTTTTCTCCCCAAAGGAAGAGTTGACTCTATAGCAGATAATCTAATAAGAAAATTAGGACTGCAGATGTAATATGAGAAATGTCTGTTGGTATAGATCCAAACCAGGCATAAAAATAATTACCTGTTTTCATTCTTTTTTGTTCACACCTCTTCTACCTCCCTCATTCATTTCCTCTCTCCTCTCTCTTCCTTTTTCACTTTAAAAAATATTTTTAATTGTCATTCTCTTTCATAGTTTGCTTCCTCTTTCTTCGTATCTTTGGGTTTGCCTTTCCTTCCACTTCCTATCACACAACAATACTGTCTGTACTTAAACACAAATGCAGTCACTTAATCTTTATCACTTTATCTTCATTGTGAAATATGATCTAAGCCCACTCCCACATCCTTCTGTCTCCTCTCAAAAAGCATCTCCTTGTGTCTAGACACGGAGCTACAACTTAGATTTGAATGTATTCTTGCTTAGTACATTTTTATGTAACAACAATGAAAATTATCATGATAATTTCTTTCTTAAGTTGTTAAATTTGTTTCTTATAAAATACATCTTTAAGTTTATCCTTAAGTATATCTCATTTCTTTGCCACATTTTATATTACACATTCTAGTTTATTTTACAGTGTGGGTTATATTTGTTTTACAAACTCAGAATTTACTTCCTCTCAGCCATTCCTCAGTAACTGTCTATTCTCCTCATGCAGGGCTATCCAAGCTTAGCCCACTGGAGAACTTTGCTGGACATCATCCAAGAGGCACAGGCCAGCATCCTTCTGTGATGATTACAGATGTTCTCATTTTTGATGAAAGGCGAAAGAAGCAACAACCTACAGTTAGCTTTAAGCCCCAGTATACCTGCTTATCCTGATGGAAGTAGATAACTAGCTGAGTGATCTAGAAATCTCAGGCTGAAAAACTATATCTCCCTGGATATGCATTTGGCCAATTTAGCTAAAGAAATGTTATAATTTAGAATCATTTTTTCATCCACATAAGTATGAGATAAAAGCTGCTTTTTTTTTTGGTCTTAATTAACTTTAATGTGTTTCTTTCTTGGTTATTCCAGATGTACTTAAGCTGCTGCATCAGTTTATATTCCTCTCTCTTTAACAGATTTGAGGAATCTAGATAGAAATCTTTCTAAAGTACTTCAAAGCCCAAATTTATTCAAAATCTACTCTTCAGAATAATCAGAAAAACATATTAAAAGTTTGTTCAAAAGGAGAGAAGCGATTGAAGATGGCAGTGAAACCTAGTTTATAATTATTTATTTAAAGGTCATTTTCCTCTGATTTCCCCAGTGGCTAACAGAAAACAGAGCCCTTCAATTCCCAGCAATAATTATAAAGAAGGACAAAGTGCACTAAAGTTCTTGATATTGGGTACTGGAGGGAACAATTTTGCCCTCAGAGACACATTTTCTTCCATATATAAATTCATAAAACGACCTTTCAATTCATTTGAACTCATTTCAATTGCTATTTTTAATAGTCTCTCAGCTATATTTAATAGTTTAGAAATCTATTTCCTTTGACTTTGCCCATTGTGACAATTATTAATCGTTATTTAACAATTTCAAAGCTCCAGAGATACTGAGTAGATTATATGAACTCATATTTCTAATGCAACAGATGCTTCATAACCTCAAAAATAAACAAACTATGTTCTTAAAGCAATTATAAGTGGAAGCCATATACTTTTCTATCACAAATAAACCATTCAACACCAAAATAAATACTTACTGGGCAGAGGCCAAAAAAATTAACAAATTGACAGCAATGTGGGTGGAAGAAGCTAGAATTTTTCTAAACTCATAAAAGATCAAAAAAAAAAATTACCACAGAGCTATACACTTAAAGGTACATTATTACTTTGAATAGAATGTTGGAACTTCAGAGTTGCAAGAAAACTTACAGCAAGGATTTCTAATTTTTCAAGAGTCAAAACCCTTTTGAGCATCCAATTAATGCTGTAAGCCTTCTCTTTAGAAAAATGTACAATGAAATACACTTAAAATTTTGCTTAACTATAGGTAGTTTAAAGAAAATCTGAAGATCTCTTACAGAGCATATATTCCAGGTTTAAAATTCCTGCCTTAGATGTAACCAGCTCATATATTTTATAAAATTCATTAATCCACTTTATAGCATACATAAATGATGATCTGATCTTTCTTAAATACTTCTAGTGTCAAGAAAGTCAATACTGTACAACATGTTTGATTTTTTGGAAAAATATAAATGATTTTTAAAAATCTATTTTCTATTTAACTGAAGTTTGATTCTTTTAAAATTCTGTTTATTGCCACCTAGTTCTGAAATCTACAGCTACACAGAATAAATCCCTTTTCACATGATAGCCTTTATACATAACATATAGCTATAACAGCCATCTTAGTTTTCCTCTTGTTCAGGCCAAATATCCCCAAAACCATCAATCAATCCTCATAAAACCTGATTTTGCAGTCCCTAAAAATTCTGATTGTTTTCTTCCTGGTATTCCAATTTGATAATGTCCTCCTTCAAATACAGCAGTAAAAGAAGTGCATATGTGATTTGATCAAATAAGAGTCTGTTTTCCTTACTATAAGATCAAAACGTGAGAGTAGGGAATTGATCACCTCTTCTTCCCAAACCTCAGTTCCTAAGGATGAACAGAAATTAGGAAGAACCAAATATAATAAGTAAAATTAGGATCTCACCTATGTAATTATCAAGGACTTTGAGGTAGAAGAAGATAATGCTATTAGCCTCCTAACTCTCTCCTTAACATTTTATCCATGAAATCTCAGGGAGTTAGGACAAGAATATTGTGGAAGCCAAGCAAAATGGGAAAAAAAATTACATTATACCTTAATTGAGTAAAATCTGTATTAATTTAAGGGAGTGGTCAGTATGGAGTTTTGAAAAGACAATATATAATTTTCCAGTGTTTATTCAGGCATTGGATCTAGGGTGCAAAAATGGTACAGGAATGGCCTAGATGAAATATCTCCCAAGGTTATCTTTTTCCTTTTCCAATTTGGTGGTCACCAAGATACTTTCTGATTATTCATTTGATTTCTCAAAGGCCCTATTACTGGACATGGGATTCCCTGGGTAGAAAATATAAGAATTCCAGGCACGGAAATCTAAGCCTCATTCCCTTACCACAACCATTGTTATTTAAGTCAGTCAAAATAATGACTCACACTTAGTTTGAGTCCATTAAAAAATTGAAGAATTTTATACCCCTTTTATTAGGTCATGTCTTTTTCATGTTGCATTTTTCAGTTGAATCTTGTACATAAGGACAGAAAATTACCATCAAGTTGTGACTGAAGTTCTGGAACAGACAACATAAATCAAGTTATTTGAATATAAGTTTATTAGTACATCTGCTAGCAGTTCTAGAACACAAAAAATTGATGCTGCTGGTGGATGATCATAGTTGAGATCCCCTCTAATATCTAAAATTAATGAGAAACTCTCTCAGCTTTCATCATTCAAAAACTTAATTCTTGGGGTTCCCTGGTGGTACAGTGGTTAAGAATCCACCTGCCAATGCAGGGGACACAGGTTTGAGCCCTGGTCCGGGAAGATCCCACATGCCTCGGAGCAACTAAGCCCATGCGCCACAACTACTGAGCCTGCGCTCTAGAGCCCACAAGCCACAGCTACTGAGTGTGTGCCACAACTACTGAAGCCCGTGCACCTAGAGCCCGTGCTCCGAAACAAGAGAAGCCACCACAATGAGAAGCCCGCGCAACGCAACAAAGAGTAGCCCTCACTCGCCGCAACTAGAGAAAGCCCACACGCAGCAACGAAGACCCAACACAGCCAAAAATTAATTAATTAATTAATTATTTTAAAAAACTGAATTCTTATCCTCATTAAAATCATTGTAAAGTATATTGGATAAGACAAGACTGAGAAAGACAAACAGAGATATGGTGTAATTTGATAGGTTGCTATTAGGGACCTTGGCTTTTGCATTAGTTTTCAGAGGCTGCTATGACAAATTGCCACACACGGTGGCTAAAAACAACTAACATTTATTTTCTTACAATTCTTTAGCTTCTCCAACTAAACAAGAACTGACATAGTTTTGGTCTGTCCGCATTGTCTCCACCTCGTGCTTGTAGGTTCCAATTTATTCTTGCTCTCTGCATTTTGCACCCACCTTCTTTACCTGACAACCTTCCCTGTGGACTTCCAGCTCTACCAACATCAGATGCAAAGACAACAGCCTCTCAAATACAGCTTAACCAGCACCTACACTGCATAAGGTAGAGTTCAGAGGGTGGAGGTGAGAGCCATGGACATTATCGAGGAACTTCTAACACTTTTACAGGTGGATTTCAGAATTTCTATAGAACAGTGAATCTTTCATGGCTCCAAATTACCCCCCATTTTAACAGGAGCATCTGTAGCACTTATCTCAGGATTGTATCACCATTTTATGTTGGATGTGTGGGGCAGATGGCTTATCTCTTTAGTTTCACAGGTCTATAAATTAAGAAAAATTGTGCAGGAATAGCCGGACTTAAAGAACTACACTCAAAAGGTTCGTCCATTCCTGAACTTAATTTATATGATAAGATCTTGGATTTTGAGATGATGCTGTAACGGAGTAAGTCTTTTGTGAAACTTAAGAGGGAAAATGTGTATTTTGCATGTGGGGGAGGTGTGAATAATCGGAGACCAGTAGGCAGCCTCCCAGATGGCCTCCAATGATTCCTACTTCCTCAAATTTTTGTCTTTGTATCCTTATGAATCCCCTACCTCTTCACTATGGACTGGATTTAGTGACTTGCTCCTAGCCAAATAGAAAAAAAAAGTGACAAATATGACGAGATATAACTTCCAAGTTTAGGTTACAAAAGGACTGTAGCTTTCATCCCTGCTCTTTTTCTCATTCTGGGGGAAGCAAGCTGCCATGTTGTGAGTAACCCTATGGAGAGGACCACATGACAATGAGCGAATGTCTCTGGTCAAACTGAGGCCTTCCAAAGGCTATATGAGGAAGCTTGCAAGCGATTCTACCTCTAGTCATGTGTTCACCTGAAAGCCACAGCCCTGGCCAATATCTTAACTACAGTTTCACGAGAAACCTTGAGGCAGAGACATCAAGCTAAGCCATGTGCAAATTCCTGACCCACAGAAATTGTGAGATAATAAATGTTTGTTGTTTTAAGGACCTAAAGTTTGAGGTAATTTGTTATACGACAACAGATCACCTAATACACTGAAACTCTTTAAGGATTATTAGCTAAATTTGCAATGCTTCTACAAATGGAAAATTTTCACCTTTACATGCTACTTTTACTTCTCCCATATTTTTATGTTATGTGACAAATCGTCTTCTCAGGTACTGAGTATTAAAGTGTTATTCTCATGTACCAACAATAAATTTTAATTAATTATGAATGTACCTAGTTTACTATCCTATAACTAACATACCTTAATTTTTTTAATTGTACTAAAAATCTTTGAAATCAATCATACACGTCCAGTCAATATCCCTTGATATAGAAAATATTTTAAAATAAACAACTATATTTACCCTTCATTTTAATTATTCTTATTGAATATATCTTACATCCTTGGGATGATTTCCTGTATTTTTAAATATTGACAATCTGTTTGATAATCTACTGTAGATTTATATCTTAGAGTAATATCAATCTTGCCAGGCTATAGTTTATTGCATTAAAAAAAATCTAGATAGCTTTTAGCAATCACTATACAATCACCTTGATTATTTTGGAAATCAATGTCCTCTTACTGGTATCTTCTATTTTCTGTGACAGAAAAGATGGAAGGACATAGGAGCTGTGTAGTTCTACTCTCCCCTTTTTATTCTTTCAGTTATCTGGTAACATTAGATCATTTCCCCCTTCAAATGGTGCTTTTATTTTATTTCCTAAACATTATTGAAATAACTCTATTCTATTGTCATAATATTTTATCACAAACCTCCATTCATTTGGTACATTAGGGTTTTGGTTGGTTGGTTGGTTGATGTGTTTGCTTCCACACTATATGTAAAATTGCTTCATGCAGTGTTTTTCTTTGTTTTTGTCTTTACATTCCTTAGATTTTCATAAAGATCTTTTTAAAGAGCTACTAAGACAGTTAATTTGGCTTCTGAATTTCCTACCTTCCCTTCTTAAAAAAGGTAAGTCTTCATTATTATATTAATACAAATATATTGGTGAGTTATTCATCTCTGTGTATTGTTCTTCCTAAGTTGTAGTATTAATCATAGTTATTTTATGTGATCTAATTAAATTATTTAAAAACTCATATGATATCTTTATTTCATTCCATTATATTTTTGAGCAAAGAATATAACACCAGTGCCCTAACTTATAATTCTTTCTATTGTGGTTCATAAATATACAAGCGTTTATTGCTGACACATAAATAACACAAAACACACATAAACACACAACTAAGTACAATTGAGTAAATAACTTCCAGAACATTTCCTGTATCTTTTTTTTTTCTCAGACTCTTCTACATTTGTGGAGAGGTTTTAAACAATCCACCAATCCAAATAAACCTAGAGTAACTCAAGTCCCATATTGTTTCTCCTTTCTTATTCCTAATGTGTTTTCTTCAAAATGCTTCTTCTCTCTGTGGAGTTCATGCTCCTCTCTGCATTCACATATCTATTATTTAACATGCTTATCTCCATAATCCCTGCTTCCTCTCCACTTCCTATAACCTCCTTAACTAAAGCACTGCACGCTCTTTAGCAGTGCTCTCTGAGGAAAACCATACATCTAACCTAAATTCCTACAGCTGTAGGGTTCAGGACATTCTGTTGTTTACCATCACTATGACAATAAAATGATCTTAACCATTCTTCATAAATTATCTGTTTATATACTTCTTACATTTTGACTATTTTATTATATTATCCTTAATTAGCCCTCACAGGATCTATTTCCTACTTTGAACTTTGCCAATATTGATGCTAACTTGACAAACATTGTCAGGGTAATTTTTAGTCCTTAATTATAATCCTTAAGAAATGCCAGGTTCATGGACATATATACACTACCAAATGTAAAATAGATAGCTAGTGGGAAGCAGCCACATAGCACAGGGAGATCAGCTCAGGGAGATCAGCTTGGTGCTTTGTGACCACCTAGAGGGGTGGGATAGGGACGGTGGGAGGGAGACGCAAGAGGGAGGAGATATGGGGATATATGTATATGTATAGCTGATTCACTTTGTTATACAGCAGAAACTAACATACCATTGTAAAGCAATTATACTCCAATAAACATGTTAAAAAAAAAAGAAATGCCAGGTTATGATATGAATTAAATGCTTAAAGTCATACGTTAACATGATAATTAGATAAACAACTAGGTCTAAAATGAAAAGTCTACTCCAAATACACTGAAGGTACGTTGAAATGAAAACTAACCGAATGCCCTAAACAAATATTTTACCTGCAAACTAGAAGCTGCTCACTCAGGAGAGACCTGACTAAATGCTATTCTAACTGATCTTATTTAATATTTTCATTAACAATCTGAAAAAGAGAATAACAGCATTTAATTAGACTTCAAAGTGAAAGGAAATTGAGAAACTGTGTGGAAAACTGCTGAGGACAGAAACAGTGTAAAAAAACTAAAAGAGGTTATCGAACCAGCAGGAAATGAAATGATGGCTAATAAAAAATAAGTGCAAGTTCATAGATACGAAAAATAGGTAATTTTTAAAGAATTTATTTACTCATTAAACTTTGGGGAAACAAGGTCCTGGGATAGGTACTAGAATAAGGGGAACAAAATACAGGTCCTATCTTGAAGGACATCATGATCTAGTGACCAGTAGGTTAGAGAGTCCTTAAAACTAAAATTACAGTACCTATTGCCAGAGGCTTAGAAACGACTCAGAGTCCACTATCCCACTCGAGATATAAACCCAGACCTACATTATTCATTAAAGACTGAACACATTAATTGAGCCATTTCAGTTTTAATCCATTCCTGTTCTATTGTCATCAGGAGTAGAAACAAACAGCATAAAGGATAAATATTAATGGATACTTCCTGACTCAATACCCTACAATTCTAATATCTCAAGAAGTTTTAAATATTACAAATTTGGCAATAACCTATCAGTGCATCTGTTAACATCACTGAATAGATAAAATATCTTTAAATAAAAACTTTCCCTAGCATATATTCTGATGATGAAATTTAAAAGATCTTTTGATGAAGAAAATTGCATCCACCATTCCCTTTTTTGTTGTTTGTTTAGGCCTCTGTAAAGCTCCATCTTCAAATTTGTGGAAATGAAAGCAAACCTACATATTTGTGAGACGGAGGAATTTCTTAATTACGTATAACTAAAAAATACAAAAATAAATGTAATGATAAGGCTGATATCATACCAAAATACTAAAGATATCCATTTAAAATAACTGTCTTTATGAGAATAGTCATACTGCTTTCATTTTTTGTCTATATATCAAAGCAATATTATTCACTGAAGTGATAAAGTAAACATTTCAACTTAACATATAAAAAACACAACTCTTGATTTTAAAGACTAAAACGTATTCCTCCTACAGTCTTCCCCAGCTCAGAGAATATGAATTTCTACGCTACCAGTTGCTCAAGCCAAATATGGGAAATATTCTTGACTCTTCTCCTTCCCTGACAACTCATATCATATATCTAACTCTGCTGATTTTACTTTCAAAAAATTAAAAATAAAAAACCCATCCAATTCTTATGCCTGTCAATGCTACCACACCAGGTAGAAAAATTATCCATCTTATACCTTCTGGATTATTTTAATAGCCATCTAAACTGTCATTCCTTTTCTAACCTTGCCTTCTCACAATCTATTCTCCCCTATACCAATCTTTTTAAACCATACTGTGATCAGACCATTGTTCTGCACAAAATCTTTCAATGTCTTCTCATCTCACTCACGGCAAAATCCAGAGTCCTTACCATGACTTGCAAAGCTCTACATGATCTGCATCCCCACCTTCCTCCACCTCTGTGACCTTATCTCACATTAATTTTTTCTTCAGTCAGTCACCAGGCCCCAGGTACAGAAGTCGCCTTATGGTTCCTCCAATTTACTCTGCATATTGTTGTCTCAGGGCCTGTGCAATTGTTGTTCCCTCTGTCAGGAATGATCTTCCTTCAGATATTTCTATAAATGGCTCTGTAGATCTTTTTATGTCTCTGATCACGTGTAACTTTATCAAAAAGGGTTTTCCTCAATATCCTATGTAAAATAGTAAACTATATCTCCATTCCCACTAACCTGCTTCATGGTTTTTTTTCATATTGCTTGTCATCATCTGCCATACTGTTAATGTACTTCTTCATTTGTTTAGTATCTATTCACCTCACCATAGTGTAAGCATCAGGAGGTTAAGGATATCAGATCTCATCTGTTTTCTTCATTGCTGTTTCCCTATTGTCTAGAACCACATGTTTTATATGCTTCCAAAATATTCAATAAATAAATGGTTCAATATTAAAATATGTGGCAGCTACAAGGAGTGAAGTTAGCTGATGGTCTCCAGATGCCACACCTTTGGGATTCACCACAACGTTTACACTGAGGGCAAGCTCTCCCCAGGACTGCTTCTAGCCAATGACAGCACAACCACGGTACTAGAGCATGCCCATTCTTGCCCAGTACATGACTCCTTTAGCGAGCAATATGAAGATCTGAAATATAGTCTTGGTCCTTCTTATCTAATCTTCTTTCCTTTTCTCTCTCCCTTCACTGGTGTCAGACATGATTCATGGTCTATGTCTCTCCATTCCTACTCTTGCTTCCTTGCTACTTCTTCCTTCACAGGCATTTCCTCCAATAAATCTCTTGCACCTGTAGTTCTTAGTGCCTGCTTCTGGGAGAACCTAAACTGACAGAGATTACCATTGAATTTACTATTTTTTAGGAATCAAATTATGCATAATATTTTGTTTGAAAAAGAATTTTGTAGGTAAAGAAAAAAGTTGAGGTAATTACATTGTGTGTGGGGGGGGGGCGGGTGGTTTCCCTCTCCTCTGGGGACTTGTGCTTGTCTTAGTGTAGCAATTGCCAGGATCAGTGGCTGGAACGAGGAAGATTCAGGCACTAAGTGCAAGAAAGCATTGAGAACCAAAACAAGAAAAGCTGAACCAGCCATCAGCCAAAGGGGCTAACAACGAGCAAGTAGCAGAAATCAAACTATGATGGTTAAATTGGGGGAGATTTAGAAATTGAAATGGGGGTAAAAGTCAATACTGGGATAAAGTGAGATGGTCCAATAATGTTCTACAAAATGAACCACGGGACATAACACTGACTTTGCACTGGGTTCTAGGGCATCCTGTGGATAAACACAGCACATTCACATTACAACATACTTCATCAAACATGGTAGTAGATAAAGTGTGAAACACAGTTTCAAATTACGTAGTGTTTATTTTAATCATCTGTCTTCATTATTTAATCTCTCTTCTGGTATGTCAGAGATTAAGAGCAATGTTCATAAAATAGAATACTGGGATTCACAAAGATTGCTGAGAAAATTCCAAGAAAGCCCCAGAGACCAAAAAACCATGACATCTAGCAGCTACGTTACGGTACTGACCAACGTGCTTGACTGCAGGAACCACATTCATAAAATTTTCAGTGCCCTTTCTGGACTCTTTCTTTCAGTTATGCTTTTCTTTTGAATATTACAATGCTGTTACTGGCCATTATATCATGTATATACCAGCAAGCTAATTCACAGATTAATTTGAAAGCTATGATGCAGCAGTAATATGGGCCATGCCATTTTAGAATGAAGGGAGGATTTAAGTTGAAATGTGAGAATTATCAATCTAATTTATAAGAAATATTGGAAGAAATCAACTTTTTCAGGGTGAATAGGACATGAAAGATTTTCGAACCCATTAACCAATTTTAAATTAATTTGAAAACATTTCTGAACACATATTTTAGGCTAAGCACTGGTGATCAAGAGATGTCAGACAAAACAGAAAAACTCTTGCCCTTGTTGACACTTGGTATGCATTCGAAAATATTTCCCCATGATTCTGAGGTTGTATCAATTGAGTTGGGACTCTTAATTCAAGACTTTATGATTTTTTTCAAATTCATTTAGTTGTAGAATAAAAATCATACATAAACACTGGCTGGAAATACTGTGCACTGTAAAAATACATTCTATCTATTTGGAGTATGAAAATCAAAGAGATATTCACCACCAAAATGTTATTGGGAGGAGACATTTTTCAGAATATGCCTATATTTCCTTCAGAGAAGTGGAGCAAAAAGGTTAGCGTTAAACATGTTAGAGGCATCCAGTAGTATAGACCCTCATATTGTGATAAAACTTTCTTGGGGTGACTGATTAGCAAGATGATCAAAACCAAGGTAGTTTGAAACTGTCAATGGGCCAGAAATAATTGATTGCAATGTAGGAAATGCAGAGGATAATAATATTCAATGGAAAAGAGATTTGACACTAACAGCGTTTGTACCACATCACTTCACTCTTCAGGTGATAGTCTCAAGTGTCTGGTAGAAGAGCAAAACATTCAAGGTGTTGCAATATCTGACAAGCAAGATCTGCCAGATGTATATTTCCTTTAATGCAATAGACTAGATAAGAGTGTCAGGGAGAATGGGATCAGCTGTCTGATACGTTAGATCTTAGAGATCTTGCTGTAAAGCGCAGAGTATTATTGATACTCACAAGGAAATTCTTGTGCAAGTTGCACAGACATAAATATACATATAAATGACTAGAAAGTGGAAATGGAGAGGAAGGACAGAAAATATGGCAGTGGCAAGAGATTCTCTTGTTTCATTTGAACGAGTTATCAAATCAGCTTTCGTCAAAAGCCAAGCAGGCAATGAAAGTTACATTAAAGTAACAAATGTAACAAATAAATGACAAACAGTATCACAAAATGGAATGATCCAGTCACTTGGTTGTTAGGAGGTGGAGCCCTGTATTCCATAGAACGTGACCGCTGACCACTGATTTGATTCATTTTGGAAGGCCTTCTGTGTAGTGAGAAGACTGAAAAGATTTTAGATAAATTTAACTTTCCATTTATCAAGATGTATTTCCCTGGTAAGATGATTGCTTTTTTTTAGAAATGGCTAAATGTCAAATCATGAAGTAATTTGATAACACATGTAAATCCAGGCTCAGGTATGTGGTTATAAATGTCATTTAGAGCTTTCTAATGTGCATTCCCTAATAGGTCTGGACTGTTCTCTTTATTTGGCAATGCAAGCTCTTTTAGTATTACACAAATCTCTCAGGGCTGTGAACTATTAATCTTTGGGAAAACTTGCTACAACGACTTCCCTTTAAGAAATAGAAATGTTTAATGTTTTCAGCATGAGTCCAGCATTACTACAGGGGAGTATATCATAGAGGTTTTGAAGCACTGGACCAAACTTCACAGATAAGCAAGGCATCCCTCTTGCACAGCAAGTCAAAGAGAAAAGGGCATATATAGGAGTCAAAGAATTGGTAATGGTGATTGAAGTTTCACTACAGATAAGATCTTGCATCTTTCTTTTCTACCATGAAAGCATCATAGATATTATTACATTGTCTCTCTAAATTGAGTAAACATTTTGTTAGGGCTCTTTCAAAAGCAAAGGCTGAGACAAAGATTTGAGTAATTTATTTGAGAGGTGATCTAAGGAAACAAAATGAGGGAGGAAGATAGGGCCAAAAATGGGACAAAATCAGAAGGGAGTGTGGTAATGAGTAGCTTTTGCTGAGAGCAACTGGGTCCCCCCAAAAGGGATCCCTCTAAGTTACCATATAGAGCAGTGGGATTGCCTCACTGGTAGCTAGGGTGGCTGGAGCAGCTGAGGTGGTTGGGGTCATTTATTTATTGATTCTAATCCCTCATTGATTGAGAGTTATATGGAGAGAGGTGCATGAGCTTAAATACACGACATGATCAGCTTGCAACTGAGCAAGCTGATAGTTCTATAAAAATCCTTTAGATGGAGAAGAAAAAATAGATGCTGGTGCTTTGTTTTTGGATGTAATATATTTTGTTAAATTGTCCAAATTAGGAACTTTTAGGAGATGGCAGATTAGAGCTGTGTTGGGTTTCCAAAATATATGTGAAATGGTAAGGGCCAATTTTTATAAGTGAAATGGTTATATTCTCATCTTTTGTCTAATTATATGCACAAAATATTCAATGGTAATTAGCTAGAGTTTCTTTGTATCTAGTTTTTTTTTCCTTTTTTAAAAAAGATTTCCTTTTCCTTGCTGAATGTTTGCATTGTTTAAAAATAAAGATCGCTATAAAAAACCAACTTTTTGAAGGGGTCTATTAGATCTGAGGAATCACAAATATGATTGGTTATTAAAATAGGTAAAGGACAGAGTGCAAAAGGAATTTTGCATATGTTATACCAATAAGAAAACAGAAATTCCAAATATTTTATCATCTGCATTTAACCTAAAAAGAGACTTATTAGCAAAATGATGTATTTTATAATTGTTTTATGTTAATTTTATTTAAAAGTAACTCAAAGCTTGAAGTTTTATCTTAGCACTCAAAATATTTCATATATATGAAAATATCTTTATTGGACCTCCAAACATATTGAGAGTCCTGCAGTCTAGGCTGTCATCTCTCTTAGAATCTTAATTCACTACAAATCATATTGTTTTAGCAATTCCAAAGAGATCCAATTGAGGTCAGTTATGAATCAAATTGTCGGGGACAACTTTTAAAATACATGGGTTATAGGCATGCAAATTTAGGGTAGCCAGTTTGCACTTTCCATCCAGTAAAGAAACTATCTGAAAATATAAAAAGAGGATTCTCTGAAAGAAAAAGACTCAATTCACCTTATCCATGTTTCAAAATGAGTAATTTCTATAATTATTTCATTGAAAGGCAGGAGGTTAAAGCATGTATATGTGAGGTATGTATGTGTGTGTGTATGGGGGGTATGTGATTTTTATTACTCTAGGTATCTTAATAACCAAGAGATCATACAAAAAATTTAAATCTTCCGAAATGCTCAGTTTTTTGCTATTAAAATATTTCTAAGATATGTAGTACTTTTATACCTCTAATACTGTCTTCTTTAGATGAAAAAGTAGTGTTCCATATTTTATCTCATTTATTTTTAAAAAAGCTTGCTTAAATTCAGACTTTCATCAAAATAAAATTATTACTTCAAATCAAGTGAATTCAATGAAACAATGATTTAGATAGTTATTTACTTGAGAGATAGTTGGTAGTTATTCACTTGAGAGAAAGGGTGGTATAGAATAGAGAAAAATGGGTTTCAGAGTAAGATAGAGTGGGATGTAAATCTTAGTGTTGGATATATGTTCTTAAACAATTTACATAGAATATTTCAGTCTCTAGTTTTCATATGTATAAAAAGATTATGTGTAACTTGCAACATGATTATAAAAATATCAAATGAAGTAATGCATATGATTCCTAGCCTATAATACATATTTAATAATTGAAAGTTGTAAATCCTAATCAGTTGGTTTTTTACTTATTCAACTGCATGGACTGATGGATTATTTTCTTTGTCAGTTATAACCTATAAATACTATCATTTATTTTGCTGTTCACATTTTCCCAGGTTAAGCTCCTGTGTTTTGATATACCCATATTTCTTTGAGTATTTACTAGCCTGTGGTGCAAAAGGATGTTCCAGGCTCATCTTGTATTTTCCCTACCACAACCCTGGAAGAATCAGCAATTGCTACTGGAAGCTCTGGATTCTTTCAGTGAAGGATGGTATTTAGAAACCAAAGTCAAGTTGCTAGGTATGCTCAGTGCTCCTGGTATGTCATTGCTTCTTGGCCCTTTTAGTAAACGGTTTAAGTTTATATCGATACTTTCAATTCCAGTACAATACTATAAGATACATTCTAGTCTTCTGTTTTTATATTTGCAACCCTATTCCCCAGTAGTGAGAAACCTGCATCCCATTATCTTCAATATACTTACTCAAGTCTAGAATACACGGAAGGTAATTTCAGAATTGTTAAGCATGTACTTCTGCTGAAAGTAACCCTACTAATCACAGTTCAAAATTTAATTGGGCCTACTGTAATAGGCCCTCTGTAATACGCAAATTTTCACTGCATAGCAGGGTTGGCACCACTGTTCAATGGTCAACTGTATTTTTAACTTTACTGAACATTCTAGTAAAGCTTAAAATAATGTAGATTCTTAAATTACTGAATGTTGTGGACCATTAAAGGCAATAAGATCAAGTTTGTTGATGGTATTTTTTATCTCTTCTATATTCTTACTGTGTGTGTGTGTGTGTGTGTGTGTGTGTGTGGTGTTTTTTTTTGGCTAGTTGTTTTATCAATCACTAATCAAGGCATACACTAAAACCCTAAATTCATGAATGTGTTGGCTTATCCCTTTGATTATGCCATTTCTTTTCTTCATATATGCACCAGTTTCCTAAGACTGCTGTAACAAAATATTATAAACTGGGTGATTTAAAACAACACAAATGTATTGTCAAACATTATGAAGGCTAGAAATCCAAAATCAGAGTGTTGCAGTGTTGATTCTTTCTGAGGGATCTGAGGGAGAATTTGTTCCAGGCCTCTTTCCTAGCTTCTGGTGATGGCCAACAATCCTTGTCATTTCTTTGCTGGTAGACTCATCACTCCAATCTCTGCTTGTCTTCACGTGGTATTTTTTCTATGTCTTTGTATCTTCACATGGCTGTCTTCTTATAAGTACACCAGTCATACTGGATTAAGTGCCCGTCCTACTCCTGTATGACCTCCTGCTAACATAACTAATTATATCTGCAATGACCTTATTTCCAAATAAGTTCACATTCTGAGACACTGGGCATTTAGACTTCAACATATCTTCTTTTCTTTGGGTGAGGGTGGCAGTCATTAGGATGCATTTTGAAGCTCTATAATTAATCATATACACGATGTCACTTTTTCTTAAATTTTTATTTCATATGGAGTATAGTAATGTTGTGCATTTTCGGGTGTATAGAAAAGTGATTCACTTATACATATACATGTATCTATTCTTTCTCAAATTCTTTTCCCATTTAGGTTATTATAGAATATTGAGCAGATTTCCCTGTGTTATATACAGTAGGTCCTTGTAGGTTATCTATTTTAAATATAGCAGACACACTGTAATTTTTGTTTTTCTGATGAATTGACTCTGCTCATTATGAAATACCTTGTATTATTTCTATTATTACTCTTTTTCTTCATATACTTTGATTTCTACCTATAATTTTGCTATTTATTTTCTATCTATCCCATCTGTTTTTTGTTTTTATGTTCCCTCTTAACTGCCTTCCTTATGATTATGTGAATATTTTTCTAATCCCATTACAATTTATTTACTGGCCTTTTAGCAATAGCCCCTTTACATTATTATTTTTATTGTATTTTCTCTATTGATTAAATATTCATCATTAAACTATAAAGTTGTCTCAGAGTCAATAGTTTACCACTTAACATGATATTCAAGAACCATTTAGCCCCACCTATTCTATATGCTATTATTATCATATATATTACATCTATATATAGTATAAATCTCACAATATTGTGTTTTTACCCTGGAAAGAGTTTTATTTATTTATTTACTCTATTCATTTTATTAATGGACTTTCTTTTTTAAAATTAATTTAAGAAAACAAAATGCTACTGTAAGTTTCTCTATATATTTAACATATCTAGTGTTCTTTAACCTTCCTGTATATTTGAGTTATACCTTGTATAACTTCCCTTTAGCCTAAAGAACATTTTTTGAAACTTTTGTATTATAGTTCTGCCAGCAACGGAGTCTCTCAGTTTTCATCTGAAGATGTACATTTTGAAGGATATTTACATTGGGTACAGAATTATAGGCTGATTTTTTTTCTTACTTTCAGCATTTAAATATGTGATTCCTTTGCTTTCTGGCCTCTGCTGTTTTTGACGAGAAGTCAGATATGCTGTACCTACTACTGATTTTCTTATTCCTCTGTGCTCTTGATGAGGCTCTTGGATTCATGAGTATATTTTTCCCCAGATTTGTTGATTTTCAGGCATTGCTTCTTCAAATATTTCTCTATCTCATTCTCATTCTTCTCTCCTTTGGGGAATGCAAGCATCTATGTTAAACTTTTTGATATTGTCCTACATATCACTGAAGCAGTATTCATTTCTTTTTAACCTTTATCCCTCATCTTCTTCAGATATTATTCTTTCTGTCGATCTATATTTAAATTCAAAGACCATTTCTTCTGTTGTTTCCATTTTCTTTGATCCTATCCAGAGATTTTTTTGTGTATGATATACTTTCTGATCTAGAATTTCAACTTACTTTTTACAAGTCTATGCACTCATTTTGACCACTTTTCCTTAAAATACCAAAAAAACCCTTTATAATAGTTGTATTAAAGTCCTAGTCTGATTATTAAACATCTAGGTTACCTCACAGTCTGTGTCTATTAACTGCTTTTACTCTTTGACTCTTCACTCTGGGTCACATTTTCCCATTTTTTTGCTTGACTTGTGGATGTTACATTGTAGATACTCTGCTTTTATCTTCCTCTGAAGAGTGTTGATTTTCACTTTTGTTTTAAAAGGCTGTTAATTCTGTCATCTTTGTGGTGGGGCAGTAGCTGAAATGTCTGCTCAGTTCTCTGAGCCTTCTATTTCTTGCTTTCTTCTACGTCACATTCTAGATGCTTTTGTAACCCTGACCTCCATTCTGTGATGTTCATGCCAATAAGATTACACCTTTGTTTTGAGTTCTAGAGACTTTAAGCTGTCCATGAACTGGGGTTCCCCTCTTATAAAAAGCTGTTCAAACTTAAATGCTTACCTGGTGCAAATCCCTTCTTTCAAGTGTGAATTCCTTCCAGTTTCTGAGTTTCTGCCTGCTTTTGATTATTCTCCAGTACCTTTAACTAGTGTTTTTGTTTGTTTCATTTTGTTTTTCTTTGTTTGTTTGTTTTACTATTGTTCCAGGCTTTATAGGTGTTATCTGTGAGAGAATTAATATGACACAAGTTACACCACTCTTGCTGGATCTTATTCATTTTTTAAACATTTATACACCATGTATCATGTGTCAGATTCTGTTTTTTGCTTTATTTTCAAGAAATTGTTTCTTTTGCTTTATAGATATAAACAGATTAACTCATCATAATGTACAAGGTAGCTACTGTTATTTTCTCTATTTTAACAATGAGAAAAATGAAGCATATCATGTTTATCCAACTTTCCCAAATATACACAAGTGTAGAGGCAAGATTTTGACTCCTAGCAGTCTAGCTGCTATGGTATACTGCATTTTG